>NC_081361.1:98173714-98473714 GCF_030684315.1 Stegostoma tigrinum
TGTAGATGGTGGACAGGCTTTGAGGAATCAGGAGGTGAGTTACTTGTCGCAGTATTCCTAATCTCTGACCGCCTCTTGTAGCCACTGTGTTCCTGTGGCAAGATAGGTTGAGTTTCTGGTCAATGGTAACCCCAAGGATGTTGATAGTGGAGGTTGGCATTTGAATGACAAGGGATGGTGGTTAGATAGTCTGTTATTGGTGATGGTCACTGCCTGGCATTTGTGTGGCACAAATGTTACTTGCCCCTTTTCATCCCAAACCTGAATATTGTCAAAGTCTCGCTGCATTTGAACATGGGCTGTTTCAATATTTGAGGAGTTGCGAATGGTGATGAACATTGTGCAATCATCAGTGAACATCTCCACTTCAGACCTTAAATTAATCCCTTGAATTAGTTACAGAATCATAGGATTGTTAGAGAACAGAAGAAGGCCATTCAGCCCATCATGACTCCCCTGGTTCTAAAACCCAGTGCCAATCTCCTGCATTTTCCCCATATTCCTGCATGCCATTATTATCCAAATAATCATCCAATACTTCCTGGACGCCTCAGTTGAACCTGCCTCCACAATATTTCTAGGAAGTACAATCCAGACCCTAACTACTCTCTGAGTGAACATCACTGTTGCTTTATTTGCTCATCATTTTGAATCTATGTTATCTTCTTCTTCTTTCTATTATGAGTGGGAACAGCTTCTCCATAACTGATGCCCCCCGCTCAGGATTTTGAAAACCTTTATCAGATCTCCATCTTCTCTCCAAACAGAATAGTCCCAACTTATTCAATGTGTTTCTGTTCACCGTAGTTTCTCATACCTGGAACCTTTCTTTTGTATCACTTCTGTACTCTTTTCAATGGGTTCCCAACCTTGTTATAATGTGACAACCAAAAGTGTACACAACACTCCAGCTGGTGTCTAGAAAGTATCTTGTACCTGTTCGAGCTCAGCTCCTTTCTCTTGTACCCCATGTCCCTATTAATAGATCCGAGAGCGCTGTGTGCTTTATTAACGGATCCCTTCCCCTGTCCTGCCACTTTTACTGATCTGTGCACACATGCCTCCTCCATCTCATTTCCCAATGATGAGGTCAGTGCTGCAGTACAGCAATGCGTTTTGCTGACAAAGCTGGCATCTCCAGGTGCAGGGGACTAAAGGCTGTCCACATGTCATGTTAAGAGCACACTGCCATAACAGTGGCACGGTGGCTCAGTGGTTAGCGCTACTGCCTCACAACACCAGAGTCCCAGGTTCGAATCCCCCGCCTCGGGTGACCGTCTGCGTGGAGTTTGCACATTTTCCCTGTGTCTCTGTGTGGGTTTCCTCCCACTGTCCAAAGATGAGCAGGCTAGGTGGATGGACCATGCTGAATTGTTCAGGGATGTGTAGATTATGGGGGAATGGGTCTGGGTGGGATGTTCTGAGGGTTGTTATGGACTTGTTGGGCCAAAGGCCACACTGTAGGGATTCTGTATTTAAAGAAAACATGGCCAATATCATCAGCCAAAAAGAGTTCAAATCAATCCATGTACGTTGACATCAGTATCACATCTCAGCTCCTGCACCCCTTTAAAAGTGTACCCCCAATTTTATATTGTCTTTCCACGTTCTTCTGACCAAAGTGCATCATCTCACACTCTGCATTGAACCTTGTCTGCCACCTCTCCGCCCACCCCAACAACTTGTCAATGTCCTTTTGGAGTTCCACGGCGTCCCACTTACAGCTTGCAATTCTTCCAAGTTTCCGGCCATCTGCAAACTTTGAAATTGTCCCCCGCACACAAAGATCCAGGTCATCAAAGTATATCAGGAAAAGCCAGGGCCCCAAAATCAAGCTCTGGGGATCTCTACTACAAACATTCCAGCTGTCTGTTTCCTAACATTCAGCCAAATTTTGCATCTATTTGTGTAAAATGAGAAAGTATTGGCATTTGGAGAGTTCAGCTGTTCATTACTCTGTAAAGCTTTGGGAATTAGGATTTCAGAAGGATCTGTACTTACATCCTGGGTTGTGGGGTAAGGCTGAGGCTATCCTGGGCTGAGATAGACCCTGTTTGTAATCAAGAAAGGAATTGGGGGCTTATGGGCAAAACACAGAAAAGTGGACCTGAGGGTTATCAGATCAGCCATGAGCTCAGACCCGATGCGCTGAATGGTCTACTTCTGCTCCTACATGTTATGTTCTTATCTCAGCCTCATTCTCGATCCCTTTCAGGCAGTGTTTCAAACAATCCTGCTGTTTACACGTGCTGCTCTCAGACAAGGTTTTACATGAACAGCAGCGGCATTGCAACTGGAAGGGTTAGCAGAGCGACATGTCCAACACAGTTTAAACTCAGGTACATTCTCCCAAAACCCTGGTGTGGCACGGTGGCTCAGTGGTTAGCTCTACTGCCTCACAGTGCCAGGGACCCGGGTTCGATTCCACCAGTGACTGTTTGTGCAAAGTTTACACATTCTCCCCGTGTACGTGCGGGATTGCTCCAGTTTCTTTCCAAAGAGGTGTATTGGCCATGCTAAATTACCCTGTAGTATTCAGGAACAAAAACAGAAGTTGCTGGAAAAGCTCAGCAGGTCTGGCAGCATCTGTGAAGGGGGGAAAGAAATCACAGTTAAACGTGTCAGGTCCAGTGACCGTTCCTCAGAACTATTCCTCGCAAGGAGGGTGAAGTGGAACTGTGGGGTGGTACAGCCCTGAGCCAGTGTGTTATGATGCTGTTGGAGAGAGAGGCTGAGAGTGTGTACGTGGCACCGCATGGCACTGAGTGTGGATCTCAGGATGTAGTGAGAGCAGCTGTCAGTGGAACATTGAACATCACAGAGATAACTGCCAGAGATAGTAGGAACTGCGGATGCTGGCGTCACAGATAACACAGTATGGAGCTGGAGGAACACAGTAGGCCAGGCAGCATCAGAGGAGCAGGAAGGCTGACATTTCGGGTCTGGACCTTTCTTCAGCTCATCCCTTGTTATAATGGAAATATCTGTGATCCTGGGAGAATTCAAAACACGAGGGATGAAACTTCAGTTGGGATCCACGTGGGGTGAGTCTGAGCCGGAGGCAGCCACTGAGGAATGTGATATAGCTGTGGAAACAAGTTTTAGAAAATACTCGGTCAAACATTAGGAAGTAAGAGTGAAATTAATGTCGGTGGGCAAGAAGAAAGATTGGAATGGAAATCCCGTCGGAGACAGAAGCAGAACTTTTTGGAGGAAAGGTCACCGGACCCAAAATGTTAATTCTAATGTTTTTCTTGACAGATGTTGCCAGACCATTGTTAGCCAGTAACGGTCCCCGTTGGTAGCTACTCATTCACCCAGGCTGACATTTACCTGCTCTTTGCCCGCCCATCTGTTTCTCTCTCTTTGGGTTGCACCTCCACCTTTGGTTACGCTCAGCCCTCTGCCCCGCACCCTGTCTCCAACATACAATCAATCCTCCACATCCATAAAAAAATCACAAATTCGCCAGTTTGCACTAAAAATATGTCAAAAATGAACATCCATGCACAAGAATCACATGGCCACAAAATGACGGACCATTTTTACCTATTTTTAATGAGCACCACTCTTGAAATTTCATCATTTGCACAACTTCTCGAGAAGTGAGCCCTTACACATAGAGAGGAAGGAATGGCGGCGTTCACCAACCTACAGCCAGTTCTGAGGAAGGGTCAATGGACCCGAAACATTAATTCAGATACAATTAATTCTGATTTCTCTTCACAGATGCTGCCAGACCTGCTGAGCTTTTCCAGCAACTTCTGTTTATCTTCCTGATTTCGAGCAGCCGCAAATCTTTCAGATTTTATTAGTACTGACAGTGGGGAATGCACTCTTTGAAACGTGCTGGAAGCAGGTTCGACTCAGGCATTCACGGGGCCATTATATGGTTATTTGTATAAAAATAAAAGGCATGAATAAGGGCAAAAAGCAAGAGGATGGTGCTCACTCCGAGGGCTAGCATTAGCGTAACGGGCTGAATGGCTTCTCACTGAATTGGGTGTGGGATGGTAGTTCAGGCGCCCGCCAGCAGGGGACGCGGCGGGTACAGGCTGACGTCAGGTCCCTTCACCCGGAACCGGAAGGGGGAGGTGCCAGCAGCAGCTGCGGCGGGGGAAGATGGCGACCGTGAGGAAGCGTGAGCGGCAGGGCCCGGAGCCGGAGGCCCAGCAACAGGCCCCGGCCGGGCCCGGGGAGCCGCAGTTCCCCCCCGGCTTCAGTGTCTCCGAGATTAAAAACAAGCAGCGACGGCAGTTCATGTTCCAGCGGTGGAAGCGGGCCCGGCGGCAGGTGGGTTAGTGGGGGAGGGGGGAGAGGGGGTTGTTGATGGGGGGGGAGGAGAGTGGGGAGGGGGTTGTTGATGGGGGGGGGAGGAGAGTGGGGAGGGGGTTGTTGATGGGTGGGGAGGAGGAGAGTGGGGAGGGAGGAGAGTGGGGAGGGGGTTGGTGATGGCGGTGGGGAGGAGAGTGGGGAGGGGGTTGGTGATGGGGGGGGGAGGAGAGTGGGGAGGGGGTTGTTGATGGGTGGGGAGGAGGAGAGTGGGGAGGGAGGAGAGTGGGGAGGGGGTTGGTGATGGCGGTGGGGAGGAGAGTGGGGAGGGGGTTGGTGATGGGGGGGAGGGGGTTGTTGATGGGTGGGGAGGAGACTGGGGAGGGGGTTGGTGATGGCGGGGGGGAGGAGAGTGGGGAGGGGGTTGGTGATGGGGGGGGAGGAGAGTGGGGAGGGGGTTGGTGATGGCGGTGGGGAGGAGAGTGGGGAGGGGGTTGGTGATGGGGGGGGAGGAGAGTGGGGAGGGGGTTGGTGATGGGGGGGAGGGGGTTGGTGATGGGTGGGGAGGAGAGTGGGGAGGGGGTTGGTGATGGGGGGGAGGAGAGTGGGGAGGGGGTTGGTGATGGGGGGGGAGGAGAGTGGGGGGGGAGGAGAGTGGGGAGGGGGTTGGTGATGGGGGGGGAGGAGAGTGGGGAGGGGGTTGGTGATGGGGGGGAGGGGGTTGTTGATGGGTGGGGAGGAGAGTGGGGAGGGGGTTGGTGATGGCGGGGGGGAGGAGAGTGGGGAGGGGGTTGGTGATGGGGGGGGAGGAGAGTGGGGAGGGGGTTGGTGATGGGGGGGGAGGAGAGTGGGGAGGGGGTTGGTGATGGGGGGGAGGGGGTTGTTGATGGGTGGGGAGGAGAGTGGGGAGGGGGTTGGTGATGGGTGGGGAGGAGAGTGGGGAGGGGGTTGGTGATGGGGGGGAGGGGGTTGTTGATGGGTGGGGAGGAGAGTGGGGAGGGGGTTGGTGATGGGTGGGGAGGAGAGTGGGGAGGGGGTTGGTGATGGGGGGGAGGGGGTTGTTGATGGGTGGGGAGGAGAGTGGGGAGGGGGTTGGTGATGGGTGGGGAGGAGAGTGGGGAGGGGGTTGGTGATGGGGGGGAGGGGGTTGTTGATGGGTGGGGAGGAGAGTGGGGAGGGGGTTGGTGATGGCGGGGGGGGAGGAGAGTGGGGAGGGGGTTGGTGATGGCGGGGGGGAGGAGAGTGGGGAGGGGGTTGGTGATGGCGGGGGGGAGGAGAGTGGGGAGGGGGTTGGTGATGGCGGGGGGGAGGAGAGTGGGGAGGGGGTTGTTGATGGGTGGGGAGGAGAGTGGGGAGGGGGTTGTTGATGGGTGGGGAGGAGAGTGGGGAGGGGGTTGTTGATGGGTGGGGAGGAGAGTGGGGAGGGGGTTGTTGATGGGTGGGGAGGAGAGTGGGGAGGGGGTTGTTGATGGGTGGGGAGGAGAGTGGGGAGGGGGTTGGTGATGGGGGGGGAGGAGAGTGGGGAGGGGGTTGGTGATGGGGGGGGAGGAGAGTGGGGAGGGGGTTGGTGATGGGGGGGGAGGAGAGTGGGGAGGGGGTTGGTGATGGGGGGGGAGGAGAGTGGGGAGGGGGTTGGTGATGGGGGGGAGGGGGTTGGTGATGGGGGGGAGGGGGTTGTTGATGGGTGGGGAGGAGAGTGGGGAGGGGGTTGGTGATGGGGGGGGAGGAGAGTGGGGAGGGGGTTGGTGATGGGGGGGAGGGGGTTGGTGATGGGTGGGGAGGAGAGTGGGGAGGGGGTTGGTGATGGGGGGGGAGGAGAGTGGGGAGGGGGTTGGTGATGGGGGGGGAGGAGAGTGGGGGGGGAGGAGAGTGGGGAGGGGGTTGGTGATGGGGGGGGAGGAGAGTGGGGGGGGAGGAGAGTGGGGAGGGGGTTGGTGATGGGGGGGGAGGAGAGTGGGGAGGGGGTTGGTGATGGGGGGGAGGGGGTTGTTGATGGGTGGGGAGGAGAGTGGGGAGGGGGTTGGTGATGGCGGGGGGGAGGAGAGTGGGGAGGGGGTTGGTGATGGGGGGGGAGGAGAGTGGGGAGGGGGTTGGTGATGGGGGGGAGGGGGTTGTTGATGGGTGGGGAGGAGAGTGGGGAGGGGGTTGGTGATGGGTGGGGAGGAGAGTGGGGAGGGGGTTGGTGATGGGGGGGAGGGGGTTGTTGATGGGTGGGGAGGAGAGTGGGGAGGGGGTTGGTGATGGGTGGGGAGGAGAGTGGGGAGGGGGTTGGTGATGGGGGGGAGGGGGTTGTTGATGGGTGGGGAGGAGAGTGGGGAGGGGGTTGGTGATGGCGGGGGGGGAGGAGAGTGGGGAGGGGGTTGGTGATGGCGGGGGGGAGGAGAGTGGGGAGGGGGTTGGTGATGGCGGGGGGGAGGAGAGTGGGGAGGGGGTTGGTGATGGCGGGGGGGAGGAGAGTGGGGAGGGGGTTGTTGATGGGTGGGGAGGAGAGTGGGGAGGGGGTTGTTGATGGGTGGGGAGGAGAGTGGGGAGGGGGTTGTTGATGGGTGGGGAGGAGAGTGGGGAGGGGGTTGTTGATGGGTGGGGAGGAGAGTGGGGAGGGGGTTGTTGATGGGTGGGGAGGAGAGTGGGGAGGGGGTTGGTGATGGGGGGGGAGGAGAGTGGGGAGGGGGTTGGTGATGGGGGGGGAGGAGAGTGGGGAGGGGGTTGTTGATGGGTGGGGAGGAGAGTGGGGAGGGGGTTGGTGATGGGGGGGGAGGAGAGTGGGGAGGGGGTTGGTGATGGGGGGGAGGGGGTTGGTGATGGGGGGGAGGGGGTTGGTGATGGGGGGGAGGGGGTTGTTGATGGGTGGGGAGGAGAGTGGGGAGGGGGTTGGTGATGGCGGGGGGGAGGAGAGTGGGGAGGGGGTTGGTGATGGGGGGGGGAGAGTGGGGAGGGGGTTGGTGATGGGGGGGGAGGAGAGTGGGGAGGGGGTTGGTGATGGGGGGGAGGGGGTTGGTGATGGGTGGGGAGGAGAGTGGGGAGGGGGTTGGTGATGGGGGGGGAGGAGAGTGGGGAGGGGGTTGGTGATGGGGGGGGAGGAGAGTGGGGAGGGGGTTGGTGATGGGGGGGAGGGGGTTGGTGATGGGGGGGAGGGGGTTGTTGATGGGTGGGGAGGAGAGTGGGGAGGGGGTTGGTGATGGCGGGGGGGAGGAGAGTGGGGAGGGGGTTGGTGATGGGTGGGGAGGAGAGTGGGGAGGGGGTTGGTGATGGGGGGGGAGGAGAGTGGGGAGGGGGTTGGTGATGGGGGGGAGGGGGTTGTTGATGGGTGGGGAGGAGAGTGGGGAGGGGGTTGGTGATGGGTGGGGAGGAGAGTGGGGAGGGGGTTGGTGATGGGGGGGAGGGGGTTGTTGATGGGTGGGGAGGAGAGTGGGGAGTGGGTTGGTGATGGCGGGGGGGAGGAGAGTGGGGAGGGGGTTGGTGATGGCGGGGGGGAGGAGAGTGGGGAGGGGGTTGGTGATGGCGGGGGGGAGGAGAGTGGGGAGGGGGTTGGTGATGGCGGGGGGGAGGAGAGTGGGGAGGGGGTTGGTGATGGCGGGGGGGAGGAGAGTGGGGAGGGGGTTGTTGATGGGTGGGGAGGAGAGTGGGGAGGGGGTTGTTGATGGGTGGGGAGGAGAGTGGGGAGGGGGTTGGTGATGGGGGGGGAGGAGAGTGGGGAGGGGGTTGGTGATGGCGGGGGGGAGGAGAGTGGGGAGGGGGTTGGTGATGGCGGGGGGGAGGAGAGTGGGGAGGGGGTTGTTGATGGGTGGGGAGGAGAGTGGGGAGGGGGTTGTTGATGGGTGGGGAGGAGAGTGGGGAGGGGGTTGTTGATGGGTGGGGAGGAGAGTGGGGAGGGGGTTGTTGATGGGTGGGGAGGAGAGTGGGAGGGGGTTGTTGATGGGTGGGGAGGAGAGTGGGGAGGGGGTTGGTGATGGGGGGGGAGGAGAGTGGGGAGGGGGTTGGTGATGGGGGGGGAGGAGAGTGGGGAGGGGGTTGGTGATGGGGGGGGAGGGGGTTGTTGATGGGTGGGGAGGAGAGTGGGGAGGGGGTTGGTGATGGCGGGGGGGAGGAGAGTGGGGAGGGAGTTGGTGATGGCGGGGGGGAGGAGAGTGGGGAGGGGTTTGGTGATGGCGGGGGGGAGGAGAGTGGGGAGGGGGTTGGTGATGGCGGGGGGGAGGAGAGTGGGGAGGGGGTTGGTGATGGCGGGGGGGAGGAGAGTGGGGAGGGGGTTGGTGATGGCGGGGGGGAGGAGAGTGGGGAGGGGGTTGGTGATGGCGGGGGGGAGGAGAGTGGGGAGGGGGTTGTTGATGGGTGGGGAGGAGAGTGAAGAGGGGGTTGGTTATGGGGGGGGAGGAGAGTGGGGAGGGGGTTGGTGATGGGGGGAGGGGGTTGTTGATGGGTGGGGAGGAGACTGGGGAGGGGGTTGGTGATGGCGGGGGGGAGGAGAGTGGGGAGGGGGTTGGTGATGGGGAGAGTGGGGAGGGGGTTGGTGATGGTGGGGGGGAGGAGAGTGGGGAGGGGGTTGTTGATGGGTGGGGAGGAGAGTGGGGAGGGGGTTGGTGATGGCTGGGGGGAGGAGAGTGGGGAGGGGGTTGTTGATGGGTGGGGAGGGGGTTGGTGATGGCGGGGGGGAGGAGAGTGGGGAGGGGGTTGGTGATGGCGGGGGGGAGGAGAGTGGGGAGGGGGTTGTTGATGGGTGGGGAGGAGAGTGGGGAGGGGGTTGTTGATGGGTGGGGAGGAGAGTGGGGAGGGGGTTGGTGATGGGGGGGGAGGAGAGTGGGGAGGGGGTTGGTGATGGCGGGGGGGAGGAGAGTGGGGAGGGGGTTGGTGATGGCGGGGGGGAGGAGAGTGGGGAGGGGGTTGTTGATGGGTGGGGAGGAGAGTGGGGAGGGGGTTGTTGATGGGTGGGGAGGAGAGTGGGGAGGGGGTTGTTGATGGGTGGGGAGGAGAGTGGGGAGGGGGTTGTTGATGGGTGGGGAGGAGAGTGGGGAGGGGGTTGGTGATGGGGGGGGAGGAGAGTGGGGAGGGGGTTGGTGATGGCGGGGGGGAGGAGAGTGGGGAGGGGTTTGGTGATGGCGGGGGGGAGGAGAGTGGGGAGGGGTTTGGTGATGGCGGGGGGGAGGAGAGTGGGGAGGGGGTTGTTGATGGGTGGGGAGGAGAGTGGGGAGGGGGTTGGTGATGGCGGGGGGGAGGAGAGTGGGGAGGGGTTTGGTGATGGCGGGGGGGAGGAGAGTGGGGAGGGGTTTGGTGATGGCGGGGGGGAGGAGAGTGGGGAGGGGGTTGGTGATGGCGGGGGGGAGGAGAGTGGGGAGGGGGTTGGTGATGGCGGGGGGGAGGAGAGTGGGGAGGGGGTTGGTGATGGCGGGGGGGAGGAGAGTGGGGAGGGGGTTGGTGATGGCGGGGGGGAGGAGAGTGGGGAGGGGGTTGGTGATGGCGGGGGGGAGGAGAGTGGGGAGGGGGTTGGTGATGGCGGGGGGGAGGAGAGTGGGGAGGGGGTTGTTGATGGGGGAGGAGAGTGGGGAGGGGGTTGTTGATGGGTGGGGAGGAGACTGGGGAGGGGGTTGGTGATGGCGGGGGGGAGGAGAGTGGGGAGGGGGTTGGTGATGGGGAGAGTGGGGAGGGGGTTGGTGATGGCGGGGGGGAGGAGAGTGGGGAGGGGGTTGGTGATGGCGGGGGGGAGGAGAGTGGGGAGGGGGTTGGTAATGGGGGGGGAGGAGAGTGGGGAGGGGGTTGTTGATGGGTGGGGAGGAGACTGGGGAGGGGGTTGGTGATGGCGGGGGGGAGGAGAGTGGGGAGGGGGTTGGTGATGATGAGAGTGGGGAGGGGGTTGGTGATGGCGGGGGGGAGGAGAGTGGGGAGGGGGTTGGTGATGGCGGGGGGCAGTAGAGTGGGGAGGGGGTTGTTGATGGGTGGGGAGGAGAGTGGGGAGGGGGTTGGTGATGGGGGGGGAGGAGAGTGGGGAGGGGGTTGGTGATGGGGGGGAGGGGGTTGTTGATGGGTGGGGAGGAGAGTGGGGAGGGGGTTGGTGATGGCGGGGGGGAGGAGAGTGGGGAGGGGGTTGGTGATGGCGGGGGGGAGGAGAGTGGGGAGGGGGTTGTTGATGGGTGGGGAGGAGAGTGGGGAGGGGGTTGGTGATGGGGGGGAGGAGAGTGGGGAGGGGGTTGGTGATGGGGGGGAGGGGGTTGTTGATGGGTGGGGAGGAGAGTGGGGAGGGGGTTGGTGATGGCGGGGGGGGAGGAGAGTGGGGAGGCGGTTGGTGATGGCGGGGGGGAGGAGAGTGGGGTGGGGGTTGGTGATGGCGGGGGGGAGGAGAGTGGGGAGGGGGTTGGTGATGGCGGGGGGGGAGGAGAGTGGGGAGGGGGTTGGTGATGGCGGGGGGGAGGAGAGTGGGGAGGGGGTTGGTGATGGCGGGGGGGAGGAGAGTGGGGAGGGGGTTGGTGATGGCGGGGGGGAGGAGAGTGGGGAGGGGGTTGGTGATGGCGGGGGGGAGGAGAGTGGGGAGGGGGTTGTTGATGGGTGGGGAGGAGAGTGGGGAGGGGGTTGGTAATGGGTGGGGAGGAGAGTGGGGAGGGGGTTGGTAATGGGGGGGGAGGAGAGTGGGGAGGGGGTTGGTGATGGTGGGAGGGGGTTGTTGATGGGTGGGGAGGAGACTGGGGAGGGGGTTGGTGATGGCGGGGGTGAGGAGAGTGGGGAGGGGGTTGGTGATGGGGAGAGTGGGGAGGGGGTTGGTGATGGCGGGGGGGAGGAGAGTGGGGAGGGGGTTGGTGATGGCGGGGGGGAGGAGAGTGGGGAGGGGGTTGTTGATGGGTGGGGAGGAGAGTGGGGAGGGGGTTGGTGATGGGGGGGGAGGAGAGTGGGGAGGGGGTTGGTGATGGGGGGGAGGGGGTTGTTGATGGGTGGGGAGGAGACTGGGGAGGGGGTTGGTGATGGCGGGGGGGAGGAGAGTGGGGAGGGGGTTGGTGATGGCGGGGGGGAGGAGAGTGGGGAGGGGGTTGGTGATGGGTGGGGAGGAGAGTGGGGAGGGGGTTGGTAATGGGGGGGGAGGAGAGTGGGGAGGGGGTTGGTGATGGGGAGAGTGGGGAGGGGGTTGGTGATGGCGGGGGGGAGGAGAGTGGGGAGAGGGTTGGTGATGGGGGGGGAGGAGAGTGGGGAGGGGGTTGGTGATGGGGGGGAGGGGGTTGTTGATGGGTGGGGAGGAGACTGGGGAGGGGGTTGGTGATGGGGGGGGAGGGGGTTGGTGATGGGGAGGAGGGGGTTGTTGATGGGTGGGGAGGGGGTTGGTGATGGGAGGAGAGTGGGGAGGGCGTTGATGGGGGGGAGGGTGTTGTTGATGGGTGGGGAGGAGAGTGGGGAGGAGGTTGGTGAATGGGGGGGAGGAGAGTGGGGTGGAGCTTGGTGATGGGGGGGGAGGAGAGTGGGGTGGAGGTTGGTGATGGGGGGGGAGGGGGTTGGTGATGGGTGGGGAGGAGACTGGGGAGGGGGTTGGTGATGGCGGGGGGGAGGAGAGTGGGGAGAGGGTTGGTGATGGGGAGAGTGGGGAGGGGGTTGGTGATGGCGGGGGGGAGGAGAGTGGGGAGGGGGTTGGTGATGGCGGGGGGGAGGAGAGTGGGGAGGGGGTTGGTGATGGGGGGGAGGGGGTTGTTGATGGGTGGGGAGGAGACTGGGGAGGGGGTTGGTGATGGGGAGGAGGGGGTTGTTGATGGGTGGGGAGGAGAGTGGGGAGGGGGTTGGTGATGGGCGGAGGAGAGTGGGGAGGGCGTTGTTGATGGGTGGGGAGGAGGTTGGTGAATGGGGGGGAGGAGAGTGGGGTGGAGCTTGGTGATGGGGGGGAGGAGAGTGGGGTGGAGGTTGGTGATGGGGGGGAGGAGGGTGGGGTGGGGGTTGGTGATGGGGGGGGAGGAGGGTGGGGTGGGTGTTGGTGATGGGGGGGGAGGAGGGTGGGGTGGGGGTTGGTGATGGGGGGGGAGGAGGGTGGGGTGGGGGTTGGTGATGGGGGGGGGAGGAGGGTGGGGTGGGGGTTGGTGATGGGGGGGAGGAGGGTGGGGTGGGGGTTGGTGATGGGGGGGGAGGAGGGTGGGGTGGGGGTTGGTGATGGGGGGGGAGGAGGGTGGGGTGGGGGTTGGTGATGGGGGGGGAGGAGGGTGGGGTGGGGGTTGGTGATGGGGGGGGAGGAGGGTGGGGTGGGGGTTGGTGATGGGGGGGGAGGAGGGTGGGGTGGGGGTTGGTGATGGGGGGGGAGGAGGGTGGGGTGGGGGTTGGTGATGGGGGGGAGGAGGGTGGGGTGGGGGTTGGTGATGGGGGGGGAGGAGGGTGGGGTGGGGGTTGGTGATGGGGGGGGAGGAGGGTGGGGTGGGGGTTGGTGATGGGGGGGGAGGAGAGTGGGGTGGGGGTTGGTGATGGGGGGGGAGGAGAGTGGGGTGGGGGTTGGTGATGGGGGGAGGGGGTTGTTGAATGGTGGGGAGGAGAGTGGGGAGAGGGTTGGTGATGGGGGGGGAGGAGAGTGGGGTGGGGGTTGGTGATGGGGGGGGAGGAGAATGGGGTGGGGGTTGGTGATGGGGGGGAGGAGAATGGGGTGGGGGTTGGTGATGGGGGGGGAGGAGAATGGGGTGGGGGTTGGTGATGGGGGGGGAGGAGAGTGGGGTGGGGGTTGGTGATGGGGGGGGGAGGAGAGTGGGGTGGGGGTTGGTGATGGGGGGGAGGGGGTTGTTGATGGGTGGGGAGGGGAGTGGGGAGAGGGTTGGTGATGGGGGGAGGAGAGTGGGGAGAGGGTTGGTGATGGGGGGAGGAGAGTGGGGAGAGCGTTGGTGATGGGGGGAGGAGAGTGGGGAGAGGGTTGGTGATGGGGGGAAGAGAGTGGGGAGAGGGTTGGTGATGGGGGGAGGAGAGTGGGGAGAGGGCTGGTGATGGGGGGAGGAGAGTGGGGAGAGGGTTGGTGATGGGTGGAGGAGAGTGGGGAGAGGGTTGGTGATGGGGGAGGAGAGTGGGGAGGGGGTTGCTGATGGGGGGCGAGGAGAATGGGGTGGGGGTTGGTGATGTGGGGGGAGGAGAGTGGGGTGGGGGTTGGTGATGGGGGGGAGGAGAGTGGGGAGGGTGTTGGTGATGGGGGGGAGGGGGTTGTTGATGGGTGGGGAGGGGAGTGGGGAGAGGGTTGGTGATGGGGGGAGGAGAGTGGGGAGAGGGTTGGTGATGGGGGGAGGAGAGTGGGGAGAGGGTTGGTGATGGGGGGAGGAGAGTGGGGAGAGGGCTGGTGATGGGGGGAGGAGAGTGGGGAGAGGGTTGGTGATGGGGGGAGGAGAGTGGGGAGAGGGTTGGTGATGGGGGGAGGAGAGTGGGGAGGGGGTTGCTGATGGGGGGGAGGAGAGTGGCGACAGGGTTGTTGATGGGGGGAGAGGAGAGTCGGGAGGGGGTTGTTGATGGGGGGGAGGGGGTGTTGATGGGTGGGGAGGAGAGTGGGGAGGGGGTTGGTGATTGGGGGGAGGAGAGTGGGGAGGGGGTTGTTGATTGGGGGGAGGAGAGTGGGGAGGGGGTTGTTGATGGGGGGGGGAGAGTGGGGAGGGGGTTGTTGATGGGGGGGGAGAGTGGGTAGGGGGTTGTTGATGGGGGGGGGAGAGTGGGGATGGGGTTGTTGATGGGGGGAGGAGAGTGGGGAGGGGGTTGGTGATGGGGGGGGAGAGTGGGGTGGCGGTTGTTGATCGGGGGGGGAGAGTGGGGATGGGGTTGTTGATGGGGGGAGGAGAGTGGGGAGGGGGTTGGTGATGGGGGGAGGAGAGTGGGGAGGGGGTTGGTGATGGGGGGGGAGAGTGGGTAGGGGGTTGTTGATGGGGGGGGGAGCGTGTGGAGGGGGTTGTTGATGGGGGGGAGAGTGGGGAGGGGGTTGTTGATGGGGGGGAGAGTGGGGAGGGGGTTGTTGATGGGGGGGAGAGTGGGGAGGGGGTTGTTGATGGGGGGAGGAGAGTGGGGAGGGGGTTGCTGATGGGGGGGAGGAGAGTGGCGACAGGGTTGTTGATGGTGGGAGGGGGTTGTTGATGGGTGGGGAGCAGAGTGGGGAGAGGGTTGTTGATGGGGGGTAGGAGAGTGTGGAGGGGGTTGATGGGGGGAGGGGGTTGTTGATGGGTGGGGAGGAGAGTGGGGTGGGGGTTGGTGATTGGGGGGAGGAGGAGAGTGGGGAGGGGGTTGGTGATTGGGGGGAGGAGGAGAGTGGGGAGGGTGTTGGTGATTGGGGGGAGGAGGAGCGTGGGGAGGGTGTTGGTGATGGGGGGGGTAGGAGAGTCGGGAGGGGGTTGTTGATGGGGGGGAGGAGAGTGGGGAGGGGGTTGTTGATGGGGGGGATGGGGTTGTTGATGGGTGGGGAGGAGAGTGGGGAGAGGGTTGATGATGCGGGGGAGGAGTGTGGGGAGGGGGTTGGTGATGGGGGGGAGAGTGGGGAGGGGGTAGGTGATGGGGGGGGAGAGTGGGGAGGGGGTTGGTGATGGTGGGGGAGAGTGGGGAGGGGGTTGTTGATGGGGGGGAGGAGGTGATTTTGGAGGGGGTTGGTGATGGCGGTGGGGAGGAGAGTGGGGTGGGGGTTGGTGATGGGGGGGAGGAGAGTGGGGAGGGGGTTGTTGATGGGTGGGAGGAGAGTGGGGAGGGGGTTGTTGATGGGTGGGAGGAGAGTTGGGAGGGGGTTGTTGATGGGTGGGAGGAGAGTGGGGAGGGGGTTATTGATGGGGGGGAGGAGAGTGGGGAGGGGGTTGTTGATGGGGGGAGGGGGTTGTTGATGGGGGGGAGGGGTTTGATCGGGGGGGAGGAGAGTGGGGAGGGGGTTGGTGATGGCGGGGGGGAGGAGAGTGGGGAGGGGATTGGTGATGGCGGGGGGGAGGAGAGTGGGGAGGGGGTTGGTGATGGCAGGGGGGAGGAGAGTGGGGAGGGGGTTGGTGATGGTGGGGGGGAGGAGAGTGGGGTGGGGGTTGGTGATGGGGGGGAGAGTGGGGAGGGGTTTGGTGATGGGGGAGAGTGGGGAGGGGGTTGTTGATGGGGGGGAGGAGAGTGGGGACGGGGTTGTTGATGGGGGGGGTTGTTGATGGGGGCGGGGAGGAGAGTGGGTAGGGGGATGTTGATGGGGGGGGGGAGAGTGGGGCGGGTGTTGGTGATTGGGGGGAGGAGCAGAGTGGGGAGGGGGTTGGTGATGGGGGGGAGGGGGTTGTTGATGGGTGGGGAGGAGAGTGGGGAGAGGGTTGGTGATGGGGGGGAGAGTGGGGAGGGGGTTGTTGATGGGGGGGAGGAGTGTGGGGAGGGGGTTGGTGATGGCGGGGGGGAGGAGAGTGGGGAGGGGGTTGGTGATGGCTGGGGGGAGGAGAGTGGGTAGGGGGTTGGTGATGGCGGGGGGAGAGTGGGGAGGGGGTTGTTGATGGGGGGGAGGAGAGTGGGGAGGGGGTTGGTGATGGCGGGGGGGAGGAGAGTGGGGAGAGGGTTGGTGATGGCGGGGGGGAGGAGAGTGGGGAGGGGGTTGGTGATGGCGGGGGGGGAGGAGAGTGGGGAGGGGGTTGGTGATGGCTGGGGGGAAGAGAGTGGGGAGAGGGTTGGTGATGGCGGGGGGGAGGAGAGTGGGGAGGGGGTTGGTGATGGCGGGGGGGGAGGAGAGTGGGGAGGGGGTTGGTGATGGGGGGAGGAGAGTGGGGTGGGGGTTGGTGATGGGGGGGAGGAGAGTGGGGACGGGGTTGTTGATGGGGGGGGAGTGGGTTGTTGATGCGGGGGGAGGTGAGTGGGGAGGGGTTTGTTGGGGGGGAGGGGGTTGGTGATGGGGGGGGAGGAGAGTGGGGTGGGGGTTGGTGATGGGGGGGAGGAGAGTGGGGTGGGGGTTGGTGATGGGGGGAGGAGAGTGGGGAGGGGGTTGGTGATGGGGGGAGGAGAGTGGGGAGGGGTTTGGTGATGGGGGGGGAGGAGAGTGGGGAGGGGGTTGGTGATGGGGGGGAGGAGAGTGGGGTGGGGGTTGGTGATGGGGGGGAGGAGAGTGGGGAGGGGGTTGGTGATGGGGGGGAGGAGAGTGGGGAGGGGGTTTGTGATGGCGGGGGGGAGGAGAGTGGGGAGGGGGTTTGTGATGGCGGGGGGGAGGAGAGTGGGGAGGGGGTTTGTGATGGCGGGGGGGAGGAGAGTGGGGAGGGGGTTGGTGATGGCGGGGGGGAGGAGAGTGGGGAGGGGGTTGGTGATGGCGGGGGGGAGGAGAGTGGGGAGGGGGTTGGTGATGGGGGGAGGAGAGTGGGGTGGGGGTTGGTGATGGGGGGGGGAGAGTGGGGAGGGGGTTGTTGATGGGGGGGAGGAGAGTGGGGACGGGGTTGTTGATGGGGGGGAGTGGGTTGGTGATGGGGGGGGAGGAGAGTGGGGTGGGGGTTGGTGATGGGGGGGAGGAGAGTGGGGAGGGGGTTGGTGAAGGGGGGGAGGAGAGTGGGGAGGGGGTTGGTGAAGGGGGGGAGGAGAGTGGGGTGGGGGTTGGTGATGGGGGAGAGGAGAGTGGGGTGGGGGTTGGTGATGGGGGAGAGGAGAGTGGGGTGGGGGTTGGTGATGGGGGAGAGGAGAGTGGGGTGGGGGTTGGTGATGGGGGCGAGGAGAGTGGGGTGGGCGTTGGTGATGGGGGGGAGGAGAGTGGGGTGGGGGTTGGTGATGGGGGGAGGGGGTTGTTGATGCGTGGGGAGGAGACTGTTGATGGGTGGGGAGGAGACTGGGGAGGGGGTTGGTGATGGCGGGGGAGGAGAGTGGGGAGGGGGTTGGTGATGGTGGGGGGGAGGAGAGTGGGGAGGGGTTTGTTGATGGGTGGGGAGGAGAGTGGGGAGGGGGTTGGTGATGGGGGGGAGGAGAGTGGGGAGGGGGTTGGTGATGGGGGGGAGGGGGTTGTTGATGGGTGGGGAGGAGAGTGGGGAGGGGGTTGGTGATGGCGGGGGGGAGGAGAGTGGGGAGGGGGTTGGTGATGGCGGGGAGCGGGTTGTTGATGGGTGGGGAGGAGAGTGGGGAGGGGGTTGGTGATGGCGGAGAGGAGGAGAGTGGGGAGGGGGTTGTTGATGGGTGGGGAGGAGAGTGGGGAGGGGTTTGGTGATGGGGGGGAGGAGAGTGGGGAGGGGGTTGGTGATGGGGGGGAGGGGGTTGTTGATGAGTGGGGAGGGGGTTGGTGATGGCGGGGGGGAGGAGAGTGGGGAGGGGGTTGGTGATGGCGGGGGGGAGGAGAGTGGGGAGGGGGTTGTTGATGGGTGGGGAGGAGAGTGGGGAGGGGGTTGGTGATGGGGGTGGAGGAGAGTGGGGAGGGGGTTGGTGATGGGGGGGACGGGGTTGTTGATGGGTGGGGAGGAGACTGGGGAGGGGGTTGGTGATGGCGGGGGGGAGGAGAGTGGGGAGGGGGTTGGTGATGGGGAGAGTGGGGAGGGGGTTGGTGATGGCGGGGGGGAGGAGAGTGGGGAGGGGGTTGTTGATGGGTGGGGAGGAGAGTGGGGAGAGGGTTGGTGATGGGGGGGGAGGAGAGTGGGGAGGGGGTTGGTGATGGGGGGGAGGGGGTTGTTGATGGGTGGGGAGGAGACTGGGGAGGGGGTTGGTGATGGGGGGGAGGGGGTTAGTGATGGGGGGGAGGGGGTTGTTGATGGGTGGGGAGGAGACTGGGGAGGGGGTTGGTGATGGGGGGGAGGGGGTTGGTGATGGGGGGGAGGGGGTTGTTGATGGGTGGGGAGGAGAGTGGGGAGGGGGTTGGTGATGGGGGGAGGAGAGTGGGGAGGGGGTTGTTGATGGGGGGGAGGGCGTTGTTGATGGGTGGGGAGGAGAGTGGGGAGGAGGTTGGTGAATGGGGGGGAGGAGAGTGGGGTGGAGCTTGGTGATGGGGAGGAGGAGAGTGGGGTGGAGGTTGGTGATGGGGGGGAGGAGAGTGGGGTGGAGGTTGGTGATGGGGGGGGAGGGTGGGGTGGGGGTTGGTGATGGGGGGGAGGAGGGTGGGGTGGGGGTTGGTGATGGGGGGGGAGGAGGGTGGGGTGGGGGTTGGTGATGGGGGGGGAGGAGGGTGGGGTGGGGGTTGGTGATGGGGGGGAGGAGGGTGGGGTGGGGGTTGGTGATGGGGGGGGAGGAGGGTGGGGTGGGGGTTGGTGATGGGGGGGAGGAGGGTGGGGTGGGGGTTGGTGATGGGGGGGGAGGAGAGTGGGGTGGGGGTTGGTGATGGGGGGGGAGGAGAGTGGGGTGGGGGTTGGAGATGGGGGGGAGGAGAGTGGGATTGGGGGTTGGTGATGGGGGGGGAGGAGAGTGGGGTGGGGGTTGGTGATGGGGGGGAGGAGAGTGGGGTGGGGGTTGGTGATGGGGGGGAGGAGAGTGGGGTGGGGGTTGGTGATGGGGGGGAGGAGAGTGGGTTGGGGGTTGGTGATGGGGGTAGGAGAGTGGGGTGGGGGTTGGTGATGGGGGGGGAGGAGAGTGGGGTGGGGTTTGGTGATGGGGGGGGAGGAGAGTGGGGTGGGGGTTGCTGATGGCGGGGAGGAGAGTGGGGTGGGGGTTGGTGATGGGGGGGCAGGAGAGTGGGGTGGGGGTTGGTGATGGGTGGAGGGGGTTGTTGATGGGTGGGGAGGAGAGTGGGGAGAGGGTTGGTGATGGGGGGGGAGGAGAGTGGGGTGGGGGTTGATGGGGGGGGAGGAGAGTGGGGTGGGGGTTGGTGATGGGGGGGGAGGAGAGTGGGGTGGCGGTTGGTGATGGGGGGGAGGAGAGTGGGGTGGGAGTTGGTGATGGGGGGGAGGAGAGTGGGGTGGGGGTTGGTGATGGGGGGGAGGAGAGTGGGGTGGGGGTTGGTGATGGGGGGAGGGGGTTGTTGATGAGTGGGGAGGAGAGTGGGGAGAGGGTTGGTGATGGGGGGGAAGGAGAGTGGGGAGGGTGTTGGTGATGGGGGGGGAGGAGAGTGGGGTGGGAGTTGGTGATGGGGGGAGGAGAGTGGGGTGGGGGTTGGTGATGGGGAGGGAGGAGAGTGGGGAGAGGGTTGGTGATGGGGGGGGAGGAGAGTGGGGAGGGTGTTGGTGATGGGGGGGTGGGGGTTGTTGATGGGTGGGGAGGAGAGTGGGGAGAGGGTTGGTGATGGGGGGAGGAGAGTGGGGAGAAGGTTGGTGATGTGGGGAGGAGAGTGGGGAGAGGGTTGGTGATGTGGGGAGGAGAGTGGGGAGAGGGTTGGTGATGGGGGGAGGAGAGTGGGGAGAGGGTTGGTGATGGGGGGAGGAGAGTGGGGAGAGGGTTGGTGATGGGGGGAGGAGAGTGGGGAGAGGGTTGGTGATGGGGGGAGGAGAGTGGGGAGAGGGTTGGTGATGGGGGGAGGAGAGTGGGGAGAGGGTTGGTGATGGGGGGAGGAGAGTGGGGAGAGGGTTGGTGATGGGGGGAGGAGAGTGGGGAGAGGGTTGGTGATGGGGGGAGGAGAGTGGGGAGAGGGTTGGTGATGGGGGGAGGAGAGTGGGGAGGGGGTTGCTGATGGGGGGGAGGAGAGTGGGGTCGGGGTTGGAGATGGGGGGGAGGAGAGTGGGGAGGGGGTTGTTGATGTGGGGGGGAGAGTGGGGAGGGGGTTGCTGATGGGGGGGGAGGAGAGTGGCGACAGGGTTGTTGATGGGGGGAGGGGGTTGTTGATGGGTGGGGAGGAGAGTGGGGAGGGGGTTGTTGATGGGGGGGAGGGGGTGTTGATGGGTGGGGAGGAGAGTGGGGAGGGGGTTGGTGATTGGGGGGAGGAGAGTGGGGAGGGGGTTGTTGATGTGGGGGGGAGAGTGGGGAGGGGGTTGTTGATGGGGGGGGAGAGTGGGGATGGGGTTGGTGATGGGGGGAGGAGAGTGGGGAGGGGGTTGCTGATGGGGGGGAGGAGAGTGGGGAGGGGGTTGTTGATGGGGGGAGGAGAGTGGCGACAGGGTTGTTGATGGTGGGAGGGGGTTGTTGATGGGTGGGGAGGAGAGTGGGGTGGGGGTTGGTGATTGGGGGGAGGAGGAGAGTGGGGAGGGGGTTGGTGATTGGGGGGAGGAGGAGAGTGGGGAGGGTGTTGGTGATTGGGGGGAGGAGGAGAGTCGGGAGGGGGTTGTTGATGGGGGGGGAGGAGAGTGGGGAGGGGGTTGTTGATGGGGGGGAGGAGTGTGGGGAGGGGGTTGGTGATGGGGGAGGAGTGTGGGGAGGGGGTTGGTGATGGGGGAGGAGTGTGGGGAGGGGGTTGGTGATGGGGGGGAGAGTGGGGAGGGGGTTGGTGATGGTGGGGGAGAGTGGGGAGGGGGTTGTTGATGGGGGGAAGGAGATTGGGGAGGGGGTTGGTGATGGCGGTGGGGAGGAGAGTGGGGTGGGCGTTGGTGATGGGGGGGAGGAGAGTGGGGTGGGGGTAGGTGATGGGGGGAGGAGAGTGGGGAGGAGGTTGTTGATCGGGGGGAGGAGAGTGGGGAGGGGGTTGGTGATGGGGGGAGGAGAGTGGGGAGGGGGTTGGTGATGGGGGGGAGGAGAGTGGGGAGGGGGTTGGTGATGGGGGGGAGGAGAGTGGGGAGGGGGTTGGTGATGGGGGGGAGGAGAGTGGGGAGGGGGTTGGTGATGGGGGGAGGAGAGTGTGGAGGGGGTTGGTGATGGGTGGGGAGGAGAGTGGGGAGGGGGTTGGTGATGGGTGGGGAGGAGAGTGGGGAGGGGTTTGTTGATGGCGTGGCGGAGACTGGGGGTATGGAGGGGTTTAGTCGGGGAGGTTAATGGTGAGGGGGTTAGTGGGGGAGGTTAATGGGGAGGGGGTTAGTGGGGGAGGTCAATGGGGAGGGGGTTAGTGGGGGAGGTTAGTGGGGAGGGGGTTAGTGGGGGGGTTAGTGGGGAGGGGGTTAGTGGGGGGGTTAGTGGGGAGGGGGTTTCTTAGGGGTTTAATCGAGAGGGGGTTCGTGGGGGAGGGTAATGGAGAGGGGTTAGTGGGGGAGGTTAATGGAGACGGGGTTCGTGGGGGAGGTTAATGGGGAGGGGGGTTACTGGGGTATTTAATGGGGAGGGGGTTAGTGGGGGGTTTAATGGCGAGGGGGTTAGTGGGGCAGGTTAATGGGGAGAGGTTTCATGGAGGGGGCTAGTGGGTGGTTTAATGGGGCGGGGTTTAGTCGGGGGGTGTGGAGTGGGGTGGGGTTTAGTTGGGGGTGTGGAGTGGGGTTGGGTTTAGTTGGGGGTGTGGAGTGGGGTTGGGTTTAGTTGGGGGTGTGGAGTGGGGAGGTGGTTTAGTTGGGGGATGTGGAGTGGGGAGGAGGTTTAGTTTGGGGGTGTGGTGGGGGTGGGCGTGGGTGGCGGAGTGTGGAGGGGGTGGGCCTGGGTGGCGGGGTGTGGAGGGGTTGGGCATGGGTGGCGGGGTGTGGAGGGGTTGGGCGTTGGTGGCGGGGTGTGGAGGGGGTGGGCGTGGGTGGCGGAGTGTGGAGGGGGTGGGCCTGGGTGGCGGGGTGTGGAGGGGGTGGACCTGGGTGACGGGGTGTGGAGGGGGTGGGCGTGGGTGGCGGGGTGTGGAGGGGTTGGGCGTGGGTGGCGGGGTGTGGAGGGGGTGGGCGTGGGTGGCGGGGTGTGGAGGGGGTGGGCGTGGGTGGCGGGGTGTGGAGGGGGTGGGCGTGGGTGGCGGGGTGTGGAGGGGGTGGGCGTGGGTGGCGGGGTGTGGAGGGGGTGGGCGTGGGTGGCGGGGTGTGGAGGGGTTGGGCGTGGGTGGCGGGGTGTGGAGGGGTTGGGCGTTGGTGGCGGGGTGTGGAGGGGGTGGGCGTGGGTGGCGGGTTGTGGAGGGGGTGGGCGTGGGTGCCGGGGTGTGGAGGCGGTCGGCCTGGGTGCCGGCGTGGGTGAGGGGGTGGGCGTGGGTGAGGGGGTGGGCGTGGTTGGAGGGGGGTGGCGGGGTGTGGAGGGGGTCGGGACGTGTGGAGGGGAGGGGCGTGGGTGGCGAGTGTGGAGGGGGTGGGCGTGAGTGCGGGGTGTGGAGGGGGTGGCGGGGTGTGGAGGGGGGTGGGCGTGGGTGGCGGGGTGTGGAGGGGTGGGGCGTGGGGGTGGCGGTGTGTGGAGGGGGGGTGGGCGTGGGTGGCGGGAGGTGTGGAGGGCGGGTGGGGCGTGAGGGGTGGCTGTGCGAGTGTGGAGGGGGGTGGAGGGGGGTGGGCGGTGGGTGGCGGGGGTGTGGAGGGGGTTGGGCGTGGGTGGCGGGGTGTGGAGGGGGGAGGGCGTGGGTGGCGGGGTGTGGAGCGGGTGGGCCTGGGTGGCGGGGTGTGGGGAGGGGGTGGGACCTGTGCGTGTGGCGGGGTGTGGAGGGGGCGTGGGGCGTGCGGGTGGCGGGGGTGTGGAGGGGTGGGCGTGGTGCGGGGTGTGGAGGGGCGTTGGGCGTGGGGTGGCGGGGCGTGTGGAGGGGGTTGGCGGGTCGGTTGGAGGGGGTGGGCGTGGGTGGCGGGGTGTGGGAGGGGGTGGGCGTGGGGTGGCGGGGGGTGTGGAGGGGTTGGGGCGTGGGTGGCGGGGTGCGTGTGGAGGGGGGTGTGGCGGGTGGGTGGCGGGGTGTGGAGGGGGGTTGGGCGTGGGTGGCGGGGGTGTGGAGGGGGGTGGGCGTGGGTGGCGGGGTGTGAGGGGGGGGGTGGGCGTGGGGTGGGCGGGGTGTGGAGGGGGTGGGCGTGGGGTGGCGGGGTGTGGAGGGGTTGGGCGTGGGTGGCGGGGTGTGGAGGGGTTGGGCGTGGGGGGGGGGGGGGGGGGGTGGGCGGGGGTGTGGAGGGGGGTGGGCGTGGGTGGGGGGTGTGGAGGGGGGTGGGCGTGGGTGCCGGGGTGTGGAGGGCGGGTCGGCCTGGGTGCCGGGGTGTGGAGGGCGGGTGGGCGGTGGGTGGCGTGGTGTGGAGTGGGGTGGCGGGGTGTGGAGGGGGTGGGGCGTGGGTGACGGGGTGTGGAGGGGGGGTGGCGGGGTGTGGAGGGGGTGGGCGTGGGTGGCGGAAGGGTGGAGGGGGTGGGCGTGGGTGCCGGAGTGTGGAGGGGGTGGTGGTGGGTGGAGGGGGTGGGCGTGGGGTGGCGGGGGTGTGGAGGGGGGTGGCGGGGTGTGGAGGGGGTGGGGGCGTGGGTGGCGGAGTGTGGAGGGGGTGGGCTGTGGGTGGGCGGAGTGTGGAGGGGGTGGGCGTGGGTGGCGGGGTGTGGAGGGGGTGGGCGTGGGTGGCGGAGTGTGGAGGGGGTGGAGGGGGTGGGCGTGGGTGGCGGGGTGTGGAGGGGGTGGGCGTGGGTGGCGGGGTGTGGAGGGGGAGTGGGGCGTGGGTGGCGGGGGGTGGAGGGGGTGGGCGTGGGTGGCGGGGGTGTGGAGGGGGTGGCGGGGGTGTTGAGGGGGGTGGGCGTGGGTGGCGGGGTGTGGAGGGGGTGGGCGTGGGTGGAGGGGGTGGGCGTGGGTGGCGGAGTGTGGAGGGGGTGGGCGTGGGTGGCGGGGTGTGGAGGGGTTGGGCGGGGTGGGCGTGGGTGGCGGGGTGTGCGTGGGTGGCGGGGTGTGGAGGGGGTGGGCGTGGGTGGCGGCATGTGGAGGGGGTGGGAAAATGAAGACCTGAATTAAATCGAGTTTTTAACGAACTCTGGACTTCTTGATGTGTTACACCTGATGATGTACTTTTGTTTCTTTTGTGCTTTCAAGTAAATTACTTGATGATCTACATTTTCTGGTATTTATTGAGATATAAGTAAATATTGGCGCTGGTTTTGGGGAGGATTGCACTGCTCTTTATCAAAATTGTGCTGGTGGGATAGGTTTATTCACTGTCTTGTATGAAAGATAGTACCTTTGATATCCCAGAATTGGAGCAAGGCTACGACTTTAGAGCACGGGTGAGGGTGCTACATGCTAGACCTGAGTTGGCTTGAATGAGAGTTGAGGTGTGAGTGTTAAAGATTTGAAGGGAAGAGGAAGGTGTACATGAGGTATGTGTAGAGGAGAGGTGTATGGGTGTGTGAGAAGGACAGATGATGAAGAATGGGCAGGGAACAAGATGTAGCGAAGCCGACAGAGCGAGAGAGGAGTGGGTATACCAGAGGGAGATGGGAAGGGCAGTAAGTGATAGATGAATGATACATGGTGTCTTCGACTGGGCCAGCACTTATTGCCCGTCCCTAGTTGCCCTTGAGTCGGTGGGGTGAGTTGACTTCTTGAACCTTTGCAGTTCATGTGGCATAGGGGCACCCACAACGCTTTGAAGGAGGGAGTTCCAGAATTATGACCCAGCGACAGTGATGGAACGGCGTATATTTCCAGTTAAGCTGCTCAACTCCACCTTCTCAGGAGCAGCTAGAGTCGAACTGCAAGTGCTGGTGCAGCCAGTGACACCCACATCCCTCAAATGTATTTTTATAAATCTGTCGGAATGGCAAGTGACTTAGAGGGGGCCTTTCAGCTTGTGGTGTTCCCATGTGTTCTTATCCTGTCCAGCTAAGTGATAAGGATCACTGGTATGGAAGGGGCTGTCTGAAGAAGCTGGGTGAGTTATTACAATGCATCCTTGTAGTTAGTACACACTACTGATACTAAATGTTGCTGGTGGAGGCCATGAATGTTTGTGGATATGATACTAATCAAGTGGGCTGCATGATGCTGGATGTATGCAGCTTAGTGAGTGTGAGAGCTGTACTCATCCAGGCGAGTCGGGAGTATTCTACCACACTCCTTGGAGATTGTGGACAGGCTTTGGGGAGTCAGGAGGTGAGTTGATTGTTGCAGGATTCCTTGCCTCCAACCTGCTTTAGGAGCCTCAGTGTGTATTTGGCTAGTCCAGCTCAATTTCTGTTAACCCTCCCACGAATGTTGATGGTGTTAAATGTCAAGGCGTAATTGGAATCCATCGTGTTGAAAAGAAATGAAGTACTTTTTGAAGTGTGACATTTACTGTTAGGGGTGTGAGGAGAGGAGAAGGTGAAAAGTCAGGGAGGAAGAAAAGGGTGGGAGGTTGGGGGGAAAGCAAGTGGAAGAATAGGCTGTGAGAGCTTCAGTTTGGGGTTTAGTTATTTAGGTAGCCGTGTTTGAAGGTTCTAAATAATTTGAGATGTTTTTAATGTTTTTTCACTGTCATTTCTCTGCAGCTTCTGCTATGATCAGCCATCTGGTTACCCCTGCTGTTTCCCTTCTCATTCATCTTCATTTTCTGTTGTTTCAGAGCTTCTGAGAATTGTAGCTAACCTGTAATTTTGCTTTGGCAATGCTTACTTAATTTTACTGTGATAACAAAAAAGAAACCCGGCAGGTTTGGCAGTGTCTGCAGAGAGCAAAACAGAATTATCTTTTGAGTCCTCGGTGGTCCTTAGGAACCCCACTGTCAGAGAAACTTAGCGAACAAGAACAAGAATGGGTATGAAACTTGCCCACCGTTTAGCATGGTCGTGGATTTCAATTATCTCACTGCTATATATATGTGTGTGTTTGACTTTTTTATTTGACGGTGCTCATTGTTATTCAATGTAAAACAGATGGTTTGGAAATAAAATTAGAGGCAAATAATATCTATCTCCTATGCATCAGCACAATGTGTGAATAGTTTGGTTTGGAATAGTTGTCTGGTTCTTAAAGGTATCAAAGGATGAGTGCATGAAAATGACAGCGAGGTTGAAGATCAGCCACGATCTAGTTGTGCGTCAGAGCAGGCTCGAGAGGCACATAGCCTCCTCCTGCTATTCCATCTATTCTGCATGGATCACCTCAAGGCCAGACAATCTGCACTCTTTGAGATGGATTCTCCACAGCAGCTGGGAGGACAGACTAACATCAACCAACGCACCAGCATTGAGGCTGTGATGTATGAAACCAACTTTACAGGGACAACCACGTGCTGAGGATGCCTGAGTTCCAGCAGCCAAAGCAAATCTCCTCTGGTCAGTTAAGGAGGACACTCAAACAAGTGGAGGGCAAAGGAAGTGTTTCAAAGACTCCCTGAAGGCTTCCCTCAAGAAATATAACAGACTCAATACCTGGGTTTTTAGGTTAGGAAGGCATTTTGTCAGCACGGTTTGGCGGGCCAAAGGGCCTGTCTCTCTGCAGTATTGTTCTTTGTTCTTTACATTGTTGGTGTTTAGTTAATTGATAGGCCACTGAAGGACATGGGGACAAAGGGACACGGGAACTGGGTGTGCACAACAGGCTAAGATCACACAGTGAAACCAGAAATTGGTTGTGAAACACAGGTCTGACTACATCTATGGGGAGAAAGCAGATTTAATGTTTCAAGTCTGTTGACTCTCTTGTCAATTCTGACTTGCTGAGTTTTGCCAGCAATTTCTGTTTTTCTTTCGAATGTCCAGCATTGGTAGGTCTTTGTTTTATTATGAGCTAAACTTACTGCTTGTTTTGAGGAAAGGATTGAACAGTTCTCATTTCTTTTGTAATAAAGTAAGTTAGAAAGAGGGAGGTGATTCAGTGCTTATATTACCATTGTTTTAAGTATTTAATTTTAGTTACTTTGTTTCTGGTTTTTCTCATGTTTTGGATGTTGATAAAAGAGATGTAAAAACATTGCTGTTTTATCTCTGTCAGGACAGATTTGAAATTACTTCACCTTGACGATAAACAGTTTCTTAGTTTTGAGGGATGTGAGGTAGAAATGCCTTCCATTCTGGAAATCCAAGCTATGATAATGATCCTAGCCTCAAAAAATAACCAGTTGATGTAGCAGACTGCTTCTGTTTGAGTCCTGTTTACAGGAATAGGCTGCTGGGTTCTTGGATCTGCTCCACCATTTGTTAGGATCGTGGCTGGTCTGACATTCCTTATTAATAAGATAATAAAATGTGAGGCTGGATGAACACAGCAGGCCAAGCAGCATCTCAGGAGCACAAAAGCTGACGTTTCGGGCCTAGACCCTTCATCAGCCTCTCTGATGAAGGGTCTAGGCCCAAAACGTCAGCTTTTGTGCTCCTGAGATGCTGCTTGGCCTGCTGTGTTCATCCAGCCTCACATTTTATTATCTTGGAATTCTCCAGCATCTGCAGTTCCCATTATCTCTGACATTCCTTATGCCCACATTCCTGCCTTTTTCCCTTAACTCCAAATGATCAACAATCTTACTTGCCTAGTTCTGAAGAGGGGTCGCTGGTCCCGAAACATGACCGCTGATTTCTCTCGAATGGTGCTGCAGCAATTTCTGTTTTTGAGAGTTTTCTGCATTCGCAGTTTTTAAATCTTATATATTTCAGCATTAAATATACACAAGGACGCTGCCCCCAAACGCTCTATAACAAGGAGTTCCAAAGACACTCAACTCTGAGAGAAGAAATTCCTCTTCATTTCAGTCTTCAGTTGATGCCCCTTTATTCTGAGACTATGCCCCCTAGTCCTAGACTCTCCCAGGAGGGGAAACATCCTCTCAGCATTTACCTGTCAAGCCCCTTATAATCTTTTATGTTTCAATGAGATCACCTCTCATTCTTCAACTTGAGTGAGTAAAATCCAACCTGATCAGCCTTCGGTGGGGCCGTAGTAAGAATTGCTGATGCCGGAGTCAGAGACAACACAGCATGAAGCTGGAGAAACACGGCAGGGCAACACTTTCGAGTGGCGAACCATTTCAGCTCCCCCTCCCACTCCCTGGGTGACAGGTCCATCTGGGCCTCCTCCAGTGTCACAATGACGCCACCCAGAAACTGAAGGAGCAGCACCTCATTTTACGCATTGGGAGCCTACAGCCTGATGGTCTTAGTGTGGTTTTTACCAGTTTCAAAATATCCCCATCCCCATCCCCATCCTCATTCCATGACCAACCCTCCCTCTCATCCCCGCCTCCTCGATCTGTCACAGTTCCCCCATCATCTCTCCACCCTATCCGCTCCTGCCACCTCACTGACCAATCCCCACCACTGCCTATCTGCATTTGCCTATCATCATCCCACCTACCTTTCCCCAGCCTCACCCCTCCTCTATTTATTTTGGAGCTCCCTTCCCCCTCCCCCATTTCTGAAGAAGGCTCCTGCTCCTCTGATGCTGCCTGGCCTGCTGATCAGCCTTTGCCCTTCAGACCATCTCATCAGACAGGACCATCCTAGTGACCATCCCTGTGATCTGTCTCCAATGAAATGATGTTTTTCCTTAAATAAAGGGACGAAGACTGCTCTCAGATGCAGTCTCATCAGCACCTTGTACTGTTGTATTAGGACTTCCCTACTCTAATATTCCAATCCCATTGACATAAGCACTACACTCCATTAGCCTTCCTGAATACCTGCTTCTCCAATGTGCTAGCTTTCTGTGTTTTATGCACCAACTCCCACCAGTCCCTTTGTGTTGCAGCTTTCTGCAGTTTTTCTGTTTTGGTTGGAAATTAAAACTAGTCTCCCTGTTTGCAAGAAGTGAGACACTTGCCTTGCAAATATTCTGTGGAATTTAACTAGCTCTGTCTGAAAATGCAAAGGTTCTCCTGGTTTATTTGGATGCATTGCCGCTTGCCTTTAAAGCTATTATCAGCTTGTTCCAATATCTGTAAAACTGGTTTAACTGTCATCCAGTGCATATACTATGACATTTAATCATGGGGATACACAACTGTGGTCTTGCAGGTTTACTAACAGTAGGTGAAATTTTCATCATAATACCTTCAGCCCTGAAAAACACCCTGACTTAATTTTGTGCCTCCAAATGGACTGGAGAGAATATTTTGACCCACCTGTTATTAAAAGACAAAGACTTGTAAGTCTGTCTCTGCTAATGGGAGGAATTTGAAGTGTTGTGTTACAGCTAAGCTGTCAGAGGAATTTTGTTCACTCAACGAGGTTCAGATATTAGAATTGTCTTCATTTATTTAAGTTGCTGCACCCATGGAAAATACTCCAGGAACTTGACTAGGCTACTTCTCAGAACCTTGTAGCTTCAACTGCCTGGAAGGACAGACAAAAGGGCTGAAGTCATACTGGGGGAGTGTGGCATTGTCAGGACAGTCCTTTCGCAATTTGCTGGATGTGAAAAAACAAGTCCCTCCCCCCCAATGATATTTGAAGAAGCATGGGACAGTTCTTTGTAATTTCACTCAGTCTTTCAACTAATACCACCAGATATATTTGAATTAATTTCAATTGGAAAGGGGTATATTTTCTTATTTCTCACTTCACGGTTGGTGTATTTGGGCAGGGTGCAAATCAGCTGCCAATTTTATCTACATAATCTTGTCTTGGCCTCAGCAGGATAATTTATTTCAGAAGAGCTAATGAGGATTTTTATGTGATATAGGTTCAGTGCCAATATAGTAAACAGTCATTGTGACATGACTGCAGTTAGGAAAACACACAAGTATGGCCGAACTTATTTCCTTCAGTGTTTCAGTTGGTGCAGTGAGGTGAGGAAGCTTCGCGTTTGAGAGTCTGGGTGGTTTAGATCCCTTTCATGTGGGACTGTACAAATACTTGACAGTTGTTTTGGTGGCAGTATGAAAGATTGATTTCAGATGAATTTACTTGCTCTCTCTGGAGCAGATTTTTCTTATTTTTTTAAAGGCTTCTTTCATTACAATTCAGTGCATTCGCTAAGGATTGCCTTCAGAATGTCTTGTATCTGAGTCTGACCACAACAACATTCTTTTACATTGAAATGTTTCTGG
Organism: Stegostoma tigrinum; assembly: GCF_030684315.1. Classification (NCBI taxonomy): domain Eukaryota; kingdom Metazoa; phylum Chordata; class Chondrichthyes; order Orectolobiformes; family Stegostomatidae; genus Stegostoma; species Stegostoma tigrinum. The sequence continues at coordinate 98,203,501 of NC_081361.1, forward strand.
AAGAGAATTGTTCTGTTTCTGTTGAATTATCACTGTCCCTTTTAATGCTGTTTCAGCCTGCTCAGCAAAAGCTGCTGGCGTAAGATTTGTATTTAGGCTGAGCATCTCTCTGTACCACAGACTCGGGTCATTTGCTGACCTGAGCTTCTGGTTTGTCATTGGCATCAGGAACAGTGTCAAAAAGAATAGCTTTGGTGCTGCTGATGCTCCTGAGTTGTTAATACATGGGTTGACGCTTCAAAGATGTATTGAGGGGAATGCTGCACTATCAAGAGATGCTGCTTTTTAAATGTGGCATGAAAACCAAGTGGACATCGAAGATACCATTGCATCAGTTTGAAATAGAGCCGTAAATTTCTCCCTAATGTCTTGACCATTGTTTATCTTTCACCCAACACTCTGAACTCCCAACTTATTTGACCATTCTTACATCGGTGTGTGTGAAACATGGCAAACTGAATGTAGATTTCCTACATTACAGCAGTGACCATGTTTCAGCAGTATATCATCGGCTGTGAAGGATTTAGAAATATTTGGATAGTGAAAGGGACTATATAAATGCAGGCATTTTGTTTAGAACATAGAACAGTACAGTACAGCACAGTACAGGCCCTTCGGCCCACAATGTTGTGCCGTGGAATAATCCTAATCCAAAAATAAAATAACCTAACCTACATTCCCCTCAATTCACTGCGCTCACAACTCTCTGGGTGAAGAACCTCCCTCTGACGTCTCCTTTATACCTTCCTCCTAACACCTTAAAACTATGACCCCTCGTGGCAGTCAATCCTGCCCTGGGAAAAAGTCTCTGGCTATCGACTCTATCCATGCCTCTCATTACCTTGTACACCTCGATCAGGTCACCTCTCTTCTTCCTTCTCTCCAGAGAGAAAAGTCCGAGCTCAGTCACCCTCTCCTCGTAAGACAAGCCCTCCAGTCCAGGCAGCATCCTGGTAAACTCCTTTGCACCCACTCCAAAGCCTCCACATCTTTCCTATAATAGGGTGACCAGAACTGGACACAATATTCCAAGTGTGGTCTCACCAGGGTTTTGTAGAGCTGCAGCATAACCTCACGGCTCTTAAACTCGATCCCCCTGTTAATAAAAGCCAAAACACCATATGCTTTCTTAACAACTTTATCCACTTGGGTGACAACTTTGAGGGAGCTATGCACTTGAACACCAAGATCCTGCTGTTCCTCCACACTGCCAAGAATCCTGCCTTTAATCCTATATTCAGCATTTAAGTTCGACCTTTCAAAATGCATCACTTCGCATTTATCCAGGTTGAACTCCATCTGCCATTTCTCAGCCCAGCTCTGCATTCTGTCAATGTCTCGCTGAAGCCTGCAATAGCCCTCAATACTATCAACGGCACCTCCGACCTTTGTGTCATCAGCAAACATACTAACCCACCCCTCAACCTCCTCATCCAAGCCATTTATAAAAACTACAAAGAGCAGAGGCCCAAGAACAGAGCCCTGCGGGACACCACTCAGCACTGACCTCCAGGCAGAATACTTACCATCTACAACCACTCTCTGCCTCCTGTCAGCCAACCAATTCTGAATCCAGACAGCCAAATCACCCTGTATCCCATACCTCCTGACTTTATGAATGAGCCTGCCGTGGGGAACCTTATCAAATGCCTTGCTGAAGTCCATGTACACCGCATCCACTGCTCGACCCTCGTCAACCTGTCTCGTGACTTCCTCAAAGAACTAATTCACTGCTGTCCATGTGCATGTCCAGCAGTCGCTTAAATGTCACTAATGACTCCGCTTCCACAACTTGTTTATGAGGTTGTAGTAACTGACGTGGTCAGCCCTGTTTGGTGAAGCCAAACCTGAATTCTATTGTGGACCAAATCAAATTCCCTCAAAATATATGAAGATGATTCTAAGTAGACCCTAACTTTTTCTTATTTTAAAGGTAGTGTCAGGCATTGTGGTCCAGATGCAATTTGATTGGTCAAACTGCCAGATTTGAAGCTAAACATTACAATTCATATAGTTAAAATACAATAAAAGCAAGAAGATATTGGAAAAGTCAACAAAATAATAGATTATTTAACTACTAAAGAGTAACTGTTCCCATATCGTAATATCCTGTAAACACACCCTTGCCAAAGGCAAATTCAAGAAAATAGATTGTCTCACCGGCAATTCTCTAGTCCAGGAACAAAAGCATTGAGAGAGTGAGTGACAAGGAGAGAATCTTATTTTTAGCCATAACAGAGAGAGGAAAACAGCTTCTACATCCAGTTTCAAGACCCCAGCAACTACTACTGAAAGACTAAAAATCCTCGTTCTGTGGGTGGGGCAAGCACCCATTCAGGGTGCTTCTATGATTCCAACTTTTTGGAAAAAAATCCCCAAGGCCTCATAAGCTGTTTACTTTATGGGTTTTCAGTAGACAGCTGGCTACCTCTGACTTCAAACCTCTCTTTTTAAAAAAAACCCCAAGACAAAATGTGCCTCTTAAAGCCATGGTGTCATCACAATTCCATTGGACTTCCTCAGCACTTAACTACACTTAATGGTTTTCACATTAACTCTCAGGATCATGCCTTTCCCGAAATGTTGACCTTAAGTAATAACCATAGCTGGAGTCCCAACAGGATTTTCCTTCCACTGATCATCTACATTGTGTTTAAGAAGGAACTGAAGCAATTATAGATCAATAGGTAATATTTTGTTTAGCGTTTTGGACAGGTGGAGATGAGGTTGTATTGAACTTTCTGATTTTAGATGGTTCAAACTGATTTATGAACTTAATCTATTGTTATTATTCAGGAGCAACTGGCAGCTAAAAAGAAACGGCAGAAAGAGAGGGAGGCACTTGGAAACAAGGTAACTATAATTTTTTGTATAAGTTCAAAATGTTTCTCTTCTTTAGGATGTGGGCAATGCTGGCAAGACCAGGAATAATTGTTGTGTCCCTAACTGTCCTTGAACTGAGTGGCTGCTCGTGCCATTTCAGAAGGCAGTTAAGAGTCAGTTGCATCACTGTGTCTGGAGTCACGTGTGGACCAGACCTGGCAAGGACAGCAGATTTTCTTCCTGCTGAGGTAACTGTAAACCAGATGGGGTCCTACAACAATTAATGATAGTTTCAGAGATAATAGTCACCATTAATGAGTTTTCAACTTTAATTAAAATTAATTCCAGATTTTGCTTGTTGAATGTTAATTCCTTTACAGCGGTGGTGGGATTTGTTCCTGTTTCCCCAGGGGCATTAGCTTACTAGTCAAGCGACACTTCCGCAGCGCCACTGTTTCCCTGAGGTCGGTTGTGCTGCTCTGCTTCAGTTATGCAGGTAGACTGGAGGAGGTGGCTTTGCTATTGGAATAGAATGCATTTAGCGGAGACTTACCAAGGTTGCATAATGTTGTAAGAGGTTTTGATAGGATAATTAGGGACCAACCAGATCCAGGGGCAGGAGCGTCTGTAACCTTCCTATAAACCATGGCCACAGATACCCCTTTTTAAAGGGTAACCTGAGCTTAATTAATGAGGGGTAATTTTAGAAGTATGAAGACTTGAATGGCCCAGATCTTGATCCAGCTTCACACTTTGTTATCTAGGTAGGAGCAATTTGTGCTTATAACTACTTTAGGAATAAATTATTCATTGTCTCCAGTGGGGACAAATGTAAAGTAATTAGCTAAAGAACTTGAGGTAATATACAGTGAAATATGTTCCAAGATCTGGAGTGCAACAACTGAAAAGGATACAGTTTTGGTAAACCTGTATTCTAAAGGAAATTTGTTAACTTTTGAAGTGGAATTGTTTGCAGGGCTGGGGGTAAAGTGCAGGAGATTAGAACTACTTGAATAGATACCATGAAGAGAATACCAGCACTGAGGGTTCTTCACTACCACCTTCTGTGCTGCATAATTCTATGTTGCTTCTCATTACAAATTTTATTGAATGTAAACACCTTTCATTTGGCATTGAAGGAGCTAGACTGTTTAGCCCAGTTTTATTCACAACTGCCCAAAAAGTACCAAATGAAAACTCAGTATTAAAGTTAGGGTGTTCGGAGCTAGTGCCAAAAAGCAGCTTTCTCAGAGGGTTGTGGAGATCTGAGGGTCCACTCAAAAATTTGCAGAAGTCACTTGACAATTTTAGATGTTTTTGTTTTGTCAATCTGCTCACATGTGACGCATATGTGAGGCAGGTGAGGCTTGACATATGCAGTATGGCTCCACCACGAGAACCCTAAAATTGACAATCTTAAACTGAGTTTGGTGGATTTTCATTAAGACAGTAAGGTCAATTGTTGCTGCTCCAAGTAAATCTTTATTTTTTGGCTTGTTCTGGCTCATTTTTGTACATAGCTGTATCACAGTGGTTGGTTGGGGCAGGCAGCGTAGTTAGGGTGTATTTCCAGGAAAGCAGTGCTGTGTAGTATAGATAATTGGTTTCTACATTTAAGCTGCATAGTAGCTGTTTGGTAATATGGAACACAAATATTGTTTTAAAAAAAAACACATTTTGTCAAAACTTATTGTCTTGCACTATCAGGACAATTCGCAAGGAGCATGCAAAAATAAAGGTACAGAGTATGAGAGGAGATTGCTGACTGAGTGGCAAGTAGACTGGCAGAGATGCTGCCATGGAGAATGCATGAGTTAATATTAATTTCCAAGTTTTGTTTAAATTTTAAATCAGGCAGCCTGGGTGAAACTAGTTATTTCACACTGTGCAGCAGTGACACAAGTGATGTTCACCACAGTGCCGCACAGTGTACTCAAACTGTTTAGATGTGAATGTATGTTGTATTTTGAGTCATTTGTAAGCAATAGGGGAGCTTGCTTTTTTAATTTTGGGAAGGTTTTAATTTTAGGCTCTTCACATGTGAAGGTTTGTGAGGATATCACGAAGCCTAAACTGACTTGTGGGATTGTATGCGATCGTTTTAAAAAGTTAATCCATGAAGTGTGGGTCATTTGCCTTAAAGTGAATGTAACTTAGCTCTTTCTGATTACACCTTTGTGTCCAAGGCACCACCAAAACCAGTCCCAAAGACCATTGAAAACCAACGAGTGTATGATGAAACAACTGTGGACCCAAAAGATGAAGAGGTAATTTTATAACTACTTTCATACACCTTTTCAATCAGTGTAAGAGGCCCCTTCTAGTGTGTTGTCCTTGCTGTATTTTATTTGAAAGCCGAGTATTGCTTGTTATGTTGTCAGGGTTAAACCCCAATTGGCTTCAGCTTAAAATTTTTTAAATCCTTTCACCTAACATTCACTATTTGTCAAAGGGTGAGGTTCACGTGCTTCCTTTTCAGTGGGTGTTGACAAGATTATTGTGTAGTGGCAATGTTTTGATGCTTCCACTTCAATATAGAGGCTAATGTGTGGAAAATGTTTTGATAATAAGAAAGTTTATCTCAAACTGAGAATTAGGCGAGATTGAAGCCAGACAAATATTATCCCCTTGAGTAATCATGCATGCTTTCAGTTGGGAGAATGTACAGACTGTTTGTTTATTTAAACATGAAATCGAACTTCCACAGGTGGCTTTCGATGAAGCAACAGATGAATTTTCTTCCTACTTCAATCGAGAAACAAGTCCGAAGATCCTCATTACCACATCTGACAGACCTCGAGGGGTGTGTGAAAATAAGTACTAACGGGGCAAGAGGTGCCTGTAAAAGGGATGTCAGCGCAGGAGGTGCACTTGTTCGTGTTCCTCCTATGATTCAGCCCTGACAGAAGGTTCACTCTCTAAGTATAAGACTGGTTTCTGACCTGTTATTCCCCCCTCCTCCTTTCACGCCCCCCCCCCCCCCCCCCCCCCACACCAACCTTTCCTCTCTTTCTCTCGCTCTTCTCTATTTCCCCCACCCCACCCACTGGACAATTAGAACTTTGTCCTGAAATCTCCCTCCAGTTTTTGATTCATTCATGGGATCTGCATGCCACTGGCTAAGTCCACGTTTATTAGCGTTGGATAATGACTACATAGTTCCCTCCGGACTAGCTTTAATTCCAGATTCTTATTGAATTGAAATTTCACCATCAGCCCTGGTGGGATTTGAACATGAACCTGGTGTTCTGGGCTATTATTCAAGTGACATCACCACTAGGCCAGACCTTTTCCTCCTTTAAAATCTTCCTAAAATTCATCTCTACCAGCTACCAATCCTTGCTTCTACTTCCATAATTTTGTTTTTATTTTCCTACTCATTTGAAAATGCTAGAATATTTTAGAAATCTGTCACATTTCCCTGTTTTTTCTTTGTTGAGTTTGGTCATTATTATCTATCACACACTGCCCTGGAGAATCTGCCACCTAGAACAGCTGCAGCCCATGCGATGTAAGGACACACGCACTGCTCATGGGGTTACAATTTTCAAGAATTTGCTCTCACAACAATAAAGCAATGACTCAAAAGCTCCAAGTCAGAATGGGTTTGGAGGGAAACATCCAGCTGGTATTTCCAGGCTGTTCTTGTCCTTTTGAGATGGCAGTGATCATGGGTTTGGAATGCGCTGTAGAAGGAGGTTAGGTGAGTTTGTACAATACGTCCTGTGGATGGTACAATCTGCTGTGACTGAATCTCGGTGGTGGCAATCAGACACGTCTGCTGTGTCTTGGATATTAAAAAACAAAGAACTGCAGACGCTGGAAGTCAGAAACAAAAACCAAAATTGTTGGAGAAAACTCAGCAGGTCTGACAGTATCAGTAGAGCGAGAAAGCACAGTAAACATTTCAGGTCCGGCGATCCTCCTTCACTTCTCTTGGATGGTGTTGAGCTCCTTGAGTGTTGTTGGAGCTACAGTCATCCAGGCAAGTGGAGCATTTTCCAACACATTCCTGACTTGCGGCTTAGTAGAACGTAGAACAATACAGTACAGTACAGGCCCTTCAGCCCACGATGATGTGCTGAACTTTTACCCTAAACCTGAGTCTATCTAACCTCCACCCCTACCTTATACTATCATCCATATGCCTATCTAATAGCTGCTTAAATGCCCCTAATGAGGCCGACTCCACTACCCTCTGTGGCAATTTATTCCATGCCCTGACCACACTCTGAGTAAAGAACCTACCTCTTAACCTCTGATGTCTTCCCGATATCTGCCTCTTTCCATTAGTATGGAGGACATTCTTTGAGTCAGGAGGCAAGTTACCCCAGAATTCCTAAAATTCGATCTGGTCAGTTATTTTCCTGCTTGCGTTTATTGTCCATATTATTTGAGCCCCATTGTCATTATGTATCGATCTAGTTTGGGCAGATTCCAGCAAGTTACAGATTCTTAATGTCTCATGTGATTTTAGCACCTAGTCACAATGTCCTTGTTTGTGCCTTCAGCCACTTCATATTTTGCTATTTTGTCCGGGTGATTTTGTCTTTCAGAGAACAGTAAGGTTATGTGAGCAGCTGGCAAAGGTAGTTCCAAACTCTCATGTCTACTACAGGAGGGGATTGGCTCTGAAAAAGATCATACCGCAGTGTGTGACCAGAGAGTTTACAGACTTACTCGTCATCAATGAAGATCGGAAAGTACCGAGTATCTTTTACGTCCGTGGGCTTGTTTTTGAAAACTTAGATGAATTTTCTTCCAGCTTTTTCAGTATTTTGCTTTAAATTCAGACTTGTCACTGTGCGTGTTCATCCACCACGCGTTTTGGGTAATTGCTGATGGTTTCTTTTCTAATGTTGCCTTATGTAGCATGGTGCTAAAATTGTGACTGTCAGTGTAAAAGTGCAATCCGTCACTTTGTAGTATATTTCATCAGCGTAGTTTATTTGAAATGTAAGTGGGAATGCTTGAAACAGACAGACTTTGTCGACTAGCTGTGATAATCTGATTGTGAGGTATTAAGGGGGCATGTTAGACCTTTCAGCTTTGAAAGGAGCAGGTCAGGAACAGAATCAACAGTGCAGGTGCGATCATTTTAAGGCAGAAGTAATTAGTCACGGATCTAATGTGAGATTCAAAGTTTTTTTTATGTTTGGTCACAGAGTGTGAGCATCACTGGTTAGGCAGCATTTATTGCCCAGAAAGAAGTTGAGAGTCGACCACATGCTGTGGGTCTAGAGTCACATATAGCTCAGTCCAGACCAGGCGAGGATGAGATTTCCTTTCCTGAAGGACACTAGTGAACCAGATGGGTTTTTATGACAATCAACAATGGTTTCGTGGCCATTTGTAGATTCTCAAATCCAGATATTTTTGACTGTTAAATGCAAATTCCACCATCTGCTGTGGCAGGATTCAAACCTAGGTCCTCTGAACATGAGCTGAGTTACTGGTTTAATAGTCTAAATTTTGATAATACCACTAAGCCATTGCCTCCCCTTTTATCAGGGTAGGTGGGAGTGTGGAGTTGAGGCATGCAATAGGCTTACTGGGTTAGTCAGCCTAATTTTCATTCATGTGTTTGTATGTTGTAGCCCCGTTGTTACAACCTGTAAAAGCTTGTAAAGTTAAATTTAATATTTTTATCACCACTGAAACAGTCCTAGTTGTTTTTAAGAACAACTACTTCGCTAATTTCCTTCTGTGAGCCCCTCCCTTGCCTGACAAACCTGAAACACCACTCTGTCTCTTTGTGGCTGACACCCTTGCAGCTACAGTATGGCACGTGTAATGTTGTTGGTTTCTTTTCCTGAGTGAGTGAGCTGAGCTGTCCTTGTCAGTACTTGTTATCAAAGATTGTACATGACCTATGAATAAGCATCTTCACCATCACCACCTCTTCTGTAGGGCATTATGCTAAGCAGCATAGCAACTGGGCAAGCGATTCATGACAGCTGTAGGTTGCAAACAGTTCAGAAGCTGAAAGATTAAAATCTAGCGATTGAGAGATTCTCTAGCTGTAAGTTAGATGAGTACCCTCAATGCTGTGGTATGCACAGGAATGACAGTAATGCTTGTGTTCGTATGTCGTGGCTGTAGTATTTCTAGGCTTGAGAAATTTACTGGTTTCCCACAGTATACCAATTCTCTATCGTATTCTCGATAGAATAATAAAATATTCTCTGTATGCACAACCTATTCAGCTTGGTGCCATCGTTCATATGCACATGGGAAGTATGTTGTTGCCCATTGCTAATTGCTGCTTCCAATGACACTCAGCAGTTCAAGGAGTGTATGAACATGCACAATGTTGTTAGGAAGTGAGTTCCATGATCTTTGATACAGCAATTCAGTGTTAAGTATTTAATATTTAACACTGACTGCCCAGTTAATCATTTAGTGACAATTCTGTGTGTAATAATTAAAAGTGGTAGCTGATGATGCTGAAAGTTTGAGTCTCCCAAACCCATTCACTGCCCTGTATGTTAAAAAGCAATCCATCTTGCAGAGATTGAAGAGCAACTTGCTTTCCAGTTCATCATCTTGTGAAGTTTCTTGAAAAAACAAAACACCTACTTCCTTAACCAAGACTGAAAGATGGTTTAATTGTTAGCCACCTTCCCGATGGGCCAACAGCACATTTCAAGATGTCTAGCGTGCGTCTAGCAAAAGAATTGAAGGTGAGACATTGAGGAACCTTGTTTTAGTGTGTACAGGGAATTGCAGAATGGCTTTGCTATCTAACTGTGTTACCTTGTTTGAGCCAATGTTTCATGCTGAATCTCGATGGAATGTTGACATTGCTGGGGTTGTGGGTGTCACTGGCTAGGATAGCATTCGTGGCCCAGTGCTGTGCATCTGCAGTCTTAGTCATACAGCACAGAAACACGCTTTGGTTCAGCCAGGCCATGTCGAAATCTAAAACTAAACTGGTTCTATCTGCCTGTGCTCGGCCTACATCCCTCCAAACATTTCCTTTTCATGAATTTATCCAAATGTGTTTTAAACATTGTAACTGTACCGCCATCCACCACTTCCTCTGGCAGTTCATTTCACACACAAACCACTCTGTTTAAAAAAAAAAGTTACCCCTTGTGTCCTTTTTGTATCTCTCCTCTCACCTTAAGTATATGTCCCTAGCTTTCAACTCACCCACCCTAGAGAAAAGACCCTTGGCATTCACCTTGTCTATGTCCCTCATGATTTTATAAACCCCTGTAAGGTAACCCCCAACATTCCACCCTCCAGTGAAAAAAGCCCCAGCTTTCTAGTCTGTTCTTATTATCTCAAACCTTCCATTCCCAGCAACATCTTGGTAAATCTTTTCTGAAACCTCTTCAGTTTAATAATGCCCTCTCCTAAAAAAGGTGACATGTAGGCCAGACCAAGTATGCACAGATTTCCTTCATTAAAGGACATTAGTGAACCAGATGGGTTTTCATGACAGTTGACATTGATTATATAGTTAAACCTACTCTTTATTCCGGATTTTATTGAATTCAAATTTCACCATCTACTTTGGTGGGATTCAAGCCCCGAGACCATTAGCCTGAAGTTCTACCTTGCTAGTCCAGTGACATTACCAGTATGCCAATGTCTTCGCCAAGCTGCTTCGTGCTAAAGTAATTATTAGTGTAAATGAATATAAACTGAGTGGATTATAGAATTTCATTTTAATTCTTGTCACATTTGAACTTTTCAACCAATATCCCTTAGATAGGGTTAGATAGGGTGGATGGGGAGAGCCTTTTTCCTAGGATGGTGACAGCGAGCACGAGGGGGCACACCTTTAAATTGAAGGGTGAAAGATATAGGACAGATGTCAGAGGTAGTTTCTTTACTCAGAGAGTAGTAAGGGAGTGGAACGCTTTGCCTGCAACGGTAGTAGATTCGCCAACTTTAGGTACATTTAAGTCGTCATTGGACAAGCATATGGATGTACGTGGAATAGTGTAGGTTAGATGGACTTAAGATCGGTATGACAGGTCGGCACAACATCGAGGGCTGAAGGGCCTATACTGTGCTGTGATGTTCTGTGTTCTGCGTTCTAACCAACAGACAATGTGGAATGTTTCGCAAGTTGAAGGTTTGCTGTCTGTCAGTAGACCATTTTTAGACTAAGTTACTGTGTACATGATAGTGGAGAGCATACCCTAAGACTGCTGATCCTCATTGAAGTTTACAGTGCCTGTGTAGTCTGTTTGGATATTTTAATTTATTAAACAGTGATCAATTAAACTATAATATTAACAGGTGCTGGAACCAAAATTGCTGGAGAATCTCAGCTGGGCTGGCAGCATCTTTGGAGAGAAAGCATAGTTAATGTTTAAGTCCAGTGACCCTTCTTCAGAAAAATCAATTAAACCAGTTAACATGGAACAATACAGTGCAGAACAGGCCCTTTGGCCCTCGATGTTGCGCTGACCTGTGAACTAAAATGGCTGAAATGTTTTGTTGGAATAGATTTTTCTTGACATTACTGAAACTTGTTTTTGAAAGAATTATGTGATACTTAATGAGCTATGCATCTTGTTTGGGAACACATTTCAAAAGGAAGGTATAAAACACAAATGTGTGATTTCTTTTCTTTTGCAGAGGAGAGGGAAGGATCCGACAAAACACTCACCAGAAGTGATCCTTAACAATTTCTCTACCCGTCTGGGACACAGCATTGGGAGAATGTTTGCTTCTCTCTTTCCCTACAGTCCACAGTTTGTGGGACGCCAAGTGGCAACTTTTCATAACCAACGTGATTATATCTTCTTCAGATTTCACAGGTACGCCTTAAAACTTATATTTTCAGCAATATTTATTATAATTTATTATAATATTTTTACAAGTCCATGTTAAAGTACGTAAGCAAGACAAAAATAATACAGTAAGAATTGGATAAAATGTAACACTATAGATTGGGTGTGTATTGCTGAGAAAAAGATATTTTATAGAAGTTATACATCTTGCATTCTTGAGGATAATTCACAATATGTCATTAATGTCAAATTGTCCTAATGAGAGCAAGGCAAAATGTATTTTTTCAGCATTAATACAGATATTTTTAATTAGTCTGTTTAGACACGCCATAACACACCTCCAAATCAGATGGAACTTGAATTTAGGTCTTCTGGCCCATAGGTAGAGATGCTACCACTACACCACAAAAATCCCCTGCAAGTGCACTACTATACAGTGGTGGGTTCATTGTCATTTTGAAATTGTAGACCCAGAGGGCAAGAACGCAACTGAAATCTGAACAGAAAGCAGAAGTTCTCAGTTTACAAACAGACGTTCCAATAAAAACATCCCATGCTGCTGAATTAAACCACTGTCTTTTCCTTTCAGATTATGGTGGTACAATCCAGAAGGCTCTTCTAGAAGGTTTTTATTTCATTTTTGGGGGTTAGCTCATTGCTGGCAAGGCCTGTAATTATTGCCCATCCCTAACTGCTCTTTGTAAGGTGGTGGCGAGAGGCTACCTTGAATGCTGTATTCCATGGTGTAATGGCTCTTGTTGTTAATAGTACACAAGTGAGCTTGATGAACCCTGACATTTTCAACCATTGAGGTCAGTTAATGAATGCATTTGCAAAAGTCTGTCTGTGTATTTTTAACACTGGAATAAAATATTTAATGAACAAAAACATGAATTTATATTATACTTGACAAAACCATTTACAAACATCATAAACAGATTCAAAACCTCACTAATTCATCCAGAACAGAAACAGACCTTTCAGTCCTACCAGTCCACGCCAACCATAATCCCAAACTAAACTTGTCCCACTCACTTGTGCTTGGCCCATACCCGTCCAAACATTTCTTATCCATGTACTCATTTAAATGTCTTTTAAACTTGTAAATGTTCCTGCATCTACCACCTTCTCTGGCACTTGATTCCACACATGAATGACTGAGTAAAAATAAACCTTGTCCCTCATGTCTTTTTAAAATCTTCCTCCTCTCACCTTAAAAATATGCCCCGTAAACTTGAAATCCCCCTCAGTAAAAAAATTCCACCATTCACCTTATCCATACCCCTCATGATTTTATAAACCTCTATAAGGTTAGCACTCAACCTTCCACACTCCAGTGGGAAAAGCCCCAGCCCCTCCTTGTAACTCATACCCTCCATTCCAGCAGCATTCTGGTAAATCTGAGAGATAGTAGGAACTGCACATGCTGGAGAATCTGAGATAACAAGGTGTGGAGCCAAATGAACACAGCAGGCCAAGCAGCATCAGAAGAGCAGGAAAGCTGATGTTTTGGGTCTGGACCCTTCTTCAGAAATGGGGGAGGGGAAGGGGAAGGGGACTCAAATAAATAGAGGGCGGGGGGAGGCGGATGGGAGGTTGATAAAGGAGCAGATAGGTGGACAGGGGGTGGACAAGTCAAGGAGGTAGAGATAGAGCCAGTAAAGGTGACTGTAGGTGGGCAGTTAGGAGGGGGGGTTGGTCAATCAAGGAAAGATGGACAGGTCAAGGAGGCGTGTATGAGGTTGGTAAGTAGGTGGTGGGGATTGGTCAGTGAGGTGGGACGAGCAAATAGGTGGGGGAAACCTCTCCCTCCCATTCCTTAGACGACATGTCCATCCTGGGCTGCCTCCAGTGCCACACTGCTGCCACCCGAAGGTTGCAGGAACAGAAACTCATATTCCGCTCGGGAACCCTGCAGCCCAATGGTATCAATGTGGACTTCACAAGCTTCAAAATCTCCCCTTCCCACACCGCATCCCAAACCCAGCCCAGCTCTTCTCCGCCTCTTTGACCTGTCCATCTTTTCTCCCACCTATTTGCTCCTCCCACTTCACTGACCACCCTCCACCCCCACATCTAACCTACCAGCCTCATCCCTGCCTCCTCGACCTGTCTGTCTTCCCTTAACTGACCAACCCCCCATCCTAATTCCTCCACCTACATTCCCCTTTACTTGCTCTATCCCTGCCTCCTTGACCTGTCCATCTTCTCTCCACCTATCTGCTCCTTTATCCACTTCCATCCACCTTCCCCACTGTCTTTATTTATTTCAAAGTTCCCTTTCCCTCCCTCATTTCTGAAGAAGGGTCCAGACTTAGAACGTCAGCTTTCCTGCTCCCCTGACGCTGCCTGGCCTATTCTGGTAAATCTCTCCTGAACCCTCTCCAGTTTAATTATATCCTTGCTATAACAGGGAAGCCAGAGCTGGACTTGGTACTCTAGAAGAGGCCTCACCAACGTCTTGTACAACTTCAACATGATGTCCAAACTCCTATACTCAAAGGTCTGAGCAATGAAGGCAAGCCTGCCAACGCTGGCTCAGCCCCCCCTGTCTATATGACTCAAGTTTCAAAGAATTATGTACCTTTCATTAATCATCAATTCCATTTGTCCCAGTAATATACTTATAAATACCAAACCCAACAAAGACTTATTCTGTTTCCACATTGAGTCCTTACTCAGGCTGGTACGGCTTCTTTCAGGTAATTTCTTTTGACGCGTTTTCTTCAGCAGTTATCTCTCTGAGACTCCTACAATAAACTCAGAGTTAAACTCGCTAATACGTTAATCGAAGAGCAGAAGTTTTCAGCTGTTACAGGATTTGTTTTTAACCCTCAAGCTTCCACTGTCTGGTATACAGACATACAAATTGACAGGCTCCCTTTTCGGATTTTTGCATGACCTTGCACTTGTCGTTAGTCAATAGCACCATTTTTTTTCCCCCACTTTTTCCATTTTTCCATTGAATACTTAACCCTGTCCCTTCACATTACAGGTTATAAAACCTCATTGAAATTGTCTGTGTGACAGACCTCCAAATGTTTCAGCACCAAGCTCACAAGAAAGACTCAGAATTAAAACTAAAAGCATGTTTGCCTCTTAAGGAAAAATGTAAAATGTTAGTTGAAGTTGTACAGTGTTCCTAACAATGGGGAATAAATACACCTACTGCACGGGATGGGTGATAAAAATATGAACTAGGAAACTCAGCCCCTCAAGCTTGCTGTGTCATTTAATATGGTCATAGCTGATCGCACCTTGGCCTCAGGTTCACTTTCCTCCCCACTCTGCATAACCTTTAATCCCCAGTACAGAAGCTGGTTCTGCTAGTGATGCCCACATCCTATAAGATGTTAAGAATTTTCTAGGGTCTAGACACAGAGAGGGGCGAGTGATCCAATACTCTGTAAATTACTTTATGTAAACTTTCACCTCCATATTATGCACCACCTTGACAATATTGCTGCTCCCTTGCAGTCACTGTGTGTAAACCTTGGAACCCCCTTCCATCATTTAGGGTTAGCCTACTGTTTACCGCACCAATTTAAGAAGCAGCTCACTGCTATTTTGTCGCATGCAGTTAGGAATGAGCAGTAAAATGTGGGCTCAGCCAGTAATGCTCACATCTTGTGAAGGAGTAAAACATGGGACTCTCCTCATCCCCTCCTCCCAAGAACCTGTCTAGTGCACTTGTTTTCACTGGAGGAACTGCGCTGAACTGATACCTGGAGTGATTTAGAGCCAGATGCTAACTGTTTTTATTTTAAAGGTACATATTTAAAAATGAGAAGAAAGTGGGCCTTCAAGAACTTGGACCACGTTTCACACTGAAGCTGAGATCTTTACAGAAAGGGACCTTTGATTCAAAGTATGGAGAATACGAATGGGTTCATAAGGTCAGCTATCGAGGTTTCTTTTATGGCTTGGACAACATTTACTGTGAGCTAGTCTGTTTGGAAGGGTTAGCAGACATTATTTTGCATTTAATTTTAACCCTGTAATCCAATTGATCCTTTTAATGATCTGTTCGCTGCCTCTAATCACTCAAAGCTGCTGTAAATGTAATTTAAGATATTTTTATAAGGATTGAGAATATCTATGTAAGGGTTACAGTACGTTTGATCATGTAAATTACTTCATTATGTCATTTCATTGTAATGTGGGGGTCAGGATTTGAAAGCTTGCTGCTATCAACATTATGGTCATGTATATTGTTCAGAATAATTTGGTCATTTGAGCCTCTTGGGATTAAAGCTTGCAAGTTGGAGCAAGTAAGGCCATTGAAGACACATTTTGAAATGTTAGTGTTTCACATTATTATGCTCCAGTGGTTCAAGAATGGATAATGGGAAGGTGTTTCGTCAGTTCCACAGTGCTGTAAATCCTTCAACTGTTGGATAGAATGCAAAAATGTGCAATGTATGAACTAGCTGAGCGGAGGTGTTTAATGCCTTTTTTAGTTGAGGAATGAATCCACAAACTGGGACGAGGAGATTTACCTGTCACATAGTGTACGCAGGGTTTTATTTTTTATTGTATGCTGTCGCTGATCTGTGTTGCTTTTCTGTCTCTTCAGCGTCGTGAAATGGATACGAGTCGAAGGAAGTTTCACTTGTAAAGCCAGACTTTGCGGAACTGGTTGACACCATGACGCAGGTTCCTTGGCAGCACTGCTTTTACACATCTTTGGAGTTTAGATATTCTGCAAACAACTTAAACAGTCCTCAATTTTATCTATAGGTGACGTCAACTAGAATCTTCAAAAATAAATTCTGGATGAGCTGGTTGCTGCAATCCCATAGTATTGTCTCTGTTGAGAAATGTTATATTCTCAAATTTGTACATTCTTCCTTACAGCCTTATCTACAATAAAGGCGTCTTTGTATATGTACTTGTGTAAAGGCATTAAAGTTTTAGAGCAATTAAATTGAACTATTTCTTTGAGTATATCCATCCAGAGTTGTGTTTCATGCTGTTCACCTTACAAGTTGGGTCAATATGCATTTGTTTCATATCGCACACTTTAACCCTTTCAAGGCACCACCAAGTTTACAAAGTCCTTTATTCCTAAGATCCACCAACTTCCAAAGGATATTTCACAGGAGAAATTTCAAATAGTATTTCAGATAATCTTGGGAATCATATTTTACGGAGTCAGCCAGGTATGGAGTTGGATGAACACAGCAGGCCAAGCACAGTCACAAGAGCAGGAAGGCTGACGTTTCGGGCCTAGGCCCTTCTTCAGAGGGTTTTTCCTAGGGTTGAAGTTTCCATTACAAGGGGGCGCAGGTTCAAGGTGAGAGGGGGAAAGCTTAAGGGAGATTTACGAGGGATTTTTCATGCAGAGGTTGGGAAGAGCCTGGACTGCCAGAGGAGGTGGTGGATACGAGCACGTTGGTGACATTTAAGTGGCACCTCGATGGTTACATGACTAAGGAGGAATAGAGGGATACAGACCAAATAAGGGCAGAAGGTTTGTGTTTTAGTTTAGACGGCATGATGGTTGGCATAGGCTTGGAGGGCCGAAGGGCCTGTTCCTGTGCTGTTCTTCATCTTTGTTTAAGCAAAGATACTGAGGGATATGGGCCAAAGGCGGGTATGTGGAGTCAGGCCACAGATCAGCCATGATTCCCAATGAGTGGTGGAACAAGTTTGAGGGACTGAATGGCATATTCCTGTTCCTATGTTACTGTTTAAACCTCCCTTTCTCCCGCTGACAAAAATGGGACCTGTCAGAAACGAAAGCAGGACTTCAACATTAGGCTCTGCCTGCTTTTTTTCAAAGGTATCTAGGGTAAGCTTTCCTCACCCTGACTCTCTGTGGAAGCTTATTTCACACTGATTGATAAGATTCCAGATTCATGCATGTATCTGGGATTAAGATGCAAGTTTTCAGCCCCTTACGTACAAAAAGATATACTGGCATTGGAAGCAGTCCAGGGAAGGTTGATTCCAGAAATGGTGAGACTATCCTGTAGGGGAGGGGGGCCACTGTGGCTCAGCACTACTGCCTCACAATGGGTTTCTTCCAGGTGCTCCAGTTACCTCCCACAGACCAAAGATGCACAGGTTAGGGGATTGGCCATGCTAAATTGCCCACAGTGTCCATGGATTTGCAGGCTAGGTGGGTTAGCTATGGGGATGGGTCTGGGTGGGATGCCATTCAGAGGGTCTGTGCAGACTTCATGGACTGAGGGTTCTGCACTGTAGGGGTTCTACAATTCATAAGGCTGGGCCTGTACTCACTTGAATAAAGAAGAATGCAGGGCGACCTTATTGAAATACAATAGTCTTAATGGACTAGACATGGTGAACGCTGAGAGGTTGCTTCCCCTTATGGGAGAGGCTACGACACGAGGACACAATCTCAGAATAAGTGGTTGTATATTTAAGACACATGATGAGGAATTCCTTCTGAGGTTTGGTGAATTTGTGGAGAGAACTGGAGAGATTGTGTTGGTAAGTTCCACTTGTAGAGCCAGACTTCCATCGACTTTGATCAAAGCTGTGATGAAGGTTCTTTGATGGCACGTTGTTGGATTTCAGTCCTCAGTTTTTATCCAAAGCTCGTGTCAACTGAAATCTTTGAAAATAAATTCTGCAGGAGCTGGTTAGTGCACTCCATTAAGAAATGTTAGTTTGTGACATTTGGACACTTCCTTAGAACCTGCTCCAAAATAGAGGCCTCAAGGTATATGTACTTGTGCAAAGGGATTAAAGTTTTGGATAAATTAACTTATTTGAAAGAAGGCTGCGACAGGGAGATTTTTCATTAGCGAGAGAATCAAGGGTTATGGAGAAAAGGCAGGAAAGTGAAATTGAGGATTGTCAGATCAGCCATGATCTCATTGAATGATGGAACATTCTCAACAGGCTGAATGGCCACATCTGTTCCTATGTCATGGTCTGATCCTCAGAAAATAAAAGATAAAGTCATCATGGTCCTCCCAAACCACAGAACTGCTCTCTCCTTAGCAAGGGACAACTGGTGGTAGTTTAACCTGAGGGTCACCACGTCCCAGGTGAGGAGAGAGGTTGAGAAGGAGAGTCCTTTGCAGAACTTCAGCCTGAGTGGGAATTAAAGAAATATGTGCCTATAGAATCAAGTAAATGATGTGTTTATTTAAGTTGTATATTACTAGCGGGCACTTTTGGACCCAGTCAGAGTAAAACTGTCCCTCTGCTCAGTTGTACGTGGTCTCAACTGAAGTTTCACAAAATCACCAAGCCCATGCAAGTCATGGTGCAGCCAGTATGGGGCGTTAGTGTGAAGGGCCTTGTGCTGCAGCAGTAGTGTCCCTACCTCTGAGCCAGGAGGGCTTGGTTCAAGAACTGCCTGCTCCAGAGGATCTTTTCCCCCCTCTATTCATTTACTAGATGAGGGTGTCGCTGGCCAGGCAGCATTTATTGCCCATCCCTAATTGCCCAGAGGGCATTTAAGAGTCAACCACATTGCTGTGGGTCTGGAGTCACATGTAGGCCAGACCAGGTAAGGATAACAGTTTCCTTCCCTCAAAGACATCAGTGAACCAGTTGGGTTTTTCCTAACAATCGACAATGGATTCATGGTCATCATTAGACTCTTAATTCCAGATTCAGATTCAAATTCCACCATTTGCCTTGATGGGGTTTGAACCCAAGTCCCCAGAACATTATCTGAGTCTCTGGATTAACAGCCCAGCAATAATACCACTAGGCCATCACCTCCCTATGAGGTGCGTGAGATTCAATCTCTGAACAGAGTGATTAGGAAAATATGTAGGTGTGATTAAATGACAACACTTAAATAAGTTCTTTTTTGGAGGCAAAGTAGTGGGAACTTTTATTTCTGAAATGGGAGTGCTTGATGTTTACAAAAGTTAGCTGAACTGAAAGATTAACATTTTCCTCAGTGAGAAGGGAAATCAAGCAAAAAATCAATGTCAAATACTCTCAAGGAGCAGATGGATTGAATACTGAATGTTTCTAAAGCAATCCAGGCCCACGCAACTGTTCTACAGAAAATAAATTAGCTTTACACTCCCTTTAACACCATTTCAGTTGAAAATGAGACTGCAGTCCAGGCAGTCCCTTGTTTGTGAATGGGTTCCATTCTAGATTTGTACACAAATTGGAACACAGTCCAGGAAACAACAAAATAGCCATTTGTAAGTACAGAAAATGTTCGTATGTCAGGTCTTTAAAATTATACCCATGTGTGGGATCACACTGGTCCATACCAGTGTTTGTAAATCGGACATTTTCAAATTGGAGATTACAAGAGATTAACTACTAAGGATTAGTTTGTGGTTTGATAGGACCTCACATTCTACAGAAAGTGGAGGGAAGCAGTGACGAGATTGAATTCAGTTCTGTATATACTCACTCACCTCAAGAAACACAGGCTTGTGGTGGCAGCAAATTGGCAATGCAAGAGGCGAAGTTACAAATGGGGCAAATCAGCATTTGTGTTCACGCCCCTGCATTTCCAAACATCCTGAACTGTTGCTCAGGTAATTCTGTGGATATTGGAGCAGCAATGCTCAGCTTTATCTTCAGAACATGCTTGAAGGCTCCAAGTTGGTGGGGAGAAGCACAGGGAATACAGAGGGCAGAGAAGATACAGGGAAAGGAGGTATGAGGGCAGGGGATACAGGAGAGGACAAGAGATACAGAGGGTGGAGAGGATACAGAGGGAAGACAGTACAGAGGGTTGCTAGGATATGGGGGCAGGAAATACAGAGGAGGGCCAGGAGAGGCAGAGTGGTATGTGAGCAGGAGTTACTGCTGGTGATGGTTTGGAAGCAGGAGCTGGCATGATGCTGGGATATCTGGAGGAACTGATCAAAGATCCAAGCACAAGAAGGATCTTAAGGATCACGAGAAGGGGCTGAACACATTCTTTTCTTGCGGCTAGAAAGCACCGAGGATGGCAGATTCCAACACTGACCCTTTCAGACAGTAAATAAAGCTAACCAATTGCAGCAAAAGCTGCGGAAATCTCAACACGACAAGCCACCTTTCAGAGGAATATATCATCATGTTGCACTGAGTGATTTTATAAACAGCACCCACTGCAGTTCAGCTCCATAGCTAAAAGCTAATACCAATCCATTACCTTAAAAACCCTCAATTTCACTGATGTTTTGTGATGTTGAGGTATTAAGAGTCTCCAAGCCTGACCTCCTTTCAGGACTAACATTCCACTGTGTTCTTGCCCACTCGTTGTATCCTTTATTTATAGTTCAAACCTCAAGATGTAGGAACAGAAGTGGGCCACTCAGCCCATCATGCCTGTTCTGCCATGCAATGAGATCACGGCTGCTCCGATGACCCTCAACTCCACTTTCTGTGATAAGAGAAGTAACTATTTCTAAGCAAAGGCACTATTTCACAGCTCGATTCAACTTCCCCGGAACCACTGATCATTTCTTTCCAGCTCTTCTATTTTTGAAGTACGAACAGTATTGCCTTTTATAATAACCTCCCCTGCCCACAAACACTACTTTCCCACATTGACTTGCAGCTGTTATTATGAGCAACTTGCAGCCTGCCAATATTACCCTTTCATATTTGCAAACTTCACATGATTGCATCCCTATTGCTCATGATATGCCAAAAGTCAGTGCCTGTAGGAGAATACTCATTACTGTCATTGCCAAACCTTAATTTAAGCCATTTCCTTTAACAATTACTCCATTGCCTCATGATGGGTCCCCAGCACAAACAGCTGGCCTCGGTGGGAGGGCGTTGGTTGCACAGTGGACCCCCGCCCTCGGGGTGAGGCCCCCAGCGTTGACCCATCTGCCCCATGTGCTATTTCTCTCTCTCTCTGCTTTAGAATGATTGTATGCTGAACTTCTAACCTTACTACTTTATTTTTCTAACTTATACCTAAGGTTTTGTACCCAGACACCTTTGTACCTAAGATGGCTCCAGAAACGGTTACTTTATAAAGATTTTGCTGTACTCCTGTATCTCTGTATTTGACCACACGTGAAAATAAAACCTACTATCAGTTCTGTTTCTGCATCATTTCAAACAAGCTTTTATTTTCTGTAATATCACTGTAATACTTGATTTTCTTTTCACTATCTCATGGCCCTTGGTTTAAAACAAAATCTTAATACTTTGCTGACAATATATAGGAAATAGCCATCACTTTGGCGAGCTCATATTCATTCACCTTTACAACTATAATCCTTTCCAGCTGATGTATTTCAAAACAGACCATATAAGCCTTGTTAACTTTCCTAGGTCTCAGTTGCAAAGAATGCTGATTAACATCAATGGCATTACAACACGAGGCAGGCTAGCATTTATATAGGGTAAATAAATAACAGGTTGTAGAGCTGGATGAACACAGCAGGCCAAGCAGCATCAGAGGAGCAGGAAAGCTGACGTTTCGGGCCTAGACCCAATGTCAGCTTTCCTGCTGCTATGATGCTGCTTGACCTGCTGTGTTCATCCAGCTCTACACCTTGTTATCTCAGATTCTCCAGCATCGGCAGTTCCTACTATCTCTAGCATTCATATGGCACTCTTTTTCACAGCCACCAGCCATCTCAAAGTGCTTTCCTGCCCATAAATACAGTTGGAGAGCAGTCATTGTGGGAGAAATGCAGCAGCTAACACGGTAACAGGCTCCCACAAGCACGCACATAGCAATGTGATAATGACCAGATCATGTAATATTGATTGTTTAGGAGGTGACAGATAAACCCTGTGTTTTGCTTCAAAAATAGTGCCATGGTACATTCTAAATCCATCTGAGGTGTAAAATCTCATCGAAAAGACAATGCTTGCAATAGTGCAGCACTCTCTCAGGGAAGGTAGGGCTGCCTTCACATTACAGAGGTGGTGGCTTAAATAGGGGGTCAGCATGTTGAGAAGGTGGGCCCTTCATGGTAACCACAGCTGGTAGTGGTGTTAGGGTTACGTTGAGTTGGAAAGTAGCCATTTGGCCAACTCTGCTGATTGACCCCTGACTCTCCCGTACAGCCTACAGTGCGGAAGCAGGCCATTCAGCCCATTTGGTTCATGATGACCCTCTGAAGGGCATCCCACCCAGATCCATCCCCTACCCTGACGCCAAACTTCTCCACAGCTAACCCACCTAGCCTGCACATCCCTGGACACTACAGGCAATTTAACATGGACAATCCACCCTAACCTGCACATCTCTGGACTGTGAGAGGAAACCGAAGCACCTGGAGGAAACCCATGCTGACACGAGGAGAACGTGCAAACTTCACACAGGCAGTCGGCTGAGGGGGGTAATCGAACCCAGGTCCCTGCCACTGTGAGGCAGCAGTACTAACCACTGAGCCACCATTCCACCCCAGTGCAGTGCTGAAGATCTGGGGCAGGACTTGAAACCAGTTCCTCTCTTCCCACCACAGACCAGTGCCCAATAATGACATCTGGCTGAACAGCAAAAAGTCAATAAGGTACAAATTTAACGGGATAGAAGCCTCAAAATGTACAGCCTCATTTTAACGATTCCAGATTAATTTTTGGAGTGGTGTAGAAAGTTATAAGCATTAGAGCACGTTATTAGATACAGTAAACTTTCACAATGCATTTAACTTTACAAAATACATAAATCACTTCAGATCTTTATTGAAATTTTCCTCTAAACAATGGACAGGTGCAAATCTCTCTAGAAACAGGCCAGTGCAGAAACAGCAACAAAAACTGTACGTACAGCACCTCATTGCTTCAATGAGGTAGGTGGAGATCAGTATCAAAGAACAGGCAATTTACAAAAAAGTGAAGGTAAGGAAAGTTGGCACAGATTTCAAGAGGCTTTTAAAAACAGCTCCAACATGGCTCATCCAATGGTTCAAAGGCCACTGAGAATCAAGATTAGTGTAAACATCTTCATTATTTTCCTGAACATGCACCAAAGGGTGAATTTCCCACGTATGACCCAGAAACCTGCAAAAACAAGGACCAAATGATTAATGTACAGTAAGCCATATCTGCAACACTGCCTCAAAACAGAGGCATCTCAAGAGGATACAGGATGGGTAAAGTTCAAACGATAGCAGGAATAATGGAAACCAACTGGCCAGTGCAGACCCTCAGCAAGGCTAAATTTTCATTCCTAAAGGAGCTCCTCCCCACACTGCACCCTCTTAAAAACTATTCCTGAAGTTCATTCTTTTCTTACATCCCTACCCTCACTGGCCGTGTCATGTTGACTCTGCACTCAGCAGTGAAGACAACATTTTCTCCCTTTCTCACCTTCATTTTACATCACACTCTCTCCTTTACCACCATGAACATTCCCTGTGTTGTATGTCATGGGCACACTGTCACTATTGTTCTCCTCACTCCTGCCTGCCACCACCCCCTCCCCGAACGTCTGTCAACAGCATTAAACAAAAACATTATTTTCCAGCTCCTTTCTAGACAGGACAGCGAGGGAGGCAACTGGTGAATGTTTAACCTCAGGGTCACCACACCTCAGGGAGCTGGGGAAGCAGTGAAGGTGGGATCCTCATGGTAATCTCAACTTGTGCAGGAATAAAACCCATACTGTGAGCATCAGTCTGTATCACAAACCAACCATCCAGCCAACTGAGCTGACCAAAGCATCATACCAGATTGGAAACATTCATTCTGCCTTCTACCCACAGACACTGCCAGACCTGCTGAGATTCACCAGCACTTTTTGATTTTATTTCAGATTCCAGTGTCGGCTATATTCTGCTTTTATTTGTTTCAATTTCTGTAAGTTATTTTAATGGTAGCGTAAATTACATTTATGTCTAACTGTGGAAACCCATCCTTCTGTGAAAATTGACATATTTAGACCATAATCCCACTTTCACCACTCCTACCTGAATGGCCTATTCCTGCTAACATCTACGTTTTCTGGAGGTGAGATGTTACAAAAATACGATCCACAGACGGGAGTCAAATCCTACCACCCCAGCTAGAGAACTGAATTCACTCACTTAAATAACTCTGGAATAAAAAAATTGGTGTAGCAAATCTACCGAGTGCAGTGAAAACCCATCTAGATGACTCTTGTCTGATGGGAAGGTAATCTGCCACATTTAACATGACCAGCCTAATCACTCGCTCCACAGCAACATAATTGACTTGTAACTGGCCTTTGAACTGAACTAACATTGTACACTCTGTGGTATTCAAGGACGTCATGGGACAGCGCAAAACAAATGGGGAACTGCAAGCGAAAGGACACCGAAAAGCCACACACACACACTGACCAGATACTGAACTTCAACAGTAACCATCCCAACACACAAACGAAGCTGCGTGCGAACGCTACTTAAAAGGGCAACAACACACTGCAGAAACATGGAACTACACCAAGAGGAGGAGGAATACCTCTTCCAAGTGTTCAAGGATAATGAGTATCCAAAGAACTGGGTCAAGAGATGCCTACGGGAACAGCATCAGAAGGATGCTAAATGCCCCAACACACTCATCACACTACCCTACATCAAGAACATGTCGGAACTCACCACAAGACATCTGCAACCGCTGGGCATCAGAGTGGCACACAAACCCACATCAAACGTATGACAACTGCTCACCCAAACCAAAGACCCACTCCCTGCCATGGACAGGACCAATGTCATCTACAAGATCCCCTGCAGAGACTGTGAGAAACACTACATCGACAAACAGGAAGGAAACTAACAACAAGAGAACATGAACAGCAACTGGCTACAAAAAGACACGAACAATACTCACTGATCTCAATCCACACGGACAAGGAGAACCACAACTTCGACTGGGACAACACCAAGATCCTGGGACAGGCCAGGCAGAGACAGGCATGAGAATTCCTGGAAGCATGCCACTCCACGAAGCATGCTCTGAATAAATTCATTTAACTTGACCCCATGTACATTCCACTAAGGAGGAAACCTGGAAGTGAGGCAATCCATCACAATGGACCCAGAGTTTAAAAGCCAGGCGGGAAAACACACCAACACTTCATCAGAGGCTGCACTGAGAATGTTACCAAGCATGGTAATGAAACATCTGTGAAACAATAAACCAGCTCAGCGAGCCAGCCAACCAACCTCAACACCCACAACCCCAGCGACAGATCTACTGCGAAACCTTAGTGGTATTAATCACTAGACTAATCTAGAAACTCAGCAAATGTTCCAAGGTTCGAATCCTGCCTCAGCAGGAATTCAATTTTAAAAACCTGGAATTAAAGAATTTACTGATGACCATGAATCCATTGTTGATTTTTGGGAAAAAAACCATCTGGTTCACTAATGTCCTTTAGGGAAGGAAACTGCCATCCTTACCTGGTCTGGCCTACATGTGACTGCAGACCCACATTAACGTTGTTGACTCCCAACTGCCCTCTGGAATTTAGGGAAAGGCAATAAATGCTGGGCTCGCCAGAGATGCCCTCATCCGGTAAATGAATTAAAAACACATTTAAAAATACCAACAACACTTGAGTATTTACACTTTCGAAGAATCACAGGTTTACTCACCAAAAGAAAGTAGAATCCCATTTCAGCTACAAGAGCAAACAGGGTTTGGCTGGCCGGAATGGATTGGTGTTTGGATGGATTCCTGTCAGTAATGGATCCTGCTGGGCATTCTGCAAACAGAACTGCTTCAGATCTGCAGCTGCTTGAGATACCTGCATTTTTGGGGGGTTGGGTTGGGGGTGGGGGAAAAAAAAATTCAGGGATAGGGAGGGAAAGAGAAGGGACAAGAGTTATAGTTCTCTCCATGGTGGGCTCAACTTTGCTGGAAATAATCAGTTTCTTGACTAATAATGTGGTCAGAATTTCACATTGAGTTTTGTGAACCTTAAAGCACCAAGTAAAATTACATTACACAGCAGCAGGAGACTGGTTCATGATCTGTCTGGCGAAGTAGGGAAAATATATTCATCTCATGGAACATCAGGATTATACTGGGACAAAGAGTGGCAGAGATATTCACTTTTGATAATTTCCAACAAAATATCGTCCTTGGGCTTCTATTATGTTGGAATTGAGATCTTGGGGAGTGTTGAGGAGCTGAAGTCCTCCTCACTTTTCTGAGTAAGCCACGTGTATTAACTTCTGGGAAAGCAACAGTACATTCAAGAGAAAGAGCGAGCGAGTGAGAATGTTGCATGTGAGCCAAATTACTTCCATATTGTGAAAATATGCTTCCTGTGTAACACTTGCAATTCATTAGCTGTAAACTCCCTCCTCCTTCCACTGCTTTGTGACACCATCTGAAAATTGAAGCTTGGAAAGGGAGTGAAGAGTGTGCAGCTATAAACAAAAGCTGCACACCATCACTATGACACATCACAGTAAACAGCAGTGAGGGGAAACAGTGAGCTGGCCCTCAATGAGAAAAAGAACACTGGTTTACAAAGGGACCTGGCAAACCACATACAAGCAGCTACTCCATTACACAGCATGTATAGTAAAGATACAGGCCATCTGATCCTTGCAAGTGCATATGTCCCAGTCCCAGTCATTCTCTCGACCTGATCCTCACTCTACAATTCGCCACCTGTACTGGGCACAGCCCCAGGGGGAGGTGATAATGTTCCAGCTATCCCAGCCATTTTGAAAATTGGAGGAGCTTGTGAGCAATTCCTGTTTGAAGGCTGTTCCCTAAGTAACACTGCACAAGACACTCCAGTTCCAGGAAGTTCTGAGGGTAGTGAATCTACAAAAGTCATTACTACAGAGGCCGAGTCATTGCATGTATTTAAAACTGACAGAGAGGTTTTTGATTCGCGTGGAGATCGAGGATTACAGGGAGAAAGCAGGAGAATGGGGCTGAGAAACATATCGGCCACGATCAAATAGCAGAGCAGACGGGATGGGCCCGATGTCCGAAGTCTATGCCTAGTTTATGTTGCCGTGATGACTACAGTAACATTTTCTGCTCTCTCCTGACAAGTAGTTTATAAAAATAAGGTGGCAACTCGAGAGTTAATTAATTCTACAGACAGATTAAGACCACTCCGTCACTTTCAAGTTGAAAGGTTGTGGAGATAGGGTTTTTTGGACTAAACAAAGATGGGAAGTTTAGGTGGATTTGCCAGGGATATGCAGGCTCAATGTATTAGCCATGGGAAATGCTACAGGTTAGGGTGGGATGCTGTTTGGATGTCAGTGCAGATCTGATGAACTGAATGGCCTCTTTCTGCACTGTACAAATTCTATTCTATCTTTCGTTCTAAAGCAGTTCTGGCTAACAAAGAGTGGCTCATAGGAATTAAGATACAGCACAGGAACAAAAGAATCATTTTATGTCTTCAAATGGAGAGACGTCAGCTGCAGCTGCCAACAGTGTCTGGGCCAGAGATTTTGGCAATGACTGAGCCACTGGAAGAGGTGGGAGTGTACGGAAAGATTTGAATGGATTGGAGAGAAAAAAATCCTGCTCCTAATTACAGGCCGAGGACAGGCTGCAATTTACTTCCAATCAGGCAGAATACTACTCCCCATTGTAGGATCCTGTAGCATATGGCCAGCTGCTTGCACCAAACTCTCAAAAGCTGGGCCGAAGGACCTATTACTGCGCTGTACTATTCTATGTTCTATATTGTGTAGCCCAGCATCAGATTCCTCTCTCACTTCGTGGTTCAAAAGTGTCACATTTGCAAACCTCCAATCCTTTGACACTAGTCCCACGCAGTTACTAGAGCAGGTCAGATGCTAAAAATACTGTGGCAAGTAACTCACCTTCTAACTCCCCAGAGCCTGCCCACCACCAACAAGGCACAAGTCAGGAGTGTGATGGAATACTCTCCATTTGCCTGGACGAGCGCAGCTCCAACAGCACTCAAGAAGCTGGACACCATCCAGGACAAAGCAGCCTCCACTTGACTGGCACCACATCCACAAACATCCCACTCCTTCCGCCACCAATGCTCAATAGCAGCATGGTCTACTATTTACAACAT
Organism: Stegostoma tigrinum; assembly: GCF_030684315.1. Taxonomy (NCBI): domain Eukaryota; kingdom Metazoa; phylum Chordata; class Chondrichthyes; order Orectolobiformes; family Stegostomatidae; genus Stegostoma; species Stegostoma tigrinum. Next base: position 98,231,986 of record NC_081361.1, read on the forward strand.
CTAAACCTGTAACCTCTACCATTTAGAGGGCCAAGGGCAGCATATACATGGGAGGACTATCAGCTGCAAGTTCCCCTCCAAGCCACTCACCATCCCGACTTGGAAATATATTGCTGTTCCTTCATTGTTGCTGGATAAAAAAAACTTGGAATTCCTTCCCTAAGGGCTTTGTAGGTCTCCCTACAGCAGGAGGACTGCAGCAGTTCAGAAAAGAAGCTCACCACCACCTTCTCAAGGGCCACTAAGGACAGGCAATAAATGCTGGTCCAGCTAGTGACTCCATGCCCTGGGTATCAACTTAAAAACAAAGCAAAAATCCAGTGTGGATCTAAAGAATGTATTCAAGAAGTACTATTATTCCCAACCTGCCAGCCATCAGCAACCAAGGATTCAATCCATATGGTAATAAAACGTGAAGCTGGATGAACACAGCAGGCCAAGAAGCATCTCAGGAGCACAAAAGCTGACGTTTCGGGCCTAGACCCTTCATCAATCCATATGGACCTGGTAATGCACCACTGAAGTGAAGGTAACCCCTATTCAGCCGCTCTGTCTTTATTCTCGCTGGTATCTCCAACCGCACTCACCCAACCCCCAACCCCAACCCCAACCCCAGAAATCCTCTTCTTTGGCACTCACACTGTCTCCAGCTGAGGATTTCCTGATCTCCCCATTAATCAGTCAGTAACACACAAAAGAGTTACATTATGTTCCAATCTATTTTCAACCTCATCCCTCCTTGTCTTCTTACAATATCATTTTGCCGTTTCCACTGCATTAAGATTCTGCCTATGATTTCTTTTCCTACTGTAGTCTATACCTTCATTTCCTTTTTGTCCTATCATGGCATGAGCTGCATATTTCAGCAAAGTTGGATAAAAATCATAGGAACGTGTAAATAGCGACATAGTGCTCTACAAAGCAATGGGGAGGAAAAGAAAGGGAAGTAATATCATTCCAATAGCTCAAGAAAAATAATGCAAACTGGATTGGGGATAGAAAGTATGAAGATTATTTGAGGAAGTAAAAGAGAATTTGGGAACAGCTGGAGAAGGAGTTATGGCGTTAAAGAGAAAAAAATCTCTTTGCAATCCATAACTTGAATGCTGACTAATTTGAATGTTTCATCTGACACTCATCATGAACAGGAAAGCTTCAGAGGGATATGGGCCAAATGCTGGAAATGGGACTAGAATAATTTAGGATACCTGGTCCACATGGATGAGTTGGACCAAAGGGTCTATTTCCATGCTGTACATCTCTACGCCCCTAAGTGCAAGAATACCAAATTTCAAATGATTACAGTTTACAGAACAGGAAAAGAAAGCATTGATTTGTTTGCAAGTCGACTATTATGCCAACCAACCAGCATACTTCTCTCCTGTAGTATAAATGATTGCGGTTGCCAAATTTCAAGAATTCTTGCATGTGTCATGTTGATTTCAAGGAAGATTAGCAACACATTCATGCATGTTACTTGAAACACAGAGAAGAAATTTTTTGAAAAGTCCTATGCCAAGCATAATACGAGTTTAAACGGGGAAATGAGAACACCAAACACCCCACTGCACCACACAACCAGCCCAGCTCTTCCCCTCCACCCACTGCATCCCAAAACCAGTCCAACCTGTCTCTGCCTCCCTAACTTGTTCTTCCTCTCACCCATCCCTTCCTCCCACCCCAAGCCGCACCTCCATCTCCTACCTACTAACCTCATCCCACCTCCTTGACCTGTCAGTCTTCCCTGGGCTGACCTATCCCCTCCCTACCTCCCCAACTATACTCTCCTCTCCACCTATCTTCTTTTCTCTCCATCTTCGGTCCGCCTCCCCCTCTCTCCCTATTTATTCCAGAACCCTCACCCCATCCCCCTCTCTGATGAAGGGTCTAGGCCCGAAACATCAGCTTTTGTGCTCCTGAGATGCTGCTGGGCCTGCTGTGTTCATCCAGCCTCACATTTTATAGACTAGATCTGTAGTCTAGAAATAGCATAAGCAAGTTTAATATCATCCATGTCTCCTTAAATTAGACTTCGAAGAAAATCTATATACAGTGTTGCAATTGTTCTTAATCCCAAAGCTGGAGAGGAGAGTGAAAGGAGAAGGCAGCACATCAATCACATCTCACAGGTCAAAGCTACAAATTTGAACATTACTTCAATTGACGTTCTTTGGAACACAATTAGCACCTTCACTGTCATCATGGCTTATGTTGGTTCCAAAATTTTTAAAGCAAATTATTTTATCTGTAAGGGATTCAGACAGCCAAACAGTTTACTTCAGCAGGAGAGGGAAATAAACAAAATTCTAACAGGATGGACACTCTAGACACAGGGAGGATGTTTTCCCTGTCTGGGGAGTCCAGATTCAGGGACATAGTATCAGGCTACAGAGTAGACCAGCTAGGGTTGACAGGAGGAAACACTTCTTCATTCAAAGGGTACCGAACCTGTAGAAGTCTCTATTGCAGAAGGCCATCATAGTCAAGTCAGAGAATATGTCATATCAAGATTTCAAAGGCATCCACAGGTGAGGACAGAAAGTGGGAATATGGCATTGAGAAATGAGTCATGATCAGATTGCATGGCAAAGCATGCTCAAAGGGTTGAATGGCCTACTGCTGGTCCCTAAGAAACCGCGGGGACTCCTCAGATACCATTTTTGGGTAACTTCTGAAAGCAGTTGTCAGTCAAAAGGCAGCATGTGGTGGGGTTTGCAGAGCTATGCAACAAGGATTGAGAGTTGCCTTTGGTGATGAATGCAACAGAACCATGTTTATATCACCACATTATTTTCAGACCATTAAAACCCACCACCAGTTCATGGTCCAGTTAAATACTGTCAGGCTTATTCCTTATTGCAACAACTTTGTCAGGACACCTTCATTCTTAGTTAATTATCATCAGAAAATCACCTGCAATGCCTTCTCTTCTTGATCTACAGGCTCTGATTGTGGGACCAATCTTTGACCCCCTCCAATCGCTCTATGTACTCCCCTTAATAATACCATCCAAAGACACAATATCAGTTTTCACATGTAAACTGGCAAGACCCAACACAGCATCACCAGCTCCCTCAACTCCTGCACTCCCTGTAAATCATACAGCTACCTAGCCAATACTACAGCAGACGACACATCTGCGATCCCACCTTGTTGCGAAGGAAGTTATTGTTTTCTGTCAGCATCACACACCTTGTCCTTTAACCGCCAGCTGCATTTCTCTCTGGCAACTAGCCGAGAGTAAACCAGACCGAATGTCCTACTTCACCAAAGACTGACTGTCACCACCTCTGTAAAAATCAGCTAATCTCGTCCCATAATCCGCTCCGCTCCTTCTGAAACACTGAATTGTGCCTTTGCCACCTTCCAGTTTGACCATGCCAACACTGCCATATTCTAACCTCTTGTGAAATGGGCATCACCCGGAATACTGCTGCTGTGTCCTAACATGCTCAAGGTCAGAAGTCACACAACACCAAGTTACAGTCCAGCAGGTCTATTTGAAATCACAAGCTTTTGGAATGCTGTTCCTTTGTCAGTCCAAGGCCAGCATCTTCACATCGTGACTAAAATGCCCAAGCCCCCTTTCAAACCTGTGCTCACTGACCTATTTTGTCCCTCAGTTGCACAATACCTCTGTTTGAAAATACTCACGTTTGTTATCAAATCCCTACCTGGCCTTGCATCTTTCTGTCATTTTCAGACTCATCAAACCACGAGACACCTCTGCACTTCTCTAACTCTGGCCTCCTCAACACTAATTTATGCTCATTCCTTTAGCAATTTCAGCCTAAAATCTGGCATTCCCTCCTCGATCTCTCCACCTCTTCCTTTCAACACTTGCTTAAACTAATCTCTTTCCTCAGGGCCTTGTTCCTAATACCTCTCTCTGTGATTGGTAAAGTTCCCATAAAGCAACCTGGGAATTTGTTTGCTGCTGTTGGGGGAGTTTTGCTCTTTATGGACACAATATAGACAATGATATTGTCTCACTTCTCAGTTCCCTGGATGGAAACCCACACTCTTCTCTTTCAAACTGTAAGTGAAAGCTCCCACTACAATTCTAAACAGAAAGTAAAGCTTTATCTACACTGTCACCATCAAAAACAAAACTCCCAAGACAGGGTCAGCACAGGGTACATACAGAGCAAAGCTTCCTCTGCCTACTTAAATCTCCTCTGAGATGCAGATATAGGAGCAGAATTAGGTCATTCGGCCCATCGAGTCTATTTTGCCATTCAATCATGTCTGATATGTTTTTCAACCCTAGTCTCTTGCCTTTGTGCCCTCCATTACCCTTGTTCCCTTTACGAATCTGGAGGAAAATGTAGGTGGTCTGATTAGTAAGTTTGCGGATGACAACAAAATTAGACGAGTAGGTCACATAGTGAAGAGGATTGTCAAAGGATACAGTCTTTACAGTGAAAACAATCCGATTTTATCAAACTGCTCCTCATAACTAAAACCCTCCAAACCAGGCAACATCCTGGTAAACCTCCTCTGCGCCATTTCCAAAACATCCACGTCCTTCTGGTAGGTGGCAAACGGAGCTGGGTGCAATATTCCAAATGTGGCTGAAGTAAAGTTTTGTATAGCTGTAACATACCTTGCACGTGTTAATATTCAATGTCCTGGTCAATCTACATTGACTGCAAGTTTGGGTAGAGGAATGGCAGATGGAGTTTAATCCAGACAAATGCAAGGTGATGTATTTCTGAAGATCAAATTCAGTTGTGAATTGTACTATAAATGGCAGAATGCTTGGGGACATTTGGTATAAAGAGGGATCTGAGCATACTGGTCCACAGATCCCTGAAAATGTGGTAACACATGTGGATAAGGTGAGCAAGAAGGTATACAGCATGCTCGCCTTCATTGACCAGGACATTGAATATTAACATGTGCAAGGTATGTTACAGCTATACAAAACTATACTTCAGCCACATTTGGAATATTGCACCCAGCTCCGTTTGCCACCTACCAGAAGGATATGGATGTTTTGGAGATGGTGCAGAGAAGGTTTACCAGGATGTTGACTGGTTTGGAGGGTTTTAGTTATGAGGAGTGGTTTGATAAAATCGGATTGTTTTCACTGTAAAAACAGGAGCTGAGGGGTGAGCTGATCGAGATCTACAAAATTTTGAGAGTCGTAGACAGGTTTTTCAGAGGCTTTTTCCCAGGGTGGATAGGTCAATTACAAGAAGGTGCAGGTTCGAGACGAGAGGGAGAAGGTTTAGGGGAGATTACGGGAAAAGCTTTTCAGCCAGAGGGGGGTGAGTGCCTGGAACACACCTGCATTGGAGGTGGTGAAGGCAGGCACGTTCGCAATATTTAAGAGGTATCTTGATAGATACATGAACAGGAAGTGAACAGAGGAATGGAAACTGCATATCAGCATTAAGCAGAGGATCTAAATAAGGATTAGGAATTGGCAAAGGCTTGATGGGACCAAGGGCCTGATCCTGTGCTGAACTGTACTGTAATAAAGAACATAACTATCTTGTGTCAAAGACACTCAATGACTTGGCCTCCACAGCCCTCTGAGGCAGTGAGTTCCACAGAGTCACCACCCTCTGGCTGATGAAATTCCTCCTCATCTCAGTTCCAAAGGGTCGTCCCTTCATTCTGATGCTGTGCCCTTGGGTCCAAGTCTCTCCCACCCGTGGAAACATCTGCTCCATGTGTACTTTATCCAGGCCTCTCAGTATTCTGTACATTAAAGGGTTAACGTGCGACAGCAAACCTAAAAGAATGAAGCACCAAACAGAGCTTGTAAACATTTAGTACAGCATTTATTGCCCATGCCCAGAGGGCACTGAGTCATTACTGTGTGTCTGGAGTCACATGGAGGCCAGAATGAGCAGGTTTGGCAGATTTTCTTCTGTGAAGAATGTTAATTGATTTGATGGGCTTTAACAACTGACAACAATCCCCATGAAATATGAGGCTGGATGAACACAGCAGGCCAAGCTGCATCTCAGGAGCACAAAAGCTGACGTTTCGGGCCTAGGCCCTTCATCAGAGAGGGGGATGGGGTGAGGGTTCTGGAATAAATAGGGAGAGAGGGGGAGGCGGACCGAAGATGGAGAGAAAAGAAGATAGGTGGAGAGAGTATAGGTGGGGAGGTAGGGAGGGGATAGGTCAGTCCAGGGAAGATGGACAGCTCAAGGAGGTGGGATGAGGTTAGTAGGTAGATGGGGGTGCGGGAGGAAGGGATGGGTGAGAGGAAGAACAGGTTAGGGAGGCAGAGACAGGTTGGACTGGTTTTGGGATGCAGTGGGTGGAGGGGAGGAACTGGGCTGGTTGTGTGGTGCAGTGGGGGGAGGGGACGAACTGGGCTGGTTTAGGGATGCAGTTGGGGAAGGGGAGATTTTGAAACTGGTGAAGTCCACATTGATACCAGTAGGCTGCAGGGTTCCCAGGCGGAATATGAGTTGCTGTTCCTGCAACCTTCGGGTGGCATCATTGTGGCACTGCAGGAGGCCCATGATGGACATGTCATCTAAAGAATGGGAGGGGGAGTGGTAATACTTTGCGACTGGGAGGTGCAGTTGTTTATTGCAAACCAAGCGGAGGTGTTCTGCAAAGCGGTCTCCAAGCCTCCGCTTGGTTTCCCCAATGTAGAGGAAGCCACACCGGGTACAGTGGATGCAGTATACCACATTAGCAGATGAGCAGGTAAACCTCTGCTTAATGTGGAATGTCATCTTGGGGCCTGGGATAGGGGTGAGGGAGGAGGTGTGGGGGCAAGTGTAGCATTTCCTGCGGTTGCAGGGGAAGGTGCCGGGTGTGGTGGGGTTAGAGGGCAGTGTGGAGCGAACAAGGGAGCCACGGAGAGAGTGGTCTCTCCGGAAAGCAGACAGGGGTGGGGATGGAAAAATGTCTTGGGTGGTGGGGTTGGATTGTAGATGGCGGAAGTGTCGGAGGATGATGCGTTGTATCCGCACATCCCAGATGTCCAAGTTCTTCAAGGACCGCAACTTTCCCCCCACAGTGATCGAGAACACCCTCGACCGCGTCTCCCATATTTCCCGCAACACATCCCTCACACCCCGCCCCCGCCACAACCGCCCTAAGAGGATCCCCCTCGTTCTCACACACCACCCCACCAACCTCCGAATACAAAGCATCATCCTCCGACACTTCCGCCATCTACAATCCGACCCCACCACCCAAGACATTTTTCCATCCCCACCCCTGTCTGCTTTCCGGAGAGACCACTCTCTCCGTGGCTCCCTTGTTCGCTCCACACTGCCCTCTAACCCCACCACACCCGGCACCTTCCCCTGCAACCGCAGGAAATGCTACACTTGCCCCCACATCTCCTCCCTCACCCCTATCCCAGGCCCCAAGATGACATTCCACATTAAGCAGAGGTTCACCTGCACATCTGCCAATGTGGTATACTGCATCCACTGTACCCGGTGTGGCTTCCTCTACATTGGGGAAACCAAGCGGAGGCTTGGAGATCGCTTTGCAGAACACCTCCGCTCAGTTCGCAACAAACAACTGCACCTCCCAGTCGCAAACCATTTCCACTCCCCCTCCCATTCTTTAGATGACATGTCCATCATGGGCCTCCTGCAGTGCCACTATGATGCCACCCAAAGGTTGCAGGAACAGCAACTCATATTCCGCCTGGGAACCCTGCAGCCTACTGGTATCAATGTGGACTTCACCAGTTTCAAAATCTCCCCTTCCCCAACTGCATCCCTAAACCAGCCCAGTTCGTCCCCTCCCCCCACTGCACCACACAACCAGCCCAGTTCCTCCCCTCCACCCACTGCATCCCAAAACCAGTCCAACCTGTCTCTGCCTCCCTAACCTGTTCTTCCTCTCACCCATCCCTTCCTCCCACCCCAAGCCGCACCCCCATCTACCTACTAACCTCATCCCACCTCCTTGAGCTGTCCGTCTTCCCTGGACTGACCTATCCCCTCCCTACCTCCCCAACTATACTCTCTCCATCTATCTTCTTTTCTCTCCATCTTCGGTCCGCCTCCCCCTCTCTCCCTATTTATTCCAGAACCTTCACCCCATCCCCCTCTCTGATGAAGGGTCTAGGCCCGAAACGTCAGCTTTTGTGCTCCTGAGATGCTGCTGGGCCTGCTGTGTTCATCCAGCCTCACATTTTATTATCTTGGATTCTCCAGCATCTGCAGTTCCTATTATCCAATCCCCATGAAATAGTTTTTTTATTCCAGTTCTTACTGATTTTAAATTTCACCATCTGTAGTGGCAGGATTTCATAGAATCATAGATCATAGAAACCCCACAGTGTGGAAACAGGCCCTTTGGCCCAACAAATCCACACCGACCCTTGGAGCATCCCACTCAGACCCATCGCCCGATAACCTATCTAATCTACACATCCCTGAACACTACAGGCAATTTAGCATGGCCAATCTACCCAGCCTACACATCTTTGGACTGTGGGAGGAAACCAGAGCACCTGGAGGAAACCTGCACAGACACGGGGAGAATGTGCAAACTCCACACAGACAGTCACCCGAGGATGGAATTGAACCCGGGTCTCTGGCGCTGTGAGGCAGCATCGCTAACCACTGAGCCATGGTGCCTTTGAATCTATGTTCCCAGAATATTCACCTGGGAGTGAATTATTAGTGACACTACCCCTATGTCACTGCCTCCTCTTTTACCCCCTTCCCTACACCCCTGTTTCCAACTCTGACTTTCCAGGCATTCCCAACCCCCCTCAGCCCATCGCGGATGGGGAACATTCAACAAACTTGGCCCTTATTGCTTGGGGCTCATTCCCTCCTCCACATTTATTAATCTTATTAAAATGCCCCGCAGCTAACCTGAACCATTGCATCTTGCATAGTGTCCTTTCACCTACATTGGGCTCAGTTCTTGCACAGATACCTTGTAATGTTTTCCACATGACAATTCTCATTTTCTCCACCATTACCCAGTCCAAAATCTAACGCACATTTTAAAAGCTCCTTGATCAGTCTGGAAATCAAAGTTACAGGGAAATGGCATGGTCTGGTATTAAACACATCATATTAGTTACCAATAGGGACTGTTAGTAGCTGACATTCCTAAACTGACTGTTAACCACTCCTTTGTCTGTCCATCTGTTCTTCCTTCTTTAGGTGTCTCTCTAACTACCATTTTCTCCTTACTCCCTTCCCTCACCCTATCTTCTACGTAAAAACGATCCTTTTCCCAGCTACAATCAGCTCTGAAGAAGGGTCATTCAACCTGAAATGTTAACTCTGGTTCTCTCTCCACAGATACTGCCAGGCCTGCTGAGATTTTCCAGCAATTTCTGTTTTTGTTCCTGAAGCCAGAAGTTACAAGGCATCAGGTTAAAGTCCCAATAAGTTCATTTGAAATCACAAGCTTTCAGAGCACTCCGAAACTTGTGATTTCAAATAAACCTGTTGGACTATAACCTGGTGTCATGTAACTTCTGACTTTGTCCACCCCATTACAACACCAGCACCTCCACACTTTGTCTCTGAATATACTGAACAAGCCAACAGCTCCAAGACTAACATGATAATAACAATTACCTTCAATTTATATCAATTTACAGTCCAAATCAATAACAAAAGCTTGTCAGGCCAGGATGTCACAATATGCACACCAATGGTTACAGGACTTGGGAGAGTGAGCTGTGGTACCAATGGGCTGCAAACCATATTATAAAATAAATGATGCAATTAGGTGCTGTTTGCAACGCACTACCATTTCAGTTTCCTCTCCCAACGTGTAAAATGTACAACTTTAATTGTGGAAGAGACGCAGAAACAAAATGATTTTGTGATATGTTGCTGATCTTGATGTGCAGGAGCACAGTCACGATGTACTATTTAAACTACAGACAATGGGAACTGTTTACAAAACCTAGAGTTACACAGGCACCCAGAGACAATTAAAATAACAAAGAGTACCGCTGTTTCACAAGGACTTCCACACAGCACACGTTTTACACAATCCAAGTCAATAAGATTGCTGCAGGGTGTATGTGAGGCAATATTCACAGTCAGGCCGTAACAGCAAGTGTATCAATTCCAGAAACTGAAACAGTGAACAGAACAGCAAATAAAAAGAGTGCTGAACGTGACAGAAACAAGCAGCTTTGCAACAGCAGTCAATTGAGTTCAGTGAGAGCTCTTAACAAGCAAAAGCAAATGTTCATTCCTTGCAGTGAGATTTAACGCAATATTGGGTCCGATCTGCAATTTAAAATGCCATAACATTACTTATTTTGAGAAGGTTAGAAGTTTGCTTCCTCATTGTCCTGACATGGAATTTTACAAATCTTCTGCACTGCCCAGTTCAAGGAAGCTCTTAAAGACAACGTCTATCCCTCTTGAAAGAAAAGGAACGGGGCTGGGGGGACGGGGTTTGCACTGATGTCTGAATATTCTATTTATAAACTGAGATGCAGTTTGGCAGGAGAAAATGCAGAGGTGCCATCATTGTAGTCTTCAAACCTGGAACTGCCCAAATCCCTATCAAACATGGTGAGTCTCACAAGAAGAAATGAGCACTAAATTCTAACAGTGAGGCCAAAAATAGGTGATTCATGTTAGAATGACAGACCACCCAGAAGATCAATTACACAGACCTAGAAGGATGTAAGAGCTGTTTCTGAAAACGTGATAAAGCAACTCACTGAAAGTAGAGAGAAGAAATTAATGTCCAGTGGGCACGGAGTGCTCCAGATTTCAAGTAAAGAGATGAGGATGAGGTTCATAAAAAGAACTCATGAAATTCTTTACCTGGCTTTTGAGTGGGCATAATAACCTGGGGTTAAATAAGTGTGAGAAACAAAGTTCTCCTCTAACACAACACACTCACTCACTCTCTCTGACTCACCCTGAGGTGTATCCCTTTCAGATGGGAATCAGACCTGAATTAAGCAGATTGGAGGAATGGGGTAATGCCAATAAACGTTGAGCTGGAGGTGCACAGTGGGTCAGACACCATCCGAGGAGCAGAAAAGTCAACGTTTGGTGCTGAAACCCTTCGTCAGTCCAACCCAGGCTCGAGTTTCCAGCATCTGCAGTCTTTCCTGTCTCCCGGAATGGGGTAATATCTGAAAGGGGTGGGGGAGGCAGCGGTTCCACTCGGGGTGGGGGGTCAAGGCAGGGGTTGAGAAACCACACGAGGTTTCCTCTGTCCCTCTCCCATTCAAAACCTTCCATTTCCTGCTTTCTCCCGGGACCGGGGAATGTTGCAGGAATGGCGTTTTGGAGAGTCAGCCCCACGCCCTGATCCGGGGCTCCATCTCTCTCTGTATCTCACCTTCAGCCTTTTGATGGCCAGCTCGGAGCGGAGTTGCTGGACCATCTTCCGGGTGGTGCTCAGGTTAGCTGTAGCCGACATCGGTGCCTCCTATCCAGGCCCAAAACGGAGTGTGATTGCGGAGGGAGGTGCGGGCAGTTCACTCTGAGCCCAGCCCTGTTCCGGTTTCTCTGTATCGCTCTGTCTCTTCACAACAATGTCACTGCTGCGCCCCGCACTGTCTACTCCAGGGGCAGCAGCAAGAACACAGACAGCAAACCACACATACATACATACAGCACACACACACACACAGGCCAGGCACACACACACACACACAGAGGCTGGGCACGTGCACACACACACACACACACACACAGAGGCTGGGCACGTGCACACACACACACACACACAGGCCAGGCACGCATACACACACACACACACACACACACAAACAGGCCAGGCACACATACATACACACACACACACTCATATACACACACACATATACATACACACACACAGAGGCTGGGCACACACACACACACAGGCTGGGCACACACAGACTGGCCACGCACACAAAGTCTGGATACACACAGACTGGGCACACACATACATTGGGCATGGATACACAGACTGGACACACACACAGACTGAGCACACAGAATAGGCACGCACACAGACTGGGCCACACACACACTGGGCACAGATACACAGACTGGACACGGATACACAGACTGCACACACACACAGACTGGGCACACACGCACACAGACTAGGTACATATATACAGACTGGGTACATATATACAGACTGGGCATATATGTACACAGACTGGGCACACACAGAATGGTCACACAACGACTGGGCACACACACACACTGTGCACACACACATAGATTGGGCACATATACACAGACTGGGGGCATTCAGAGAATGGCCACATAAACAGAGACTGGTCATTCATTTACTGCAGGAGCATTCTAACCTAACCTAATTGAGACTTTATTCACTGGTGGAACACAGACTACATCAAACTAACTGATCATTCATTTACTGTAAAACAGAAACTAAACAATCTGACCATTCACTCATTGGCGAACATGAATTTAACTAAGCGATTTATTCATTCACTTGGGGAACAATAGTCAAATTGATTGACCATTCAATCCCCAGGAAAGGACAAGCTAAAATAATTTTACACAAAGAGAACTGCAGTCACTCATCAAGGCTTCTCTGACAGCACCTTGAAAGATTTTGAAGCTTGTGAAGTCCACATTGATACCATTGGGCTGCAGGGTTCCCAAGCGGTATATGAGTTGCTGCTCTTGCAACCTTCGGGTGGCTGGGAGGGAGTGAGACAGACTGAGACAGTGTGGGGCATGCTTTAAGAAACCATTTGATGTCACTGAGCATGGGACATGATGACAAGAGCAATGCAGGCATAGGTCTATCTGAAGCCAGCTGATGTCAGTGGTCCCATCTGCACATGTGCCCACAGCCATTTCACTCTTCAAAGTAATTGAATTACTTCTTTCAGAGTAATCACTCGGAAAATTAAAGAGATTTGGACATTCTCTGAACACATCCTGCGTTATTCAAACCCGTCAGAGCTCTGAAGAAGGGTAAACATGTCAAGTATTATTATGGGGCACTGGACCATAATAGGGGGAGGTGATGCCTAGTGGTATTATCGCTGGACTGTAAATCCAGAGACCCAAATAATGTTCTGGGGACTCGGGTTTGAATCCTGCCATGGCAGGTGATGGAATTTGCATTCAGTAACTATCTGGAATTAAGAATCTTATGATGACTGTGAATCCATTGTCGATTGTTGGAAAAACCCATCTGGTTCACTAATGTCCTTTAGGGAAGGAAACTGCCATCCTTACCTGGTCTGGCCTCCAAGTGACTCCAGACCCACAGCAATGGGGTTGACTCTTAACTGCCGTCTGGGCAATTAGGGATGGACAATAAATACTGGCTGGCCAGCGATGCCCTCATCCTATGAATGAACGAAGGAAAAACACTGGAACTATAGAACATAGAAATGTACAGCACAGGAACTGTGCCCTTTGGCCCTAGCTGTTGTGCCTGACATGATGCCACATTAAACTAATCCCTTCTGTGTGCCCGTGGTCTATATTTCTCCATTCCTTGCTTATTCATGCCTTTATCTTAAATGCCCCTATCGTATCCACCTCCACCACTGTTCCAGGCACTGACAACTGTCTGTGTAAAAAACATGCCCCTCACATCTCCTTGGAACTTTGGCCTTCTCACCATCAATGCATGCCCCCTAGTATTAGACATTTCAACTCTGAGAAGAAGACTCTGACTCTCAAGCCTGTCTATACATCTCATAATTTTATAAAGTTCTGTTAAGTCTCCCCTCAGCCTGTGCCATTCCAGAGAAAACAACCCAACTTTTTCCAGCTTCTCCTTACAACTCATACCCTCCAGTCCAGGCAGCATCCCAGTAAACCTCTTCTGCACCCTCTCCAAAGCCTCCACATCCTTCCTGTCATGTGGTGACCAGAACAGAATGCAATACTCTGAGTGCGACCCAACTAAACGTTCATAAATCTGCAACATCACTTCTTGACTCTTGTACTCAATTAAATTGAATTGAATCATTTATTGTCACGTGTATTCAATGTAAGAACTTTGCGAAAAATGTTTACCTTTGACATACATACATGCCTCCATTCACATTAACTTAGAATAAGATAAGAACAAAAAGATAACTTAAGAGAGTCCAACTTTCCTTTTCACTGCCATAGTCCCACTCATTTCCCTGACCAATAAAGGCAAGCATGCCATATGCCTTCTTTACCACCCTATCGACTTACGTAGCCACTTTCAGGGAGTTGTGGAATAGGACCCCAAGATCCCTCTGTACATCAATGCTGTTAAGGATCCTAGCTTAAACTGTATACTTTCCCTTAACACTGGCTTAAGTAGGACATCAGTTAAAGTACACAAATTATCAATGAGACATGCTCCTTCTAAACTCAAATTGGACCAGTGTTCTGGTGGAGAAGGTTAATTGAGACGTCTCAAAGTCCTTAGTCAATAGGAGGACACGTTTTACACAAAATGAAATAACCTAAATATTAATTACTCAGGAAGGACTAAATTAAGTGAGGACATCAATGATTATGATATGGAGGTGCAGGTGTTGGACTGGGGAGGGACAAAGTCAGAAGTCTTGCAACACCAGGTTACAATACAGCAGTTTTGTAACAAGCTTTCGGAGTGCTGCTCCTTCATCAGTTGAATAAATGGTTAAAATTAATTTTCAGGAAAATGTTTACCACCCAGAGGGTGGTGGGGGTCTGGAATGTGCTCCTTGGGAGGGCAATTGAGGCAGGATCCCACATAACCTTCAAAAAGTACATGAATGAGCTCTTGATGTCATAACATTCAAAGTTATGGATCAAGTGCGAAAAAGTGGGATTTGTGTAGGTTGGTTGGCATAGAATAAAGGGGCTGAACAGCCTCCTTCATGATTTTATAAATGTAAATAATGGTAAGTAACAGGCCCATGAATGTAAACCAATGTTTAAAATTAACGTGAGACACATGGCTAGTAAAGTTCCCTAAACTCTCTGTACAGCAATGCACCACCATGTAAATAAAACAGGGGAAGATGAGGCAAAACACATTGTGGGAAATCAGATATATTATGGCAACAGAATAAACCGGACTGGGAAATTAAACATTGGAGGCATATTGGCTTTCAAATGTTAGGGAGGGATATAAAGGTTCACAGCCATGAAATGGAAAAGGGGAGGCAATAGCCCAGTGGTATTATTGTTAGACTGTTAATCCAGAGACCCAGATTGTGTTCTGGGGATCCAGGTTCAAATCTCGGCCCGGCAGATGATGGAATTTGAATTCAATAAATATCAGGATTTAGGAATCTAATGATAGCTGATTGTCGATTGTTGGAAAAATCCATCTGCTTCACTAAGGTCCTTTAGGAAAGGAAACTGCCATCCTTACCTGGTCTGGCCTACATGTGACTCCAGACACACAATAACGTGGTTGACTCGTAACTACCCTCTGGGTAATTAGTGATGAGCAATAAATGCTGTCTCGCCAGGGATGCTCTCATCCTGTGAATGAATACAACAAAATAGATTTCATGTGTGTGGAGGAAAAACAGAATAAACGTTCAACTGCTCCAATAGATGCAGTGTAGATCATAGAATTCCCAGAGTGTGGAAACAGGCCATTCAGCCCAACAAGTCTGCAAGAACTGTCTGCAGAGCATCCCACCCAGACCCATTTCCCTACGCTATAAACCTGAATTTCCCCATAGCTAATGCACCTAATCTACAAACCCTGGACACTATGGGTAATTCAGCACAGCCAATCCACCTAACTTACACATCTTTGGACTGTGGGCGGAAACAACAGCAGTGAGCAGAAACCCACTCAGATACCAGGAGAAAATGCAAATTCAGTACAGACAGTCAGCCATGGTTGGAATTGAACCCAGATCCCTCATGCTGTGAGGCATTAGTGCTAACCACTGAGTCACTGTGCTGCCCTAACATTGTAAGACCGTTGAGTAGGGCAAGGGAGGTGGAAGAAGGAATATGCTAACAAACAAGGAAATGTGGGAAAGCTTAGAATAAAAATCGTCAGGGATTTCAATCACACTGATGGTAATTGTCCAGAAGAGGTCATAAATGGGATGTAGATTCCCACAACATCTGGTCCATATCTTTCTAACCTCAATAACCAAGTAACCCTAACAAGGAACAACCCTCCCCCCACTGCATCACACAACCAGCCCAGCCTGTCTCTGCCTCCCTAACCTGTTCTTCCTCTCACCCATCCCTTCCTCCTATCTCAAGCCGCACCTCCATTTCCTACCTACTAACCTCATCCCGCCTCCTTGACCTGTCCGTCTTCCCTGGACTGACCTATCCCCCCCCACCTCCCCACCTATACTCTCCTCTCCACCTATCTTCTTTTCTCTCCATCTTCGGTCCGCCTCCCCCTCTCTCCCTATTTATTCCAGTTCCCTCTCCCCATCTCCCTCTCTGATGAAGGGTCTAGGCCCGAAATGTCAGCTTTTGTGCTCCTGAGATGCTGCTTGGCCTGCTGTGTTCATCCAGCTTCACACTTTGTTATCTTGGATTCTCCAGCATCTGCAGTTCCCATTATCACTGATACAACTTCTTACTGGACCTAGTCACGGAGAATGGAACAGAGAAGTAAATGTACGCACATGTAGTCACCATACTACACGGTTAGGCTAAGAACTGGTCAGGGTATAAGCATGTTGAAGGAACAGAAAGGCTGATTTTGAGCGTGAGACTTGAGCAAATAAAATAGACAATGATACTAGAAAACAATTAATCACCAGGGGGAAACATTTCAAATAGTGTTCGATAGAATGTAGGAGAAATAAATTCCTCAAAATATGAACAAACTAAATCCCAATGAAACATTATAGATTAGTACAAACATAACAGTCAAATGGAGGACAAGAGAAGAGATATTGTTAACATTCTCAGAGACGTTTTTAACGTTATGTTTGAATTCCCAGTCACACACCAAAACAACAGTTGCTGGAGAAATTCATGAGGTTTGGCAGCATCTGTGAAGTGAAAGCAACTTTAATGTTTCAGTCTGGTGGCTCTTCTTCAGAATAAAAGCTGAAAGAACTGCAGATGCTGTAAATCAGAGACAAAAATAGAAATTGTGAGAAAAGCTGAGTAGGTCTGGCAGCATCTGTGGAATGAAATCAGAGTTAATGTTTCGGGTCAAGTGACGCTTCCCCAGAATTGAAAATGTGGACTGGAAATCTGTCTACAGTCAGCCCAGCTGATGAGCGGTTGGAGAGGAACTTGTAAGGTGTGGTGTCCCCATGTATCGGCTGCCCTTGTCCTTCTTGGTGAAAATGATTGTGGGTTTGGAAGATTCTGTTGCATTTTCTATAACTTTCAATTTTAAAAGTTTTGTCCTGGGGCTGTATACCTGACATGGGATGTATAACATAAACAAAATTGCAATTGTGTTGAGACACTTGGCTTGGCACATGCTGTTTGGATCCTTATTCAATTTCATTGCCAATTCTGTAATATTAATGTCAAAATGTTGCGTAAAATAATGTTACAAGTTTAATTAATAAAGTATATTTTTGATATCACTTTAGTGTTTACCAGAAAGATGGTTCAAGTGGTGTGACAATGGTGAAGCAGATTAGAAAAGATATGACTTAATTTATTATAAATATGAAACAAAATAACTAAACTCCAAAAGGACAAAATCTCTGGTCCAGACCAATTTCATATATGTATATATGTTTTATAAGAACCAGAGGAGAGATGGCAAATTCACTATTAATCACATTTTAATCATTCTTTTGATATAGGTATATTGCTAGAGGGCTGGTGAATATTTTTTCTATTCATTTTGTGGGATATGTGTGTCGCTGGCTGGCCCACATTTCTTGGCCATCCACATTTGCCCCTTGAGAAGGTGGGGCGTGAGCTGCCTTCTTGAACCCCTGCAGTCCTCCTGCTGTGGGTTGACCCACAATGACCTTAGGGAGAGAATTCCAGGATATTGACCCAGTGACAGTGAAGGAACAGTGATATATTTCCAGGTCAGGATGGTGAGTGACTTGGAAGAGAACATGGAGGTGGTGGTGTTCCCATGTATCTGTTGCTCTTGTCCTTCTAGATGGAAGTGGTCGTGGGAGGTGCTGTCTTAGGATCTCTGGTGAATTTCTGCTGCGCATCTTGCAGATAGTATGCACTGCGGCTACTTAGTGTCGGTGGTGGAGGGAGTGGATGTTTGTGGGTGTCGTGCAAATCAAGCAGGGGCTGCTTTGTCCCGGATGGTGTCAAGCTTCTTGAGTGTTGTTGGGGCTGAACTCTTCCAGGCAAGTGGGGAGTATTCCATCACACTCCTGACTTGTGCCTTGTTGACGGTGGATTGGTTTTGAGGAGGCAGGAGGTGAGTTACTTGCCGCAGTATTCCCAGCTTCTGACCTGCTCTTGTAGCCACTGTGTTAATGTGGTGAGTGCAGTTGAGCTTCTGGTCAATGGTAACCCCCAGGATGTTGATAGTGGGGGATTCAGTGAAGGTAACACCATTGAATGTCAAAGGGCGATGATTAGATTGCCTCTTATTGATGATGGTCACAGCCTGGTATTTGTGTGGCACAAATGTCACTTGCACTTGTCAGCCCAAGCCTGAATATTGCCCAGATCTTGTTGCATGTGAACTCGGACTGCTTCAGTATCTGAGGAGTCAAGAATGGCGCTGACCATTGTGCAAACATCGGCGAATATCCCCACCTCTGACCTTATGATGAAGGGAAGGTCTTTGATGAAGCAGCTGAACATGGTTGGGCCTAGGACACGACCCTGAGGAACTCCTGCAGAGATGTCCCGGAGTCGAGATGATTCACCCACAAGAACCACAACCATCTTCCTATGTGTCAGGTATGACTCCAATCACCGGAGCATTTGCCCCCTGATACCCATTGATTCCAGTTTTGCCAGGGCTCCTTGACACCACACTCAGTCGAATGCAGCTTTGATATTTTCCCTCTCACCTCACCTCTGCAATTCAGCTCTTTTGTCCATGTTCGAACCAAGGCTGTCATGTGATCACTCTTACTGATACTGTCATGGACAGATGCAACTGCAGCTGGCATATTGGTAAGGATGAGGTCAAGTATGTTTTTCCCTCTTGTTCGTTCCAGTCCAGCAGCTCTGTCCTTTAGGACCTGACCAGCTCGATCAGTAATACTGCTGCCAAGCCACTCTTGGTGGTGGACATTGAAATCCCCCTCCTAGAGTACATTTTGTGCCCTTATCATCCTCAGTGCTTCCTCTGAGCTTTGTTCAACATTGAGGAGTACTGATTCATTAGCTGAGGGAGGTCACTACATGGTAACCAGCAGGAGGCTTCCTTGCCCATGTTTAACTTGAAGCCATGAGGTTTCATGGGGACCGGAGTCAGCATTGAGGACTCCTAGAGCAACTCCATCCAGGTTGTATCCCCCTGTGCTGCCAGTGAGACAGGAATGGTGATATTGGTGTCTGGGACATTATTTGTAAGGTATGGTTCTGTGAGTATCACGATGTCAGGCTGTTGTTTGACTAGTCTGTGAGGCACCTCTCCCAATGTTGGCACTAATCCCCAAATGTTAGTGCGGTGGACTTTGCAGGGTCGACAGGGCTGTTTCTGCCGTTGCCTTTTCCGGTGCCTAGGTCGATGCCAGGTGATCCATCCAGTTCTATTTCTTTGTAGTGATTGGTACAATGGAGTGGCTGGCTGAGCCATTTCAGAGGGCAGTTGAACGTCAACCACATTGCTGTGGGTCTGGAGTCACATATAGGCCAGACCAGGCGAGGGTCGCAGATTTCCTGAAGGGCATTAGTGAACCAGATGGGTTTTTCTGTCAATCGGCAATGATTTCATGGTGATCATTAGACTTTTAATTCCAGAGTTTTTTTTTTAAATTCCAATTCCACCAATCTGCTGTGGTGGGATTTGAGCCCAGGTCCCAGGTCATCAACTGGGTTTCCACATTACTAGTCTAGCAATAATACCATTAGGTCATTGCCTACCCTCATTTGCGTTATATTTGTGATTAACAAGGCAGATAAAACATATCAGCTAAGTATTTGTCTCTGGGAAAAATTGGAACCTGTACTCATAGAGTTGCAGCCACAAAGTCATACAGCATGGAAGAAACCTATGACACACTTGCCTTGTTTGGTCAGAGCACTGAGTGCAGGAACTGGGACATCATGTTGCGGCTGTACAGGACATTGGTGAGACCACTTTTAGAATATGCATTCAATTCTGGTCTCCCTGCTATAGGAAAAATGTTGTTGAGCTATAAAGGGTACAGAAAAAAAAATTATAAGGATGAAGCGGGCCTGGAAAATTTGAGTTACAGGAAGAAGCTGGGTAGGCTGGGACATTTTTCACTGGAGCGTCGGATGCAGGAGGGTGACCTTGTGGAAGTTTACAAAATCATGAGGAGCATGGATAGAATAAACAGTCAAGGTCTTTTCATCAAATGTAGACGAGTCCAAAACTAGACGGTGTAGGTTTAAGGTGAGAGGGGAAAGATTTAAAAGAGACCTAAAGGGCAGCTTTTTCACACAGAGGGTGATGCACGTATGGAATAAGCTGCCAGAGGAAGTGCTGCAGGCCGGTACAATTACAACATTTAGATCATAGAACCCCTACAGTGTGGAAACAGGCCCTTTGGCCCAACACGTCCACACTGACCCAATCTACACACTGCTGAACACCATGGGTAATTTAGCGCAGCCAATCCATCTTGCCTGCATATCTTTGGACTGTCAGAAGAAACCCACACAGACACAGGGAGAATGTGCAAATTCCACACAGACAGTTGCCTGAGGCTGGAATTGAACCCAGGCCCCAGGCTGTGACACAGCAGTGCTAACCGCTGAGCCACTGTGCCATCCTGAAAATTTTAAGTTGTATTCAAAAGACATCCAGGCAGATACATGGAAAGGAAAGATTTAGAGCAACATGGGCCAAATGTACACAAATGGGACTAGCGTACTTTAGGATACCTGGTCAGCATAGACAAGTTGGACCAAAGGTTCTATTTCCATGCTGTATGACTCTGTGATTCTGTGGCTGTATTTCTTCTATTCAGTAATAAGATGTGGGTGTCATCTGTCCCTAAATGCCCCTTGAGCTGCCTTCTTAAACCACTGTAGTCCATTTGCTGAAGAAGGAAGTTCCCTAGCAAGCCATTCACCATCCTGACTTAGAAATATATCACCGGTCCTTCACTGCCGCTGGGGCAAAATCCTGGAATTCCCTCCCTAGGGGCATTGTGGGTCAACCCACAGCAGGAGGGCAGAAGCGGTTCAAGGAGGCAGCTCACCCCCACCTTCTCAAGGGGCAACTAGGGACAGGTGATAAATGCTGGGCCCAGTCAGTGATGCCCATAATCCATTCACAGCCAAAATGAATGAAGTTGAATGCAAACAACCCTGTCTATGTTGCTGTGTAACTGGATAAAACTTCAGACCGTCTTGTGAATGGATACAGTTTCTGTCAATCAAACTATTATCCCATTCTGACTGGGGAAGTTTGTAAGTTAACAGTGTCAGCTCCTGGCTGAGTCCCTGTGCACTGAGTTATAAAAACTCGCTAGTGCATTTCTCTCCTTCAGGAGAGATGGAGAGTCCCCAGGACCGGTTTATGGAATGACTGACTCGCGTCTCGGGGTAATTTCTGCTTCGAAAAGACTTGGGGAACCTTCTGTAGAGACCGGCTTCATGAAATCTGCAAGGAGCCGCAGGATTCCCAGCGCCGGAGTGAGTCTGTGCAATTAGACTTTTCTATATTGTGTCCGAAAATGTTGCAAAAAAGTCAAACAGAAAAAGAATCCGGGGAGGGCAGAGAGTTGCAGGGCAGAGGTAACATTAACAGCGAAAGCTCTTGAGTTCAGAATAGCTTTGCATTTGCAATAAGCCCCTGAGGCACCGGCGTGAACAGTGGAAGAAATGTAGGGCAGCTCTTGATCCAGCTAGTTGGGGAAGAATTTGGGGGTAAGGTCTCGGAAAGATGGGCGGAATAAATGTTCTATATTTCTTAACACTGCCATGTGCCACATTAATCCAGACCTCTGTATCACTGTAACTACAATAATGGGATCTGGTAGCCTCCCTATGGACAAATACACAGCCCCAGACCTTCAGCTCCAAATCGTCTAGCTCCATTTGAAGTGGAGAGATATCTGGGACACATCGAGTTAACAAAACACAATCTTGCTTAACTGGAATGTCTTTCCCCAAGGTAAGATGTCCCAATGGCTTCTTCAGTCATTGAAGGTGGGCTCAGTGCTGTAAGGGGTGCTGGTTAGCTTGGATGGTTGGCTTGTGATACATAGTGATGACAACAGCATGGGTTCAATTCCTACCTCAGCTGAGGCACCATGAGGGTCTAAGCTTCTCAACCTCCCCCCTCATCCGAGGCATAGTGACCCGAGCATATCCTCAGTACCACACTGCAACACCAAGCTTGATTTTCAAGGTTAACTCCCAGAGTGGGACATGGCCAAAGGTGTTACCCTACAAGCTTCTTCATTATTCTTCAACTGTACAAGGACATTGCTTGTCAGCATTTGTTGCTGTTCCCTAATTGCCTTGGAGATGTCTGTCATGCTCAGGCCTTTTCAGAGGGCCAGTTACATATTATTGTGGAGTCATCTGCAGATTTGTTTTTCACATAATTGAGCGATGGTTTCACAGACACCATTATTAAGATTAGTTTTGTTTTGAATTCCGGGAGCAGCCATGGTAGAATTCACACCTTTGACTCCTAAACGTTAGCCTAGGTCTGAGAATTACCAATTCAGTGATAATATTACTACACCATTGTCTTCCTCAAAGTAACACTCACAGATTGTAAAAAGAAAGAACTGCAGATGCTGGAAATCAGAATTAAATGAAGGGTCAAAACACCTAAGTGAAAAAGTGTCACTGATCCAAAACACAGATTCTGCCTTCTCTCTGCAGATGTAACAATGCTAAATGGAGATTGACACACAGATAGCATCTCTGCAATGCATAAACCTGCTTCATCTCTCTCTTTCCAGCCAACTCCACCAAAGGGGAGGCAATGGCCTAGTGGTATTATTATTGGACTGTCAATCCAGAGACCCAGATAATGTTCTGGAGACTTGGGTTTGAATCCCGCCATGACAGACGGTGGAATTTGAATTCAATAAAATATCTGAAATTAAGAACCTAATGATGACCGTGAATTCATTGTTGGTTGTTGGGCAAAAACCCATCTGGTTCACTAATGCCGTTTAGGGAAGGAAACTGCCATCCTTACCTAGGACTCCAGGCCCATAGCAATGTGGTTGACTCTTAACTACTCTCTGGGCAATTAGGAATGGGCAATAAATGCTGCCTGGCCAGCGATGTCCTCATTCTGTCAATGAATAAAGGAAAAAAGAATCTGTCTTCTCTTTCACATACTTACTTAGCTTCTCCTTACAGCAAGTGTTTGCTTCAATAACTTGATATGGGAGTAGCTCCCACTCTCTTACAAATGTCCAGCAAGATACTGCAGATGCTGGAAATCTGAAATAAAAACGGAAAGTGCTGCAGGAACTTGGTGGCTGAGTGGTTAGCACTGTTGCCTCACGGGACCTGGATTTAATGCCACCCTTGGGTAACTGTCTGTGTGGAGTTTGCAGATTCTCCCTGGGTGTGTGTGGGTTTGCTCTGGTTTCATACCACAGTCCACAGATGTTTAAGTGGATTGGCCATGTTAAATTGCCCCATGGTGACTGAGGATATGCAGACTAGGTGGATTAGCCAAAGGAAATGCAGGGTTCCAGGAATGGGGTGGGACGCTCACCAGAAGGTTGGTGTGGACTTGATGAGCCAAATGGCCTGCTTCCACACTCTAGGGATCCTATAATTCTAACTCAGCCTGGCAGTGTCTGTGGAGAGAGACACAGAGCTAACTGAAGTTCTGAAGAAGAGTTGAGTAGGAGTGAAATATATTCTGTTTCTCTCTGCAAAGATACTGCCAGACCTTAGGAGCACAAGATGCTGCTTGGCCTGCTGTGTTCATCCAGCTCCACACTTTGTTATCTCGGATTCTCCAGCATCTGCAGTTACTATTATCTCTCTATGGCCAGACCTATTGAGTTTATACAGCACTTTCTGTTTTATTCCATATTTTTAAAAGTCTTTTTTTCTGTTGGTGACTCTCTTGGATTTATAAAACTCGAGTTATAGCCTCTCCTTGTCTAACTTGTAGCTTGAAGAGTCGTAAACACCTCCTCTTTTGTAGGAAAATGAGCACTAACATGTTCACAGCTTTCTGATAAACTCTCGGGTCTCACACTGTGCTTTTCATTTCATCCTCAAAGTATCATTACCTCTTTTATACCAGTGAGACCAAATGCTGCACAATAGTATTCTGATGGAGCTTTTTAAAGATTCCCGTAACAGGTGGGCACGATGTTTTCACAGGCAATGTGGTGTGCCCACAGTGCCACAGTAAATATTGGGTGTGCCAATTTCGATTAGGCAGCCAGTCAATTAAATCCTGAAACCATAACCTTTGAACCCAGAGGCCTGGTTGGTCCCAGGAGAGCTGCCAAGAGAGAGCGATAGGTGTTTCCCTTATATTAAAGTGAATCAAAACGATGGTGCAGCGGGCTGGGCAAGGTTATTACGAAGACAAAAGGATAGCAGTTGGACTGGAACATTGGAAAGGAGCGACCTAAAAACTGCCTAAGAGCTTGTAGGTGTGTTTAGAAGGGGATTTAGATCATTATCTGAAAAGGAAGAATGTGCAGGTTTAAATGGGGATGGATGCTGGGATCTGCGGAATGCTGCCAGATGGTTTGCTCATTCAGAGAGCCAGCACCAACATGATGGGCAAATAATTTCCTGACTGGTTGAAGAGACAGAATTGGCTCCCCTCTTTTAAACTCCCTCTTGGTTGGTTTCAACAGATATTTTTATTTCTTCTTGAGCACAGCAAATGACAATTAAAAGTAACAAGCCGGATCAAAACAAAGGAGCCAAATCACAAAGCTTCCTTGAGTGAAAGAAAGAGGAATTTTATTACTTTCTAGTTCCAAAAAGTAACAAAAATCTGATATCAAACACACACACACAGACATAGGTAATAAGCTTAAAAAGTAGGCGGATGGCTTGTACACAGTGGAAGGTAAAAGTAATTACAGATTCAAGTTCTTAAGAGTGCTTGAGTGTAAGAATGATGAGGCCCGAATGCTTAGCTGCAGTCTTTGTTTCGCAATAGTGGTGAAGCCTGTAAATCTTCTTGAGTCCTCAGTGAATGCTTGTTGTTCATGTTGTGTTTTCACTGATTTTTGAAATTAGTGTGTGATAGAACCCATCTCACAATTCTTACTTACTCATCTATCTTTATTTTGTGTCTGCTCTGCTGCTCAAAAAATGTTTTGGAAATAAAGCTCAGTATGTATTCCAGTGTCTAGTTTCACTGTCTTTCTGAATTGGCAAGGTGGCAGGTGAGCTTTTCATTTCAACATGAAACTTTCAGACAGGTGGAAGTTAACCAGAAGATCCAGATCTTAATTTCAGACTCTTTTCGAAGGATGCTAATTTTCAACACAGACTGATCCTTGTTCACTGATTGTTTCATGAGATTGGTTGAACCTGATCAGGTAGCTGAAGTGGCTGTTTTAGGTCAGCTATTGTTCTTTTTAAAACAATTCTGATGCCATGAAGGTTTCATGTGTTTAAATCAGTTGTTGGAAGTTGAATGGCAATAGTCCATATTTACTTTCTCAACACCGCTGTAACTATTCCATGGTATTCTAAACCATGAAAGGGTGAAACTGATGGGAAAATTGGGAAGATTATGTAAAAGAAATAGATTGCAATTGTTCCTGAATGTTCCAAAGTGCTTCCCAGATAATATCAAAGTGTGGAGCTAAATGAACACAGCAGGCCAAGCAGCATCTTAGGAGGACAAAAGCTGACGTTTCAGGCCTAGACCTTTCATCAGAGAGGGGGATGGGGTGAGGGTTCTGAAATAAATAGGGAGAGAGGGGGGAGGTGGACCGAAGATGGATAGAGGAGAAGATAGGTAGAGAGGAGAGATAATAAAATGTGAGGCTGGATGAACACAGCAGGCCAAGCAGCATCTCAGGAGCACAAAAGCTGACATTTCGGGCCTAGAGAGGAGAGTATGGGTGGGGAGGTAGGGAGGGGATAGGTCAGTCCAGGGAAGACGGACAGGTCAAGGGGGCAGGATGAGGTTAGTAGGTAGGAAATGGAGGTGTGGCTTGAGGTGGGAGGAGGGATTGGTGAGAGGAAGAACAGGTTAGGGAAGCAGAGACAGGCTGGACTGGTTTTGGGATGCATTGGGGGGAGGAGAGATTTTGAAGCTGGTGAAATCCACATTGATACCATTGGGCTGCAGGGTTTCCAAGTGGAATATGAGTTGCTGTTCCTGCAACTTATGGGTGGCATCATTATGGCACTGCAGGAGGCAGTGGAGCTGGGTGTTTTCTAAGGAATGGGAGGGGGAGTTGAACTGGTTCAC
Source organism: Stegostoma tigrinum (assembly GCF_030684315.1). Classification (NCBI taxonomy): domain Eukaryota; kingdom Metazoa; phylum Chordata; class Chondrichthyes; order Orectolobiformes; family Stegostomatidae; genus Stegostoma; species Stegostoma tigrinum. The sequence continues at coordinate 98,258,344 of NC_081361.1, forward strand.
GACTGGGAGATGCAGTTGTTTATCGCGAACCGAGCGTAGGTGTTCTGTAAAACAGTCCCCAAGCCTCTGCTTGGTTTCCCCAATGTAAAGGGAGCCACACCGGGTAAGGGTTAGGGTTATCTCCCATCCCCCATTTCTGATGAAGGGTCTAGGCCCGAAACGTCAGCTTTTGTGCTCCTGAGATGCTGCTTGGCCTGCTGTGTTCATCCAGCTCCACACTTTGTTATCTTGGATTTTCCAGCATCTGCAGTTCCCATTATCTCTTCCCAGATAATCAATTACTTCTGAAGTGCAGTCGTTACCAAGGAATGTCATGGCAGCCTGTTTTGTTATTTTGAATCAACCCATTCAGAGATGTTATTCTACCTGTTGAGCAGATGGTGCTTAAACCTGGGCCATCCTAGCTCTGAGGTATGGGCACTGCCACTGCATTTCCAGCCCTCTTTGATAACCTACTTACATGAAACATTAACTTAATGAGGAATGGATTAAATTGGTGATGTTTTACTGTGATATTGGTTGGGAGGGGTGGAAATAATATTAGACATGGCGAGAACTCCCTTTCTCTTCTCTGAATATTACCGTGAATAGTTCGAAAGTTCTGCTAGCAGCTGGCTCTAACTTTGATGTCTCCCTTTCAAAGTTGTACCTGCGATGACGTGAGGACTAGGCCTAGTAACTCTTGTTTTAAAGTAGATAAAATGTGAAATCCAGAGGACATACCAAGAGAGTAAAGCCATAGGATCTCACATTTTGAACAATTATGAACTTTACTGGACAATATTAGAATAGTAATACAGTCACTAATACATGAAAAACTTCTGTTCTAACATTCCAAATTAATGTGTGATTTATTTGGGTAATAGACTTTGGGAAACACCCCATTAGCACAAATTGAATGACAAACACAGTCAGGGTAGATCCTACAGATTTCTCAACAGCACTCTTCAGATGTTAATGATATGAGGGATCCTCAATTTTTTAAGGCAGTGATAGATAGATTTTGAACAGTAGAGTAATTAAAGGCTATGGTGAGCAGGTAGGAAAGTGGAGCTGAGTCCACACAGAGATAAGCCATCATCTTAAATGGCAGAGCAGTCTGGATGGGCCAGATGGCCTGCTCCTATTCCTTATCTTCCTATAACCTCACTAAACTTCACTAAGATCACAATTCTTTGCTTTTGTTGACGTGACCTAGAAACTCCCTGTCAAGTGCCACTCCATCATAACTGCCTCGATAACTGTCCCCATGCTGATTGATCACCCTACTTTCCTGGGTTAATGCTCCAATGATTCAGAAACAACACCCTCTGACTCATTTACAGGCACAGCTCCATCTCTTTACCGATGGCTAGCTTCACCCAGACAGACCTGCCCCTGGGATTTTCCTGGAGCTCCAGCCTTGCTAATTTGCATCACACAAATACTGCTTGTGAGCTTTTCAGTTTTCACTCACCCAGCTACTCTGAAGTATTAATGCATGTAGACTTCTTCCGAGGTCCTCGTGGTCTCCCCCGAGACCAGTGTACAACACCAGTGTCCTTTCCCATTTTCTCAGCTGCGCAAGGCAGCTTCAGAGTAAAGACTCCAACACTTAGCTGCTTACTAATTTGTAGAACTTCCTGCTGTGTTCAGACAGTAGAGAGCTATCGAGCTGCTTCTGAATGCTCACTGAGACACCTACAATCAAAATTGTAGCTAACTGCAGGGCTGCCTAACATAGAGAGTTTCTCTCTGTCATTCTCTCCCATCCTCACTCATTGTTAGCAACCTCCGAAAGCCTCTTCAGTGACACCCAAACTGTCCAGAGTAACCTATCAGAAACCTTGCAAAAGCCCCTCCCCTGTTGCTGGGCAGGATTGAATGTTGTTAACATTTTGAAAATGTCAAATGTAGCACTTTTGGGACTGAGAATACCCTGAAGAATGTTAGAAATGGATTTCATGATGTCATCCTGGACCTTATCAAATGGCAGTGCAGCCTCAAGGGGCTGAATGGCCTCCTCGTTGTCTTATGATGCTTTGGAATCGCAGCTTGAAACATTTGCCCTTTCGACTGAACGATTTCATGTGAATTTGTCCACTTTTTGATGGCTCTTAAACAGAACCAAATGTTGCTGAAAACCAACCAACTGACTAATTTTGCACTAAAGACAATAAGAAATCAGAACAGGAGTAGGCCATTTGGCCCCTCAAGCCTGCTTCACCATTCAATAGGATCATGGCTGATGCAACGTTCCTCATGTTGCAGTTGAGGAACACTTTCCTGCCCTTTCCTTGTAACCCTTCAATCCCGACTGATCAAGAATCTATCCATCTCATCCTTAAATATACACAAGGACTCTATCCCCACAGCTCTCTGTGGTAAGGAGTTCCAAAGGCTGTCAACCTCTGAGAGAAGAAATTCCTCCCCATCTCAGGCTTAAATTGGCACCTCTTTATTCTGAGACTATGCCCTCTGTTCCAAGACTCTGCCATGAGGGGAAATATCCTCTCAGCAATTACCCTGTAAAGCTCTTTCAGAGTCTTGTGCCAACAGCTGGTGAGTGTCACATTTCTGTGCTCCTGAGGTTGTAAGCAATTATAAAGATGCAACTCGTTGAGAATGGCCTCCCATTCCAATCTTTCTAGAGCTTTAAAAGATACAGAAAGCAAATTCTAACCACTATCAGGGCACAGCTCACTCTCTGTTGATAGCCAGAGGTCAGGAGTTCAGTCTGACGAGGTATCAGTTCCAGACACCACTCTCGTCGAAGTGCCACCCCTCTGCCATGGAAACACGAGGCTCTTAAATGTCTGTCTCAGTGAAGCCCCCTGAAGTGCAGATTTAAAGAAACAATAACCTCCCCATTCTGGAGTCCTACGGAAATCATTGTCATCACAATTGAAGGCATTGTGTACAATCATTTCCGCTTTGGTCTCCCAGATAGCATTCCAATGCTCCATTTGGTAACCAGCCTGGAGTTAGTGCTGTCGGCTTGTTGGGATAATTTGGAATTTGACCTCAAATAAATTGTATCACGAGAGAAAAGGAATTCAGCTTTGGTGAAGCAATGACGTGTTTGGGTGTGTTACTAATCTAATTTTTGAAAAACTATTACCGATGTATGGAAGCAACCAAACAATGATTAATCAATAAAGCCTACCAAAGGAGGAGAAAAAAGCTGTAATTCCTATCAAAGCTCAAGACTTTGCAGCAACGGCCACTGTTACCAGGAAATCAAGCGCAGTAAACTCCCCATTATCCAGTGCCCAAGCATCAAAAATTCTCACGCAACTGATAAAACTTACAAAGAAAATTTACCGCCTTTCTAAAGTTTCTTCAAAGAAGTCTGATTGAAGTTGAGTTACCCTCTTAAATCAACATCTTCTCAGCCCTCAGTATCAAGATGCATGTGGTAATTGTGTTGATGTCTCTAATGAAACATGATCAAAGTTTACAGGACCCTGCACTGCACTTTTGACATTTGGATTAAAACTTGTTTATTCAAAGAATGTTAAAGTGGTTGGGTTGTAAAGGGGTTGGATTTCTATAAGAGTATTTCCCATAAAACGCCAGTTTCATGGAAAAAGGCAGCACCACAAATATTCACACACATATTCCCCGTACATGCTGGGTAATGGAGAATTTACTGTCGATAGAATCATAGAATCCCTACAGTGTGGAAAGAGACCATTCAACCCATCATATCCACACCAATCCTCTAAACAGCATCCCACTTGAACCCATCACGTGATCTATTCCCTGTAACCCTACATTTTCCATGGCTAACCCACCTAGCCTGCACAACCCTGGATACTACAGGGGAATTTACAATGGCTAATCCACCTAACCTGCCCGTCTTTGGACTGTGGGAGGAAACTGGAATGTCTAGAGAAAACAGTGCAGACCTGGGGAGAATGTGTAAACTTCACACAGACAGTCACCTGAGGCTGGAATTGAACCCGGGTCCCTGATGCTTTGAGGCAGCAAGGCTAACCACTGAAGGACTGAAAGGGAAACTTTATTTTTGAAGCAGTTTTTCTGACTACTTTCCTACATTTAAGTTGGATGGACCGATTAGCTCAGTTGGCTGAGCAGCTAGCTTTTTGATGCTAACAGCGTGGATTCAATACCTGCAGCAGCTGAGGTTACTGTGAAAAACTCTCCCTCTCAACCTCTCCCCTCACCTGAGGCCTGGTGATCCTAAGGTTAAATTTACCACCAGTCATTTCTCTCTCTCTCTAATGAAAGAGCAGCTCTATGGTCCAAAAGGATTATTACATACACACAAACACACACACACACTCATGCATTCACACTCACACTCACTCACACACACACATATATGCATACACACTGACACACACATTCTCACACACACACACACACACACACACACACACACACACATTCTCTCATCAGATACACATGCACATCCACACTCACATCCACACACGCGCACGCACGCGCATACACAGACACACACACAGCCCCCACCACACACACATATACACACCCCCCGTGATACTGGGACCCTCAATGATAGTGTCTATGGTCTGTCCTTATGAAGATCATGATTAGTGCTAGGACTTCAGATCTTTACAATTTACATCAATGACAGCTGAGGGGAGAAAAGGCTACATGAGTCGATGATAATAAGATGGGTCAGAAAGTGTGTTGTACAGAAGTTGAAAAGTATTTCAATAGGTTTAGTATAATGTGGGAAAATATGAAGTTGTTTACTTTGGCAGAAAAACAGGTATTAGTTCAATGGAGAATACCCTTAGAATTCCAAGGTGTGGAGAATTCTAGCTCTTCTGCTACAGGTACCATATTACATTACAGCCTGGTTTGCAGTTGCAGCATGGAATCAGGAGGATGAATGGAATCCCATTCAGTATTAAGGAGGAATTGAACTGCGAAGTAAGGAGGTCATGCTGCAGTTATACAGTGCATTAGTGAGACCACATCTCAAATACTTTGGTTGCCTTATTTAAGAAAGGATGTAAATGTGAAGGAAGTGGCCAAGAAGAGTTTATTTGATTGGGCAAACCCTCTGAATATCGTATGATTATTAACCGTCAGCAATGATCATCATCAGACTCTTATTTCTAGATTTTTGTTCAATTCAAATTCCACCGTCTGGCACAATGGGATTTAAATTTGGGTCCCCAGAATATTCCCTGGGTTCTAGATTAATAATCTAGCAGTGACGCCAACAGGACTTCACCTGTTATGTTTACTAAGAAGATATATTTGGAGATGTTATGCCACACTTCTGGAGTAGGAGGAAGTTGGACCTGGGCCTCCTGGCTCAAGTGAGGACACTACCACTTCACCACAAGAACCTTCCCCTCCCTACCACAAACCTGTGCCTCCTTTTTGCCACTCACCTTAAACCTGTGTTTGCTGGTTCTCAGTACCTGCCCTAAGGAGAACAGTTTTGAAATATTTCCTAACCATATTTTTCTGCAATATTGTGACACACCTCTGGAACAGGTGGGATTTGAACCTGCGCACCCTGGCTCAGAGGTAGGGACAATGCAGCCATGTCACAAGAGCCATCCCGCCACCTTAACCTGAGCTGATAAGCCCCGTACCAGTACAACCAGCTGACGATCAGCAGCTCTATATCCTTCAAAGAGATCTATCTATGTCAAACCGGGCTGCACATAGCAGCATATTTATGATGTTGTCTCTTGTGGTATATAAGCAACCAGAGAGACACTGCTTGCAACCTTAGCAGCTCAGGGGCTGCAGGTTTTATTGACTGAAGAATACAACAATTTTGTTAAGAATGCACACCCAGATCTCACATTTGGTAACTCAGGAACCAGTGTAGTTCTCTGTGCACAGGCTGAACGGCATATGGTATGCGCTGGGGCTAACTCAACTCTAAATGAAGCAGAGGTGGGGATGAGTCTTTCGGCAAATTAAGCTGAATCCAGTGATAGGTCAAATGTGGAAACAGGTGTCTCCCTCAATGGGCTAGCTTTCATTTAAGGTATTTTTTTTAAAAAAATCAACCTATTCAGCATGCTGTGTCACTCGTCTGGAGCTGTTAGCATTTGAACCTAGATCGTCTGACCCAGAGGAAGGAACACTACCATGGCACCAGAAGACCCTATAGCTGTCTTTTTCAAGGGTAAAGGGCCTTTGATTCGTCCACCAACCTTTTCAAATGCTAGAATCATCTTAAGCACCTCAATTAAATCATCCCTTCTACACTTGACACGATAAAATGTTACTCTATGCAGCTTGCACTCAATTCCACATCACTATTTATTACTGGGCAGAAAAAGCATTTAAAACAAAATACGAATATAATTGAGAACATCATGATCAAAATCGTTTTCCAGGGAAACGGTTTTGTACCGAAAACAAAGGAGGGAGAATGTGGGGAATGTGTAAACAGATACAGTCGTTAGGCATGTGCCAGTTCTGTTTGCTTTTATCTGAATTTATAACTGAATTGTTTGGGAAATGATTGCAACGTTGTTGGATGCAGTTCTCGACGGGGTGGCAATATTTTGCCTTTGAATCAAAGCTGACAACTTCTTTCAGGAAGAGGAAAGCATTGCTTATTGATACTAACTTAAGTTGTCAAACATTGTGGATAGCTGTTTGCAAATTAGATAGCCCTTATCGTAAGCAGTTAGTCAAAGATCGATACCGCTCTGCCTGTATGACTTTCACGTTGTAAGATGCATTGTTAATTTATCAATTAAACATGACTTAGTATTTACTCAGTGATCTCGTAAAGGTGGAAATCTGGTGCACCAATTGTAACACCCACCCTTCTGACCAAGTGGTGGTAAACTGCACAGTGTTAATGGGATTCCAGCAAAATTCAGTGTTGGTATCGTGCATACTTCATTTCGTGCCCCCTAGAATTTAATAAAAAACACCCAGCTGAGACCCTTGACGCTCCAAGTTTAGATAGAATATTTAGCGTTTGAATTTCTTTATCACTAAGTCTGAGACACTTCAACTCCACCTTTGCCATCCTCCAACAAACTTCCATCAATGCTATGATCATATTAAATGGTGAAACAGGCTTGAGTAATCTTCCCCTGCTTCAATTTTCCAACCCCTCCCCTAATCTATTTCTTGTATCTTTCCTTTAGTTTCCTCTTCTTCCTTCTCTCATGCCCTCCCTTGTTCACCTCCTGTCCCCTTGAACCCGTTCCCTTTGAACTGCCCACCTTCCCCACCAGGTCCCTGTGATCATTTTTGCTTTACTGCTAGAGTATTTTGCTCATGAGCCTTTTGACAGATGTTTTGATACACTCTGGAGCAGGTGAGATTTAAATCCAGGTCCCCTGACCAAGAGGTGGGGACACCTCCACTATGCTGAAATTCCCATGGTCTCATTAATTGTGTACACTCTTCAGATGTTACCCATTCCTTCTTTAAACCTGTCTTACAAAGATTCTGTACCGAGATACCTTGGTACCTGAGATGGCTTTGTAAGTGGCACCTTGTAAACTTTTCACTGTACTCATGTGGGTACACGCGACAATAAAGCTAATTCAATTCAGTTCAACAAACAACACCTCAATCCCTCCAGCCATGCAAGCTACCTTCCAAGTCCCCCACTTTTCCTTTCCAAAATCCTTGGATGTATCATCACCAGCCAAACCCATCTTGGTTGGAATGTTATGCTTGAATCCTTCCAATTAGATTTTAAACCTGACCCCCTTGTATCAAGGTCACATCTGGTGTTATGTGAGACTGTTAACAACTTATGTTTCCTCTTGACCTGTCTGCAGCCTGCAACATGGTATCATGGCGTCATAGAGTTCTACAGTGCAAAATAAGGCCCTTCGGCACATTGGGTCTGCACCGGTGGAAAACAGGCACCTATTTCATTCCATTTCTCAGGTCCCCATCACAAGTGCACATTGGAAATGCTTCTGAAATATTGCAGGTTGGTTAGATCAGTTGACTGGACAGCTGGTCTGTAATGTAGCGTGCTGCTAACAGTGTGAGTTCAATTCCTACACTGCTGAGAGTACCGTGAAGAGTTTACTTTCTTTACCTCATCCCTTGGTGAACCATCATTTGAACCACCACCACCAGCCATCGGTATGCAACGGGAGATTAGTCAGCTGGGACTTTGGTGGCTTGAGCTTCTGCTTAAATTTTATGAGGATTTTTGCATGGGGTTGTCCACAACACCTTCCTGTAACGCCTCTCCACTATTATCCTGCTGGGTGGGAATCCTCTTCCTGGTTCCATTCCCATCCATCTCATTGTTGCCAGTGACTTCTCTCCCTGGTCCCACACCATTCCCTCTCGTGTCCTCTCTCCCGGCTTCAGTCGTTGACCCCCTCCTGTTGCTCAGTTTCATGATGACCCTTGATTCCAACATTCAAAGGTATATCATTAGTTTTCACACTTACATTGACCCATGACCCAGCCCCACCTGTCTCGCCTCATCCATTGGTATGACATCATCAGATTGCTCCTCCAACAGCTAGTGCTCGAAGAACAGAAACTTCTCCCAATTCACTATTGAGAAAAATGAAGGCATCATTTTTGGACCTGTTTCAAACTCCATTCTCTATCTGCTGGCTCGTTGGAATATTCAAATTCAGCCCCTTGAGACTGCTCCAACAATGATAAGATCGTGGCTGTTCCCTCAAATCCACATTCCCACCTACCCTTGATCACCATTCTTACTGAACATGAACCTCTACCTTAAAAATAATCAAGGACTGTGCTTCTACTGAGCAAGTTCCAAAGACTCAGAATCCTCTGAGAAAGAGACAAAGGTCCAATCTCCGTTTGAAATGGGTGGCCCCTGATTTTTAAACAGTGAATTCATTAGGCTGAAAGTTTTGGCAAAGATCTGTAGCTCGGGTTGTGGGTGACTTTAGGCTTCCTGACAATGGTCAAACTGTTTGATCCTGAGATAGTAGGAACTGGAGATGCTGGAGAATCTGAGATAACAAGATGTAGGTTCGAAGAAGGGTCTAGGCCCGAAATATCAGCTTTCCTGCTCCTGAGATGCTGCTTTGCCTGCTGTGTTCATCCAGCTCTACACCTTGTTACGTTTGATCCTGAGATGTTTCTGACTTCAGAAGCACTTTGGCAATGCTGTCTGATCTACCCACTGCTGTAAGTGACCAATCATAGACAGTCATTGAGTTCTTACATCACGGAAAGAGGCCCTTTAGCCCATTGTGTCCATGCTGGTGTATCAACATCTCTATATTCTGACCCCATTTTTCCTGCACTTGGCCTGTAGCCTTGTATGCTGTGCTGTTTCATGTGTTCAGCAAAATCATTCTTTAATGCCGCGAGGGTCTCTGCCTCTATCACACTTTCAGGCAGTGGTGAAAAACAATTTCCTAAAATTCCCTGGAAACCTTCTGCTCCTTACCTTAAAACTGTGTGTTCTAGTTGTTGACCCCGCCACTGAGGGGAAAGGTTTCTCCCAATCTACTTTACCCATACCACTCATCATCTTATACAGCTCAATCAGGTTCCTCCCACCCACCAGCCTTCTCTGCTCTAAAGAAAACAACCCAAGTCTCTCTTCATCGCTGAAATGCTCCATCCCAGGCAACATCCTGGTGAATCTGGATGAACACAGCAGGCCAAGCAGCATCTCAGGAGCACAAAAGCTGACGTTTTGGGCCTAGACCCTTCATCAGAGATCAGCTCCTGAGATGCTGCTTGGCCTGCTGTGTTCACCCAGCTTCACACTTTGTTATCTTGGATTCTCCAGCATCTGCAGTTCCCATTATCACTGATCCTGGTGAAAGTCCTCTACACCCGCTCCAGTGCAATCACATCTTTCCTATAGTGAGGTGACTAGAATTGTACACAGCTGTAGCCTCACCAATGATGCAACTCCATCGTCACCTCAGTGAACACTGGATAAACTCTGCAAGTCTGGCAACATCGTTGGAGAGAGAAACAGTGTCAATGTTTCAAGTTTGGCAGGACTTATTTTCGCTTCTGAAGTTCAAATCATACCAGATGTTGAAATGTTAGCTCTATTTCTCTCTCCACTGATGCTGCCAGACCTACTGAGCTTCTCCGGTATTCTTAGAGTTTGTTTCGCATTTCCAGCATCTGCAGTATTTTGCTTTTATCTGTTATAAACACATTGTTTTGTGCTCAATTCCCATTAGATCAGGCTAGAAGGGCTGACTGGCTGATTCCATCCCTATTTTCTATGTTTCTATATTTGACTAACAACGGCAAGCATCCAATATGCCTCCTCAATCACCTTATCTACCTGTTTTCTATGGATATATGGGTAGACACGGCAAAGTTCCTCAGTATTCCCGGGGTCCTACCATTCAATGTGTGCTCCCTTGCCTTGACAGTTCTCCCAAAATGCATCACCTCACATTTTTCCAGATTAAGTTGAGTTTGTCAGAGTTCAGTCCATCTGACCAGCCTGTCTATACCATCCTGTAGTCTGTGGCTTTCCTCCATGTTATTTATTGCACCACCAATTTTCGTGTCATCTGCGAACTTATCGATCATAATCTCCAACATTAGTTTGTCTACGTTATGCTGCAGTAGTTACAACCAGTTGTACCTGCGTTGGGTATCATTCCCTAGTACCAAACACCTGATTTTCCCATGCACCCCTCCACATTATTTTTATCCAGATAATTATCCAATGCACCAATCAATGGTTTATTGGTCAAACAAAGGACACCTGACTAAGTACGTTTAGAGTCATAGAGCTGTACAGCGCAGAAACAGGCCCTTTGGTCCAACTTGTCCATGCTAACCAGATTTCCTAAATTAATCTAGCCTAATTTTCCAGCATTTGGTCCAGACCCCTCTAAACCCTTCCTATTCATGCCTCCATCCAGATGCTACTTAAGTATTGTAACTGTACCAGCCTCACTTCCTCTGCCAGCGCATTCCTTACACCCTCTGTGTGAAAAAAAGTTGTCCCCATGTCCCTTTTAAATCTTTCCCCTCTCACATCATCCCTACGCTCTCTAGTTTTGGACTCCCTCACCCCTGCGAAAAGACCTCAACAATTTACCTTATTTATGCCCCTCATGATTTTATAAACCTCTACATGGATGGTAGGAAGCAGAGAGTAATAGTGGAAGGATGCTTGTCGGACTGGAGGCCTGTGACTTGTGGTGTGCCTCAGGGGTCAGTGCTGGGCCCATTGCTGTTTGTTATCTATATCACTGATTTGGATGAGAATGTACAAAGTGTGATTAGTAAGTTTGCAGATGACACTAAAGTAGGCGTATTGTGGACAGTGAAGATGGTTATCATAAATTGCAGCAGGATCTTGATCAGCTGGGGAAGTGGGCCAAGTAATAGCAAATGGAATTTAATATAGATAACAGTGAGGTGTTGCATTTTGGAAAGTCAAATCCAGGTAGCTGTTTCATGGTGAATGGTAGGGCCTTAAGGAGTGTAGTGGCACAGAGGAACCTTAGAGTTCAGGTGCACGGTTCCCTGAAAGTGGAGTCACAGGTAGACAGGGCAGTGAAGAATGCTTTTGGCACGCTGACCTTCATCAGTCAGGGCATTGAGTATTGAAGTTGGGAAGTTATGGTGCAATTGTACAGGATGTTAGTGAGGCTGCACTTGGAGTATTGTGTTCAGTTTTGGTCACCGTGCTGTAGGAAGGATGTTATTAAATTGGAAAAAGTGCAGAAGAGATTTACAAGGATGTTGCCAGGATTCAAGGGACTGAGTTATAGAGAGAGTTTGGACAAGCCAGGACTTTTTTCTCTAAAGCATAGGAGACTGATGGGGGGGAGGGATCTTATAGAAGTGTATAAGATCATGAGAGGCAGGGATAGGGTGAATGCACTCAGTCTTTTTCCCAGGGTTGGGGCATTGAGGACCAGAGGGCCTCAGGTTAAGGTAAGAGGGGAAAGAATACATGGGAACCTGAGGGGCAACTTTTTTACGCAGAGGACGGTATGCATATGGAATGAGCTGCCAGCGGAAGTGGTTGGGGCGGGTACATTAACAACATTTAAAAGACATTTGGACAAATCCACGAATAGGAGAGGTTTAGAAGGATATGGGCCAAGTGCAGGGAATTGGGGTTAGCGTGGATGGGCATTTTGGTCAGCTTGGACCCATTTGGGCCAAAGAGCCTGTCACTGTGCTGTAGGACTCTGTGACACTATGATTCCTCAGCTTCTGATGCTTCAGGGAAAATAGCCTCAGCCTATTCAGCTTCTCCCTGTAACTCAAATTCTCCAGCCCTAGTAACATCCTTGTAAATCTTTTCTGAACCCTTTCAAGATCCACAACATCCTTCCTATATAAGGAGACCAGTATTGCACGCAGTATTCCAAAAGTGGCCTAAGCAACGTCCTGTACAGCCACAACATGACCTCCCACCTCTTATACTCAATGCACCGACCATTAAAGGCAAGCAGACCAAACACTGCCCTCACTATCCTGTCTACCTGTGACTCCACTTTCAAGGAACAATGAACCTGCAGCCCAAGTCTTCTTTGCTCAGCAACACTCCCCATGCATTCGACAAGGTTCTGCATGGTGGACTGGCTAGCCACGTTGGATCACATGGAATACAGGGAGAACTAGACATTTGGATACAAAACTGGCTCAAAGGTAGAAAGCAGAGGGTGGTAGAGGACGGTTGCTTTTCAGACTGGAAGCCTGTGGCCAGCAGTGTGCCACAAGGTTTGGTGCTAGGTCCACTGTTTTTTGTCATATATATAAATGATTTGGATGTGAACACAGGAGGTGTGGTTACTAAGTTTGCAGATGATGCCAAAATTGGAGGTGGAGTGTAGAGTGCAACAGGATCTCGTTCAGATGAGCCAATGGGCAGAGGAGTGGCAGATGGGGTTTAATTTAGATAAATGTGAGGTGCTGCATTTTGGAAAGGCAAGTCAGGGCTGGATTTACACACTGATTGGTAAGTTCCTGGGGAGTGTGGCTGAACAAAGAGACCTTGGCGTGCAGGTTCATAGTTCCTTGATAGTGGAATTGCAGATAGATGGGACAGTGAAGAAGGCACTTAGTATGCTTGTCTTTATTGGTCAGTGCCTTGAATATAGAAGTAGGTCATGTTGCTGTTATATAGGACTTTGGTTAGGCCACTTCTGGAATACTGCATGTAATTCTGGTCTCCCTGCTATAGGAAGGATGTTGTGAAACTTGAAAGGGTTCAGAAAAGATTTACAAGGATGTTGTCAGGTTTGGAGGGTTTGAGCTATAGGGAGAGGCTGGAGAGGCTGGGGCTATTTTCCCTGGGATGTCAGAGGCTGAGGGGTGACCTTACTGAGGTTTATAAAATCATGAGGGGCATGGATAGGGTAAATAGATAGGTCATTTCCCCAGGGTGTGGGAGTCCAAAGCTAGAGGGGATAGGTTTAAGGTGAGAGGGGAAAGATTTAACAGGGACCTAAGGGGCAACCTTTTTACACAGAGGGTGATGTGTGTATGGAATGAGCTGGCAGAGTAAGCAGTGGGGCTAGTACAATTATAACACATGAAAGGCATCTGGATGGGTACACGAATAGGAACTGTTGAGAGGCATATGGACCAAATGCTGGTAAATTGAACCAGAATTATTTACAATATCTGGTCAACATGGATGAGTTTGACAAAAAGATCTGTTTCCATGCTGTCCATCTGTATGACTCTATAAGTTAAGCTTCACAACCCAACTTAGTTATTCCTCAATTAATGGTGGAGTTTTGCTACAATTCCGCTTGACAGTGTCAGTTTCAGGATGTGTGCAGTGTGACTGTCTGGAGTTCTGCTGCTGGAGAACCCCAAATTTCCATCAGATGTTCTGCCTTGTTAAGTTCATGATGTGACATTATTTCCAACACTTCTCAAGTCACCAAATATGTCGCTTGTTTTCTTATCAGGAATGAAAGCCAGTTGCTCTCAACTGAGCTTCTCCATTTCTTGTGACATTCGGTGTTAGCTGTCTGAAACACAGCCTGTCCTGTCACTAATTCCTTAAATTACTCTGCACGGCAATCATTTGTCTATGTGGCATAATAGCCAATTATCAAGCAAATGTTAAATCAGAGATAATGGGAACTGCAGATGCTGGAGATTCCAAGATAATAAAATGTGAGGCTGGATGAACACAGCAGGCCAAGCAGCATCTCAGGAGCACAAAAGCTGACGTTTCGGGCCTAGACCCTTCATCAGAGAGGGGGATGGGGGGAGGGAACTGGAATAAATAGGGAGAGAGGGGGAGGCGGACCGAAGATGGAGAGTAAAGAAGATAGGTGGAGAGGGTGTAGGTGGGGAGGTAGGGAGGGGATAGGTCAGTCCAGGGAAGACGGACAGGTCAAGGAGGTGGGATGAGGTTAGTAGGTAGCTGGGGGTGCGGCTTGGGGTGGGAGGAAGGGATGGGTGAGAGGAAGAACCGGTTAGGGAGGCAGAGACAGGTTGGACTGGTTTTGGGATGCAGTGGGTGGGGGGGAAGAGCTGGGCTGGTTGTGTGGTGCAGTGGGGGGAGGGGATGAACTGGGCTGGTTGAGGGATGCAGTGGGGGAAGGGGAGATTTTGAAACTGGTGAAGTCCACATTGATACCATATGGCTGCAGGGTTCCCAGGCGGAATATGAGTTGCTGTTCCTGCAACCTTCGGGTGGCATCATTGTGGCAGTGCAGGAGGCCCATGATGACATGTCCATCATGGGCCTCCTGCACTGCCACAATGATGCCACCCGAAGGTTGCAGGAACAGCAACTCATATTCCGCCTGGGAACCCTGCAGCCATATGGTATCAATGTGGACTTCACCAGTTTCAAAATCTCCCCTTCCCCCACTGCATCCCTCAACCAGCCCAGTTCATCCCCTCCCCCCACTGCACCACACAACCAGCCCAGCTCTTCCCCCCCACCCACTGCATCCCAAAACCAGTCCAACCTGTCTCTGCCTCCCTAACCGGTTCTTCCTCTCACCCATCCCTTCCTCCCACCCCAAGCCGCACCCCCAGCTACCTACTAACCTCATCCCACCTCCTTGACCTGTCCGTCTTCCCTGGACTGACCTATCCCCTCCCTACCTCCCCACCTACACCCTCTCCACCTATCTTCTTTACTCTCCATCTTCGGTCCGCCTCCCCCTCTCTCCCTATTTATTCCAGTTCCCTCCCCCCATCCCCCTCTCTGATGAAGGGTCTAGGCCCGAAACGTCAGCTTTTGTGCTCCTGAGATGCTGCTTGGCCTGCTGTGTTCATCCAGCCTCACATTTTATTAAATGTTAAATCAGTTTGTTTATGTAGTTCCACACCTTCTTTTCCTGGGGATAGCCAATTGCTTTTAATTCCTTGTTAACAGTTTGTGTGTGTCCTTTTCATCTCAAGAAACGGTTTATTCCAGGAAGAATTATTGTCAATTCTTTCAATTCCTGAACAATTATTAAATGTCTGGAGTTTACAGTGTCACAATGGGAACCTTCCAGAGGGGGGCACTTTATGGACTGGAGGAAGAGATTGCAATGGACCAGTTTGGTGGCAGAGTCTTGCTCCCCATAGTCATGCACTGGACTAACTCTAAAGTCTTGCCTAATTATCCTTGAGAAGGTGGTGGGAGACTGCCTTCTTGAACTGCTGCAGTCCATCATAGACCTCCAATTCCATTAGAGAAGGAGTTCCATGATTTTGGCCCAGCGACACCGACGGAACGGCGATATATTTCCAAGTCAGGATGGTGAGTGGCTTTAAAGGGAACTTGCAGGGGGTGATGGTCTTTCTATGTACCTGCTGCCCTTGTCCAACTAGATGGTACAGGCTGTGGGGCTGGAATTTGCTATGGAAGGTAAGTTTTTGCAGTGCATCTTGTAGATAGTACCCACTGCTGTTACTGAGCATCAGTGGCAGAAGGAATGGATACTTGTAGATATGGCACCAATCAAGTGGGCTGCTATGTTGCGGATGGTATCAAGCTTCTTGAGTTTTGTTGGAACTGCACCTACCCAGGCAAGTAGTCTTTGGCGATTAAGTTGAAAAGTCTATGAATATTTTAGCCAGATTTTGCCTCAGTGCCTCTGATTTAAACTTTGTTTTAAAATAAAACCATTAAATATGTTACACTTGTAAATGTTCTGTAAAAAATGGCAAAAAAAATCACGGGATAACAATATCTATGACTGTACTTAAAAGTTACAAGTGCTTGCAGTATGTTCTACTGATTACTTTATTTAAATACGTATGATTATAAACTCATTTATTCTCTGATTTTGAAAACAATGCTTCATACGTGGCCTTCAATAACTAGCTATTTTCTTGGACTACCCCTCAGAGGTTTAAAGCAGTTACTACAGGGGTTGGTTTAGCTCAATTGGCTGGATGTCTGGTTTGCAAAGCCATGTGATCCCATGAATGAAAAGCTTAAGAGGAACGTTTGAGGACTCTGGGTCTATACTCGATGGAGTTTAGAAGGATGAGGGGAGACCTGATTGAAACTTACAGAATGGTGTGGACAGAGTGGAAGTTGGGAAGATGCTTCCATTGGTAGGAGAGACTAGGACCTGAGGGCAAAGCTTTAGAGTAAAGGGAAGACCTTTTAGAACAGAGATAAGGAGAAACTTCTTCAGCCAGAGAGTGGTGAATCTATGGAATTCACTACCACAGAAGGCTGTGGAGGCCAGATCATCGAGTACATTTAAGACAGAGCTAGATAGGCTCTTGATTATCAAGGGGATAAAGGGTTACGGGGAGAAAGCAGGAGAATGGGGTTGAGGAACTTATCAGCCATGATTGAATGGTGGAACAGACTTGATGGACCGAATGGCCTAATTTCTGCTCCTATATCTTATGGTCATAAGACCAGGGCGCCTTGAATACTGAGTAGTGTGCACAGTGTGGGTTTAATCCCTGCACTGGCTGAGGTTTGTTGCTGAGGGACTGTGTTTCTTGAACTCTTCCCAGGGGGACCCTCAGGTTAAACAACGACCAGTCGTCTCTCTATAATGAGAGGGTAATGCTATGGTCTGATAAGATAGTAGTGAGGTTGCCCTTACATGCAAAACACAGTAATATCCAAAGTTTTCTTTTGGGAGTGACATAGCATCACATTCCCTTGACTGCGACTCAATACTGTGGAGGACCTCACGTGATCTGTGATTACACAAGGACCTTTCACAGAAACTGTGCAATATTCATTCAGCCTCTACGTTATGAACCCAAGTTGCCAATATAACACTGCTAAAAGTGGCTGTAAAAAATTTCCATTTTATCAACTCACATTTGAACTGTGTAAAGTGCTTGTGAAATTCAATGAGAGATTTTCCTGGAGAAAGTTAGACAGCATCTTACTAAGATCAGTATTTTTGCCAGTATTGGGGGGCTGGTCAGTGACACCAATATAGTGGGCTAAGTTGAGGTTACCTGTCCCTTGCCTGAGGTGTGGTGACCCTCAGGTTAAACCACCAGTCATCTCGCACTCTAATGAGCGAGTGGGACAATATAGGCATTATCTTTGCCTTAGTAGCAATGCAGCTAAGTTGCTCAATAGTCATTTAGCTAAATGAGCTGAATGTATGGTTTGTGATGCAGTGAGAGAGTCCCGCTATGGTCTAAAAGGACTACGGCAACGTTAAACTTTGTAAAGATGTGCAGGCTAGGTGGACCGGCCATGCTAAATTGCCCGTAGTGTTCAGGGGTGTGTGGGTTTTAGGGGGATGGGTCTGGGTGGGATATTCCAAGAGATGGTGTGGACTTGTTGGGCCG
The DNA here is from genome assembly GCF_030684315.1 of Stegostoma tigrinum. Taxonomy (NCBI): domain Eukaryota; kingdom Metazoa; phylum Chordata; class Chondrichthyes; order Orectolobiformes; family Stegostomatidae; genus Stegostoma; species Stegostoma tigrinum. The sequence goes on from NC_081361.1 coordinate 98,276,011, forward strand.
AAGGGCCTGTTTCCACACTGTAGGGAATCTAATCTAAATTTCCCAGCTGAGAGAGCCGTTTAACCCTGGCTGTGATTTAAACCACAGTAGACTTTTCTTTTTGTAACAGTGATTGACCTTATCGAGTCTAATCAGCATCCTTTATTACTAAGGCTGTTGAGTGTAATAGAATTACATTGTCAGGGTATTGTGTATTCACAGTGCTCATGTTATAAACTGTTTTAGGTCATAGAGCTTCATGTCTTCTGTGTCCCAGCTGAACTGTGGAACAGTAAATTGAATACAGTTTCCAACCACGTCATAAACAAGTTCATCTCAGTGGGGTTCATCAGGTAAGGATTAACACTGATTTTTTGCTCTGAGTCTCTGTTGACAGCGCAGTCCAAAGGCAGCATGGACAGGTTTGTGTTTGTGGCAGTTTCAGAGTTTCCAGTTTAGAACTGAGAGCAGTACAGCACAGCACAGGCCCTTCAGCCCACGATGTTGTGCCAAACTTTAACCCGTAACATAACCTGCACACCCTCAGAGCGTGGGAGGAAACCAAAGCAGTGCACACAGACACGGGGAGAGTATGCAAACTGCACACGCAGTCGCCCAATGCTGGAAACGAATGCAGGTCTCTGGCACTGTGAGGCAGCAGTGCTAGCCAGTGAACCAACCTAAATGGCCACTGTTAGGCTGGCTTTTAATTCTAGATTTTATAGAATTCAAATTTCACCATCTGCCATCGTTGGATTCGAACACATTATCCTGGGGTTGACGGGATTAGTGGCACCATCATTTCCCCCATATGAATCACAGTTATCATTTCTCTAATTACTTTGTTTACTGAGCATCGGGGAGGATGATTGATCAACATTAGTGGAGCCAGATTTTCTGAATGCCTTGTATCTCATTGGCAGGGTTTTACCTGATCTGAATCTGAAAGCACTGAGGCAGCAGGTTGGAGAGTTACTTGGAGCTCGGACTGTCGATGATAAATTTGCTTTCCTAAAATGTGTTGGAAGGAGTTTGGCAGTGGTGAGTCATTAGCTGCTAGGCCAACAAGAATGCATTCTGGTATGCTTGGGTTCAGAGGAGTTGGAGGGAATATGTGTTACCGACTGGGATGGGGGTTTCAAATCCAACTGTCACACACTCGCGTTAGTACATGTGACTGTGATGCTTTCGGATTGTTGTATAAAATGAAAACCCCAACTATTTCAGCAATGCCCCTTAGCAGAGGGAAACCTTTTGCCCCCAATCCCCTCTACCCTCTGTGTGACTCCCGTCCCAACAGCCCCACTCTTAGCTTGAGCCACGTATACAAGGCAGACTAAGCAACCACTCATCTGAGCTACTTCATCTGAAAAGGGGGTGAAGGTTTATTGGGGAGATGCAGGAATGTAGAGTCAAAGTTAAAGTCAGGTCAGCTCTGATCTTATTGAATGGCGGAGCAGGCTAGAAAGGCCAAGTGGCCGACTTGTTCCTTGCTCGTAATTTTTTTAACCTATTGGAGACATAGAAACTAGGAGCAGGAGTAGGTCATTCGAGCCTGTTCTGCTATTCACCGTGATCACGTCTGATCATCCAACTCAGTCCCTTGTTCCCACTTTCTCCCCGTACCCTTTGGTCCCTTTAGCCATAAGAAATATATTTAAATCATTGAAAATATTCAGTGTTTTGGCCCTGACCGCTTTCTGTGGCAGAGAAGTCCACAGGCTCACTGCTCTCCAGGTGAGGACATCTCACCTCATATCAGTCTGAAATGGTCTAACCTGTGTCCTTAGACTGTGACAAGAGTGCCCTACTGTGGTGTCCTGGGACCCAGGCCTTGCCGGTGAAGTCCAAACCCCAGTGAATGGTTGATTTAGTTTTAAAAAGCCAATTGTGTAACAGAGTGCAATATTAGCATTATAATGAGACAACAGAAGTCTTGATTTACAAAGCATTTGATATGTCAGTCATAAATGTCAAGTCAGTTAAAAGTTTTGCCATGGAGACAAGCTTGTAAATAGCACCTATGATGCTTGGGTGGTATACAAGTGATTCCAATGAATTTAGTCCTTTTATTTAAGTCATCTGATCTTTTGGAAAGATCTCTCAGCTGCTTGCCCTGTGTCTGTGCATCCAGGACACATCAAACCTCAGTATTAGAGAATGGGAACTGCAGATGCTGGAGAATCCAAGATAACAAAGTGTGGAGCTGGATGAATACAGCAGGCCAAGCAGCATCTCAGGAGCACAAAAGCTGACATTTCGGGTCTAGACCCTTCATCAGAAACCTCAGTATTACTCTGATTCCAAACTTTCTCCATAAGCAGCCCACAAGGACACTGTTTGAGTATCTCACAGTTGTGCCTGGACCTGAAGCTGGCAAAATTGCTTCTCTTCTGGCGCAGTCGAGCACTGATGCAGTGCTGAAGGAGGCCATCCAGCCCAACCAGCTTGTGTTAGCTCCTTGCAAGAGCCAAGAACCCCATGTGTCATTTTTAAAGTGATATGCAAACAAAGCCAGGATGAGTTTTCACACAGTGAGTTATAGGATATGGGATGCACTGCCTGGAAACTGCATGTTCAGTTGAGGTATTCAAGATGGCATTGGATGACTATTTGAATAGAAATGGTGAACAGGGATCATAGAATTATATAGTACAGAAGAGGTCCTTCGGCCCACTAAGTTTGTACTGCCAATTTCTTCATATGTTGTTGGGCTATGGGAAAGGCAGGCACTGGCTAATAGAATCAGGCACGATGGGCTGAATGGCCTTCCCTTGCTCCATGACAATTCTGAGATTCTGCGACCTTTTCTGTGGCAGATGAGGTTTAATTTAGATAAATGTGAGGTGCTGCATTTTGGAAAGGCAAATCAAGGCAGGACTTATACACTTAATAGTAAGGTCCTGGGGAGTGCTGCTGAACAAAGACCTTGGAGTGCAGGCTCATAGCTCTTTGAACAAGTAGATAGGGTGGACAAGAAGGTGTTTGGTATGCTTGCTTTTATTGGTCAATGCATTGAGTAAAGGAGTTGGGAGGTTATATTGCGGCCGTACAGGACATTGGTTCGGCCACTTTTGGAATACTGTGTTTAGTTCTGGTCTCCCTGCAATAGGAAGGATGTTGTGAAGCTGGAAAAGATTTCCAAGGATGTTGCTAGGGTTGGAGAGTTTTAAGCTATAGGGAGAAGCTGAGCAGGCTGGGGCTATTTTCCCTGGAGTGTCGGATGTTGAGGGTTGACCTTATAGAAGTTTATAGAAGGACATGGAAAAGGTGAATAGTCAAGGTCTTTTCCCTAGGATAGGGGAGTCCAAAGCTAGAGCGCATGGGTTTAAGATGAGAGGGGAAATAGTTAAAAGGAACCTAAGGGGCAACGTTTTCACGTAGCGGGTGGCGTGTGTGTGCAACTGACTGCAGGTTAAAACACATTGCATTGTGCGTCCTGAGATGTCACCTCTTGTATACACTGATAAAACCTTTAGTTATCTCGTGACAGTGACTTGAAAAAAATTCTGGGATTTGCATATTAATCAATTGAAACCTGCATCTCCTTTCTAACTGATTAAAAGATTTAACAGGAGGGAGTCAGTCAGCCATTTTAGGTTAATTCAATACATTCACATCAGTCGCATGATCCTCTGATCTTTTACTTATAAATTCTGAGTCTTGATACCTCCTCTCACTTCTCCCTAGGAAAGAGCAATACTCCGAAAGCTAGTGTTTTCAAATTAAATCTGGTGGGCTATGATCTGGTGTCATGTGATTTTAAACCTTGTCCAGCCCAGTTCAGCACCAGCATTTCCATATTGTATATGGAACGAGCTGCCAGAGGAAGTGGTGGAGGCTGGTACAATTACAGCATTTAAAAGGCACCTGGATGGGTAAATGAATTGGAAGGGTTTAGAGGGATATGGGCCAAATGCTGGTACACGGGACTAGATTAAGTTTGGATATCTGGTCAGCATGGACATGTTGGACTGAAGGGTCTGTTTCTGCACCGTAATCTCTCTGACGGTTTGCCCTAGCCGTGAGAAAATTTCCCTGTCAATGTGTATCCTTTTGAACACTAATATTGAAGCTGTGCTGCACCACATTTTGAGTGTGACGCAGTCCAGATCACAGCAACTTGTCTGACTTTCTTTGAAACCAAATTGTCCCCATCCCATTGTTTGCCCCAGTACTGTCCGTGTCAGTTGAGAGGCTGCATGAGCTCAGTGCTCCTGGTACATGTTGCTGTCCTCAATGCTCTGGCCAAACCAATCCCACGAAAGGCACTCCATCAGCTCCGATCGTCCCACTCCAGAATTTGTCAGACACAACCATTGTTCACTCACAATGCAAATTGTTTGTGAAATCAGCACTTGCTCATTAAAAAATGTTGTAAAAATGCAAATTTCCTTGAGAGCGGTAAGATTAGACTGTCTCCTCGCTGCACTTCAAAACAACACTGTTTTCCGACAGTAAAAGAAACAAGAATGAAATTTTAATGTGAGCTGCAAACGAAACAAGCGCGAGCTAAGGAAATCCATTTTCACGCAGCGAGTAGTTAGGGTGTGGAATGCACTGCCTGGAAATGTAGTGGTGGCAGCTTCAACTGAGATATTGAACAGGGGATTTGGATGGTTAATTGGATCAAAATCATGGGCAAGGGTGTGGGGGGAAATGATGTTCATTTAGCGAGTAGGTGCAGGTATGATGGGCTGAATGGCCTCCTTCTGCATCGCCACAATTCTGAGATTCATTAATGTTCATAAACATTGCACTTTAATAGATTATATAAGACTGTGACTGCTGAGGGCTCTAAGACTTAAAAAGGTCAATTGCAGCATTGTGTAACTGTGCACAATCAGTAATTTTATCAGTCAAGAGCAACAGTGTGAACTCCAGGACGTGTCAAGGCATGTTGGGGATTTGAAGAACCTTTGTCCTTGTTATGGTTTACTGTATGTCACTACAGCTCCTTGTTGTCAGTGTTACGGAGCCTACGCTGTCTGGGTGTAGCTCAGCCTTGCTGGCTGTCAGGCCAGTTGCAACATGAGTCACCCTCAGCTTTGTGACCCTCTCTAGGGAAAGATATACTGGCAGTGGAGGCAGTCCAGAGAAAGCTCACTAGGCTGATCCCAGATATGGAGGGAACTGCCTTATGTGGAAAGGTTGAGTAGCTTGGGCTCGTACTCATTGGAACGTTGAAGAATGAGAGGCAACCTCATTGAAATGTACAAGGTGCTAAGAGAATTGGACAGGGTAGATGCAGAAAAGTTGCTTCTGCTAACAGGAGAGTCGAGGACCAGAATTAAGGGGTCATTCATTTAGAACATAGAACATAGAACATAGAACAGTACAGCACAGAACAGGCGCTTCAGCCCACGATGTTGTGCCGACCATTGATCCTCATGTATGCACCCTGAAATTTCTGTGACCATATGCATGTCCAGCAGTCTCTTAAATGACCCCAATGACCTTGCTTCCACAACTGCTGCTGGCAACGTATTCCATGCTCTCACAACTCTGTGTAAAGAACCCGCCTCTGACATCCCCTCTATACTTTCCTCCAACCAGCTTAAAACTATGACCCCTCGTGTTAGCCTTTTCTGCCCTGGGAAATAGTCTCTGGCTATCAACTCTATCCATGCCTCTCATTATCTTGTATACCTCAATTAGGTCCCCTCTCCTCCTCCTTTTCTCCAATGAAAAAAGTCCGAGCTCAGTCAGCCTCTCTTCATAAGATAAGCCCTCCAGTCCAGGCAGCATCCTGGTAAACCACCTCCGAACCCCCTCCAAAGCATCCACATCTTTCCTATAATAGGGCGACCAGAACTGGACGCAGTATTCCAAGTGCGGTCTAACCAAAGTTTTATAGAGCTGCAACAAGATCTCACGACTCTTAAACTCAATCCCCCTGTTAATGAAAGCCAAACACCATATGCTTTCTTAACAACCCTGTCCACTTGGGTGGCCATTTTAAGGGATCTATGTATCTGCACACCAAGATCCCTCTGCTCCTCCACACTGCCAAGAATCCTATCCTTAATCCTGTACTCAGCTTTCAAATTCGACCTTCCAAAATGCATCACCTCGCATTTATCCAGGTTGAACTCCATCTGCCACCTCTCAGCCCATCTCTGCATCCTGTCAATGTCCCGCTGCAGCCTACAACAGCCCTCTATACTGTCAACGACACCTCCAACCTTTGTGTCGTCTGCAAACTTACTGACCCATCCTTCAATCCCCTCATCCAAGTCGTTAATAAAAATACAAACAGTAGAGGCCCAAGGACAGAACCCTGTGGAACACCACTCACCACTGACTTCCAGGCAGAATATTTTCCTTCTACTACCACTCGTTGCCTTCTGTTTGCCAGCCAATTCTGTATCCAGGCAGCTAGGTTCCCCTGTATCCCATTCCTCCTGACCTTCTGAATGAGCCTACCATGGGGAACCTTATCAAATGCCTTACTGAAGTCCATATACACCACATCCACAGCTCGACCCTCATCAACTTTTCTAGTCACATCCTCAAAGAACTCGATAAGGTTTGTGAGGCATGACCTGCCCCTCACAAAGCCGTGTTGACTGCATTTGATCAAGCCATGCTCTTCCAGATGGTCATAAATCCTATCCCTCAGAATCCTTTCTAACACCTTGCAGACAACAGACGTGAGACTTACTGGTCTGTAATTGCCGGGGATTTCCCTATTTCCTTTCTTGAAGAGAGGAATTACCTTTGCCTCTCTCCAGTCCATAGGTACGACTCCAGTGGAGAGTGAGGATGCAAAGAGCCTTGCAAGTGGCGAAGCAATTGCATTTCTCCCTTCCCAAAGCAGCTGAGGACAAATCTGGTCCGGGCCTGGCAACTTGTCAATCTTAATGTTTGACAAAATTTTCAGCACATCAGCTTCCTCCATCTCTATCCATTCCAGCATGCACACCTGCTCTACAAAGGTTTCATTCACTACAAAGTTTGTTTCTTTCGTAAAGACAGAAGCAAAAAACTCATTTAGGGCTTCCCCTACCTCCTCAGACTCCACACACAAGTTCCCTATGCTATCCCTGATCGGCCCTACTCTTTCTTTGACCGTTCTCTTATTCCTCACATACGTGTAAAATGCCTTTGTTCTCCCTAATTCGTTCTGCCAAGCCTTTCTCGTGCCCCCTCTTGGCTCTTCTCAGACCATTTTTGAGCTCCTTCCTTGCCTGCGTGTAATCCTCTAGAGCTGAGCTTGACCCTAGCTTCCTCCACCTTCCTAGCTACCTTCTTCCTTTTCACAAGAAGCTCCACCGCTCTCGTCATCCAAGGTTCCTTTATCTTACCCCTTCTTGCCTGTCTCAGAGGGACATATTTACTCATCACACGCAACAACTGTTCCTTAAACAATCTCCACATGTCTATAGTGCCCTTACCATGGAACAATTGCTCCCAGTCCATGCTTCCTAACTCATGTCTAATCGCGTCATAGTTTCCTCTTCCCCAATTAAATATCCTCCCATTTTGCCTAATCCTCTCCTTCTCCATAGCTATGTAGAATGTGAGGCAGTTATGGTCACTATCACCAAAATGCTCTCCCACCACAAGATCTGATACCTGCCCCGGCTCGTTTCCGAGCATCGAGTCTAGAATGGCCTCTCCCCTTGTCGGCCTGTCAACGTACTGAGTTAGGAAACCCTCCTGAACACACCTTACAAAAACAGCTCCATTCAAATCTTCTGCTCGAAGGAGGTTCCAATCAATATTAGGAAAGTTAAAGTCACCCATTACAACAACCCTACTACGTCCACACTTTTCCAAAATCTGCCGACCTATGCTTTCTTCAATCTCCCTGCTGCTATTGGGGGGCCTGTAGTAAACCCCTAACGAGGTGACTACTCCCTTGCTGTTCCTAATTTCCACCCATACTGACTCAGTAGGCAGATCTTCCTCGACAAAGGAAGCTTCTGTAGCTGTGATACCCTCTCTGATTAGTAGTGCTACACCCCCTCCTCTTTTTCCCCCCTCCCTATTCTTTTTAAATGTTCTAAACCCTGGAACATCCAGCAACCATTCCTGCCCATGAGAAACCCATGTCTCTGTTATGGCCACAACATCATAGCACCAGGTACTGATCCATGCTCTAAGTTCATCACTTTTATTCCTGATACTCCTTGCATTAAAGCAAACACACTTTAACCGATCCCTTGTTTCCTTCCCAGGAAAATCCTTCCCACTAGCTGGTCTACCTCTTGCTACTGCCTCACCTGCATCAACTCTCACCTCTGGTATACAGCTCAGGTTCCCACCCCCCTGCCATACTAGTTTAAACCCTCTCGAACTACTCGAGCAAACCTTCCACCCAGGACATTGGTCCCCTTCCAGTTCAGATGCAACCCGTCCTTCTTGTACAGGTCCCACCTTCCCCAGAAGGCATCCCAATTATCTACATATCTGAAGCCCTCCCTCCTACACCAGCTGCACAGCCACGTGTTAAGCTGCGCCCGCTCCCTGTTCCTCGCCTCGCTATCTCGTGGCACCGGTAGTAAACCAGAGAACACTACTCTGTTCGTCCTGCTTTGCAGCTTCCATCCTAACTCCCTGAAATCACTTTTTATATCCTCAATCCTATTTCTGGCTATATCATTAGTGCCAATATGTTACACGATTTCTGGCTGTTCGCCCTCCCCTTTTAGAACCTTGTACACCCGATCGGAGACGTCCCAGACCCTGGCACCAGGGAGGCAACATACCTTCCGGGAATCCTGATCCTGACCACAAAATCTCCTGTCGATTCCCCTAACTATCGAGTCCCCTACCACGAGTACTTTTCTATTCTGCCCCCTTCCCTTCTTTGCCACAGTGTCAGGCTCAGTGCCAGAGAACTGACTACTATGGCTTTCCTCTGGTAGGTCATCCCCCCAGCAGTATCTAAAACAGTATACTTATTGCTGAGGGGAATGGCCACAGGGGATCCCTGCACTACCTGCCGGTTCCCTTTCCGTCCCCTGACCGTAACCCATCTGCCGCCTTCCTGTGCTTGGAGTGACTACCTCCCTGTAACTCCTCTCAATAACCCCCTCTGCCTCCCGAATGATCCGTAGTTCATCCAGCTCCAGCTCCATTTCCCTAACACGGTTTTCAAGGAGCTGTAGTTGGGTGCACTTCCCGCAGATGTAGCCAGCCAGACGTGTGCCACATCTCCCAACTGCCACATTCTGCAGGAGGAGCAAGCAACTGCCCTAGCATCCATACCCCACTTATCTGAACACCCACTCAGTACTAAAGTAGAAAGCTTACTTCAAGTAATAATAACAAATTAATAACAATTTAGGACATAGATAAGGAGGCATTTCTTTCTTCAGTGGGCAGTGAATCTGTGGAATTTTTTCCCTCAGAAGGTTGTAGATACTGGTGTCTAAGTATATTCAAGGCTGAGATAGATTTTTAATAAGTAAGGAAATCAAAAGTTGTTGGGGGAAAAGGCATGAAATTAGAATTGAGGATTATCAGGTCAGCCATGATCTCATTGAATGGCAGTGCAGACTCGATGGGCTGAATGGCCCACTTCTGCTCCTACATCATTTGATCTTAAGGTGATGTTACATTTTCATAGTCATAGAATCACACAGTTCTGAAAGAGACCCTTTAGCCCAACTCGTCCATGCCGACATAATTTAGTTTGAGAACGTGGTCAGCGTGGACTAGTTGGACTGAAGGGTCCCTTTCAGTGCTGTATGACTCTGTCTCAGGTTTCCTAAACCAAACTAGTGCTGTTTGGCTTGTGTTTGGCCTACCCTCTAGGCCTTTCCTATCCATGTATCTATCCAAATATCTTTTAAATGGTATAATTGTACCTGCCTCTACCAGTTCCCTAAACGCACCACACTCTGTGTGAAAAAGCTGCCCCTCAGGTTCCTTTTAAATCTCTCCCCTCTCACCTTAAACCTAAGCCCTTTAGTTTTGGACTTCCCCACCCTGGGGAAAAGACCTTGGCTATTCACCTTATCTGCGTCCCTCATTATTTCATAAACATCTATAAGGTCACCCTTCTGCCTCTGATGCTCTGGGAAAAAAGTCCCAGCCTATCCAGTCTCTCCTTTTATTCATACCTTCTCCTCCCTGAAGGTGCAGACTTCACAGGATGATTGAAAGATTGAGACAAGGCTTCCTAAAGTGGGAGGCTGTGAGCTGAAATATTTGGGATTGTAAGCTCCCAGGTAGCAATGACCTTTGTGAAGCTTAACTCAGTTATAAAAGCTATGTCACCTGCCTAACAGACCCCCGCTCACTCACTCAGCCCACTCTGCTCTTACTCCTTACTGAGGGACTGCTACAGTTTTCAAGCTTCAGGATGGGAGTCAATTTTGGAAAAACTTTGGGAAACTCTGGAAAAGGCCTTTCACTCCATCTTTGTCTGAACTGGCTTTCTGTTGAAGAACTCAGCTCATCCCAATCCCCCATCATTTTCCTACAGTTTACTTGTCCAATCATATCCAGTTCACTTCGAAACACCATGACTGGACCCATCTCCCCTGCATAGTCTGGCTGTGCATTCCAGATCCCAACCCTCACCATCTAGAGATTTCTCCTTTCTTTTAATTCACTCACAGGATGTGAGGGCATTACCGGCTTCCAGTATTTATGGCCCCTCCCTAGTTGCCCTTGAGAAGGTGACCGTGAGCTGCCTTCTTGAACTTAGAGATAACAAGAGCTGCCGATGCTGGAGTCTGAGATAACACAGCGTGGAGCTGGAGGAGCACAGCAGGCCAGGCAGCATCAGAGATCGGGTCAGGATTTCTGAAGAAGGGTCCCGACCTAAAACATCAACTTTCCTGCTTCTCTGATGCTGCCTGGCCTGCTGTGATCCTCCAGTTCCACACTGTGTTGCCCCTGACTTCTTGAGCTTTCTTCACTGCTCAGACCTTTGAGATATAAATTGGGACATTATCTTGAGGTTGTTTTGGATGATAATGAAACCTCTTCTAGAGTGCTGAGTCCAGTTCTGGTTGCCCTGTTATAGGAAGGTTATTATTAAACTGGAGAGGGTTCAGAAAAGATTTACCAGGACATTGCCGGGAATGGAGAGTTGGAGTTATAAGGAAGGGCTCAATAACCTGGGACATTTTTCACTCGAGTGTAGGAAGTTGAGGGGTGACCTTATAGAGGTTTATAAAATCATGCTGGGCATATACAGGTGTCTTTTCCCTGGGGTGGATGATTTCAAAATTAGGGGGCATGTTTTTGTGGTGAGAGGAGAAAGATTTTAAAAAGTCACGTGGGACATTTTTTTTTTGCACAGAGAGTGGTTCATGTATGGAATGAACTACCAGAGGAAGGTGGTGAATGTGGGTACAGTTACAACATTTAACAAATATTTGGGTAAGTTCATGAATAAATGTCTGGAGGGATATGGGCCCAGCAGAGGCAGGTGGGACAAGTTTAGTTTGGGATTATGATCAACATGGGCTGGTTGGACCAAAGGGTCTGTTTCTGAGCTGTATGATCTTGTCTTTATGCTGTAGCCCATGTGCTGTAGGTTGACCCACAATGCTGTTCAGGATGTTGATTTGGTGACACTAAAGGGACAGCCTACTCCTGCTGTTACGGCAGAAAGTCTCAGCTGTAACAACAATTAACACAATGTAAATCGATGGTCTTGAATGACTGTCAGGGCGTCTCCTTCAAGGCGGAAGCAGCGAGCTGTTTGTTCTGTCTAATGTGGCAGGAGGACTGGACACAGCGATGATAACCAGGCAGGCGCTAGGCAACAATTGCAACAGATTAATCTGCTGTTGCTTAGTCACTGGATCACAACATGCAGGGCTGCACACGCAAGGATCCATTCCCTACCTCTGTACAGTTCAGCACAGATGGACCTTAGGGAGCATCCTTGGGGGATCAGTCTTCACTGGGCCGGTAATCCAGCACTCCAGGCTCATACTCTGGGGCTATGGGGACTAGAATCCCACCATAGAAAATGGGGAAACTTGAATATAATGAAAAATATCGTATTTTGCTAAATAAAAGCTGGTCGAATAAGTAGATAAGAACTAGAAGCTGGAGCAGGCCATTCAGCCCCTCAAACCTGCTCCACCATTCAATCTGACCCTGGTTGATCCCATCTCAGCCTAATCTCCACTGACCTGCCTGTTCCAAACAACCTATTTAGTAAATAAAGATCTATCTTGTTAAATTTACTCAACATCCCAGAATCCACTGCAGTCTAGGGTAGTTTTCCACATTTGCCTCCCTTTTGAGGGAAGTAATTTCTCCTCATCTCTGTATTAATCGGCCACCTCTTATCCTGAAACTAAGGTCTCTCGTTTTAGGTTGCCCCACAAGGGGAAACATGCTCACTACGTCTATTTAGCCAATCTCCTTTAGCATCTTAAATACCTCAATTAGCTCTCCTCATTCTTCCAAATCCTAGAGTGCAGCCCTAAACTACTCAATCTCGCTTCATAAGACAAACCCCTCATCTCTGGTGTTCATCTAGTGAACCTCTTCTGAACTGCTTTTATTTCCTTTATTCATTCATGGGATGAGGGTGTCACTGGCCAGGCAGCATTTATTGCCCATCCCTATTTGCCCAGAGGGCAGTTCAGAGTCAACCACATTGCCGTGGGTCTGGAGTCACATGGAGGCCAGACCAGGTAAGGATGGCAGTTTCCTTCCCTAAAGGATGTTAGTGAACCAGATGGGTTTTTCCTGACAATTGGCAACGGGTGCATGGTCATCATTAGATTCTTAGTTCTGGCTATTTTTGTTGAATTCAAATTCCACCATCTGCCATGGCAGGATTTGAACCTGGGTCCCTGGAACGTTAGGAGCACAGAAGCTGACATTTCTGGCTGAGACCCTTCATCAGAAAATGTGATGATCATGTGTCTTTCTAGGTTTGATCATCCAGCAAGCAACAGTGTACTCTGCTTTGTGCAGGAGGCCCCTTTGAGAATTCTCACGAACTCCTACCAGAATCCTGCTTGAGAAGCTGTATTTTCTAGGCTGGGAGATGCAAACACTGTTTTAAGCAAGCAGGCGTCTTAAATTAATCGATTAAAAATCCCTCTGGTTCACTGAAGTTCTTTAGCGATGAGAGATCGCCCTTCTTTACCTAGCCCTTTTGCTTATTTATTCATAGGATGAGGGTGTCACTGGCTAGGCAGCATCTATTACCCGTCCTTAATTGCCCCAGAGGGCAGTTAAGAGTCAATCACATTGCTGTGGGTCTGGAGTCACATGTAGGCCAGACTGGGTAAAGATGAGTTTCCTTCCCTAAAGAACGTTAGTGAACCAGGTGGACTTTGTTAACAATCAACAACAGATCATGGTCAGCATCAGACTCTCAATTCCAAGTTTCATTTGAAGTCAAATTGAACCATTTGCTGAGGCAGAATTCAAGCCTGGGTCCCCTGAACATTGCCTGGCTTTCTGCATTAACAGTCCAATGATAATACCACTAGGCCAGCACCTGCCCCAACCCATGTGTGACTCCAGACCCACAGCAATGTGCTGGGTATGCATCTACAGGTATGGGAAGAAAGCAGGAATATTGCATTGAGTAGAAGATCTGCCATAATCCTATTAAACGATGGTCCAGCATCAAGGGGCCAAATAGTCATCACCTACTTCTAGATTCTATATCGTAGAATCCCTACAGTGTGGAAGCAGGCCATTCAGCCTGACCAGTCCATACCACCCCTCCAAAGAGCATCCCACCGAGATCCATTCCCCTCTACCTGCGTTTTTCCCCACATCTAACCCAAATAGTCTCTGGGCACCATAGGCAATTGTGCATGGAAAAATCCACCTAGCCTGCTCATCTTTGGACTGTGGAAGGAAACCAGAGCACCCAGAGGGAACCCACGCAGACACGGGGAGAATGTGCAAACTCCACACAGACAGTTGCCCGAGGGTGGAACTGAACCCATGTCCTTGGCGCTGTGAGGCAGCAGGGCTAACCACCGAGCCACTGTACCATCTTATTTATGACTTATACTTTCCCAATGGCCAAACAAATCATTCAGTTTAAGGACAATTGGGGTTGTGCAACTGAAACTTAACGCAGGTTCTTTTTCTCTGCAATTCTGCAGAGTGCTACTTCAACAGCAGCAGTATTTCAGGCTCGATCATCCGGTAAACTCCAGCTTCACTTTGTGCAGGAGATTCCTTTGAACCTTCTTGTGGGCTCCCACGGCAAACCCACTGAAGAGCCTGGTGTTCCATTTGGCTTGGAGTTACAAACACTGCCGATCCTGTGAATAGAGATTGGGCCTGGGGCAGCCATTCCTCAGCAGAGGCCCTGGAAAAATCAGGAGAGCATATTGGAATTTCTGCTCCGTTGATCCCAGGCTGGTGTCACATGGAGAATGGCAAGGACAGGTTCTTCTGAGTACCTCTCTTAGATGGTTGTTTTTGGCTGGTGAAGACTCGATATGCCAAGGATCTTTTTCTGTGCTGTAGATCTCTATGACCCTGTGATATTTTAACCCGTGCAGCTTGTGGAAACAGCCATCAGAAAACCAAAATGATTGAGAACCAAAAATTTAGTCAGAATTTTTTTTTGTATTCCCTGGTGAGATGTAGGCATGGCTGACTGGACCAGTATTTATTGTTCATCTGTTGTTGCCCCTTGAGAAGTTGGAGCATCAATCAGACATGTCAGAGGGCAGTTAAGTGTCAACCACATAGCTTTGGGCCTGGAGTCACAAGGTGTTAAGATCGGGAAAGGGCAGATTTCCCTTTAACGAGGCCTCATGCCTAACATTGTCTGACCTAAAATATCACCTCACCTTCACGCTAATAAAACCGGTAGTTCTCTCAGGACAGTGACCTGAAATAAATTTGGGGATTTACATACACATATTAATCAATTAAAACCTTCTAACTGATTAAAGATTTAACAGCTTCTTAGATTTGTTCAATACATCCTCAATAGTGGTGTGACCCTTTGATCTTTTAATAAAATCTGTGTTCCGCGTGCTGCTTTCTCACTTCACCTGACAAAGGAGTTGTGCTCCAAATGAGAGATGACAGGAACTGCAGATGCTGGAGAATCCGAGATAACAAGGTTTGGAGCTGGATGAACACAGCAGGCCAAATAGACCTGTTGGACTATAATCTGGTGTCATGTGACTTCTGACCTTTGCAGAAGGAAATGAGTAAATCAGATGGGTTTTTAATGATATTTTGACGGTTACCATTGTTGTACAAGGTAATGTTTCTGCAAGTGTTAACATTGAAGTGAGCCATTAGCTCCACCCAACCTCTGCATCAAGGGATGGCTAACCTTGTTTGAGGTCTGGATGGAGACAGATGTGACCTTCCTGGCTCTGTTTTCAGTGTCAATTGTATTTACTGTCACTGTGCCTGAAATAACAGTAAAAACAGAGAATGGAGAAACTAGAGAAATAGGGGTTGTTTTCCATGGAACAGAGAAGGCTTAGGGGTGACGTGATTGAGGTATACAAAACTGTGACAGAGGGTAGACAAGAGGAATCTGTTTCCCTTGGCAGACAGCTCAAAAACCAGGGGTCAGAGGTTCAGGCTAAGTTATAGAAGGATCAGAGGGGATATGAGGAAAGATGTTTTTACGCAGAGGGCAGTGGGTTTCTGGAATTCATTGCTTGAGTTGGTGGTGAAGGTGTAGACACTAAATGTTTTTAAAAAAGTACCTGGATGTGCACCTTAATTGCTGTAAGTTGTGGGGCTATGGGCCGTGTGCTGGAAAATAATATTAAAAGGGTATCTGGGTGTCTTTGGGTCAGCCTGGACAAGATTGACTGGCTCCCTTCTGTGCTGTATCATTTCTGTGGCTTCTAAGCTCAGCAGGTCTGGCAGCATTTGTGGAGAGAGAAACAGAGTTAATGTTTTGAGCCTAAGTGGAGTTATGAGATGGCGTGTGTTTTAGCTTGGCAAATCTGCTACAATCATTCAGTGTCTCACAATATTGTTGCTTAGTGTAAGGGTGGTAGTTCTTGTGTTATTTGACCGGGGGTGGGGGTGGGAATCCTGTTTTCGTGATGCAGCTTGTGTCCCTTGCAGTGATGTGAATGCACCCTTACACTATGTTTAATGTTTGAAAGGTGTGGTTCATCACTGGTAAAGCTACCATCAACCTAATAACTGCTCTTGTAAGTGAATTTATACAGGGGTGGCTCTAACCCTCTGTGCTGTCCCCCTTAAACTGCTGCAGCCCTTAAGATCTGCAGCACTCCCTAAGCCCACACACCAAAACAGATTATTGTGACACCAAAGATCCCTTGCAAGGTGGAATTAACTAATAAGGAAGACTGGGGAAAATCTCCCTGTTGGTTGAAGTAATCTCTGAAACAAAGAAAGATGGTTATGATTGTTGAAAGTCAGCCATCTTGAACCACTGCAGTTGACATGGGTCTACTTACAGCACATGAACATAAGAAATAGGAGTAGGCGATTCGGCCCCTCGAGCCCGGACTGCTTTCCGATAGGATCATGATTGATTTGACATTCCTCATATCCTTTTCCTGCCTTTCTCCCATAAGCCTTGATTCCCCGAGAGATCAAGAATACATCGCTCTCAGTCTTAAGTATACACAAGGACTCTGCCCCCACAGCTCCCTGGCAAGGTGTTTCACAAAGATTCACAACTCTCTGCGAGACTCTGAACTGACAGTTCCTTCAGAGTTGTTTATTGCAATGTGAAATATTTTGAATATCCTTGTTCACACTGTTTTTCGTGCCATAAAATGTTATCAGCTGTTTATTTTATGAAAGGTTGCAAGCTCAGTGAATTACAGTTCATTGAGTGAAGTTCATGCCTGCATCCTGGATATCTTAATTTTTACTGGATATGGGTGTCACTAACTAAGCCAGCATTTATTACCCACCCTGAATAGCCCAGATGGCAGTTAAAGTCAACCACGATGCTGTGGGTCTGGAGTCACACGTACGTTTGGCAGATTTCCTTCCTTCCCTGAAGGACATTAGTGAACGCGATAGGTTTTTATATTAGTGGTAGCTATAATTCCAGAATTATTATCTGAATTCTGTTGGAGCCCATGCCCCCAGATTAACTGAGATCTCTGGATTACTTGGGCTGTGATATTACCACAACTCCACTGCCTGGATTGGGATGCTAATCCCATGGTTGTGTTAAACAAATGCGGGAGAACCGTGAACTTATCCAAAATTTGAAAGCCACCTCCTAGTCTAAATGAGATAAAGAAGCAGGTCTCAAGGCAGCTCTCCATCGCCTTCCCTGGATGACTAGAGATGGAGAATAACTGCTGGTCCAACCAGTGATGGTCATATCCCAGGATGAAGAAAAAAAGCCATTTTGAGACACTGAGGTTCCTTAGAACTAATTGAGATCATTGTGTTCCTCTAGTTCTTGAGTAACCCTGATTTTGTTCACTCAATTTTTCATAGCAGACAAGTCCCAGTGTCTGGAATATGCTTCTCTCAACTTGTTCTCTGGTACTCAGCCTCTTATCCTCCCATTCCTACCTTTAAATTAGACCATTCCAATTCATGCCTGATTTGCCTTATGCCTTGTGACCTTTGAATAAACTTGAGCTCATCAAAAAAGATCTGTTTTCCCCAGCTCAGGTCCTTGTTTCTCCCCATCTGTGTAACTTCCTACAACACTATCAGGAGGACTTGAGGAGGAAGGAGAGGAGAATACAAGGAGGAATTTCTTCTGTCAGAGGGTTGAGAGTCTTTGGAATTCCTTGTTACAGAGAACAGTGCGGCAAAGACCTTGTTTCTATTTAACGCTGAGATAGATAGATTCTTGATCAGTAGGGGAATCAAGTGTTATAGGGAAAGGGCAGGAAAGTAGATGTGAGGAATGTCAAATCTGCCATGAACCTACTAAATGGTGGAGCAGGCTCAAGGGGCTGAATGGCCTACCCTTCTTCCTATTTCTTCAGTATTAACTGCTTGAACTGTCTCCTCCAGTCTTGCATTCTTGCACATACCTGATTTTCATCACTGCCCCATTGGCAGTCATTTTAGGATCTGGAAATCTCTTCTTAAATCTCTCTCTGACTTTTGCTCGCTCTCTCTCTTTCTCTCTTGCCGTCCCTCCACGACTCCTTTCAAATCTGCTTTTCTGACCAAACTGTTCATCACCTGTCTTGATACCTCCTCTAGGGCCTGTTGTCAATTTACTTGACAATCATTGCAGTGAGGAAGAAAGCAGAGTTAACATTTCGAGTCCAGTGACTCTTCAACAGAGTTTCAGTTACTGCCAAACCTGTTGAGTTTCGCTAGCAATTTTTGCTTTTGAGCTGGTTGGTGACTTTTTTGGAGAAGAGGGAGCTGGTTGGCTTCTGTTTTTGTTTCAGATATCCCACACCTATGTTCTTAATCTTATTTTACAAAGGCTCACTCCTTTCCTGAAAAGACACCAACTGGTTCCCTGTTCTCCTATGGTATAAATTGTTGTGACCATTTGAAACTTGGTATTCTTGCACTGATCCTGATGGGTCCACGTTGAAATGTTTTGAGAACGCACGTCACCTTCCAGCAATAACCATGCTTCTGTACTGTTATGGAAATTACTTTTTATATAAAGTTATTGTTGCCTGTTATTTCATCCTCCCCCAGCCTCTTACGGAACATATCACGGATTCATATTTACACATCGAAAGAAATATTATAAATCAGTGCATTGCCTCATTTTTATAATAAATTCTGAACCTCATTTTCAGGTTTCAACAAAACAAGAATCAGAACTCAAAGTGAAGACATTTGCACCTCCTTATGTAGGTAGATTGTTTGCATTGTTATTGGAGAAGTCATTATAATTTATTGATGTCGTGTTTTAAAAGGTCCTGGCTCTAATTGGAATTCTCTGTCATTTTGTAGGCTCCGCAGCCAGAACTCTATTTGCTGCCTGGAGTTGGTAGGAGGCAGCTACGTGATCTGCTTTCAGTCGATAATCAGGAACTTTTGGAGGAAGTTTTAACGCAGTGTTCACAAGGAACACACACAGCCCCGTATGAGAATAAACCTCCAGGAGAATTGAAATGTTCCATCTGCTCCTACCAAGCATGTATTTCACTGAGTCCAGATAGAGACTTCACCTACATATCCCATCAAACAGCACAGAGTGCCAACAGGGTTGACAACACAACACCGAGGGAACATAAAGCTGATGATTTCACACACAAAGGCCAGCACATCCAGAGCCCGGAGAGAACCAGCACCTACAGTCTGCCCCATCAGAGATCGAAAAGCACAAAGACAGGAGAGATCACTGATTCAAGGGATTCTAAAGCCAATGGTTTCTTGCAAGAGGTCCACAACACAAAGTGCTTGGATATGAATAGCGCCTGGGAGCAGGAGACGCACTGTAACTCCCCTCAAAACACAGGAGAGAGCAATCAGAAAATGTACAAAAGTCAACAGCAGGAGCAACAGATGCAACAGCGAGACAAAGGTTCTTGAGTCTGAGTTTTGTAGAAACCTCATGGGCAGATGTTTGATTTGATTTTTATTTGACTGGATTTGTAATTGTCATGTGGCACGGTGACTCAGTGGTTAGCACTGCAGCCTCACAGTGCCAGGGACACACGTTCGGTTCCAGCCTCGTGTAACTGTCTGTGTGGAGTTTGCATGTTCTCCCCATATCTGTGTGGGTTTCCTCCGGATGCTCTGGTTTCCTACCACAGTCCAAAGATGTGCAGGCCAGGTGGATCGGTCATGCTAAATTGGCCATAGTGTTCAGGGGTGTGTGGGTTATAGGGGGATGGGTCTGGGTGGGATGCTTCAAGGGGCGGTGTGGACTTGTTGGCCCAAAGGGCCTGTTTCCACACTAGGGAATCTAATCTAAGTACAGTGAAAAGCTTTGCTTTGCGTGCTGTGCTGGCTGATCATACCACACAAAAGTGCAATAGTTTAATAGAACTGAGCAAGGAAGCACAATGTTACAGCTTCAGAGAAGGTGCGCAGAGAGTGGGCAACGTTAAATTTAAAATTTAAGATGTCCATTCAGAAGGATAATAACAGCAGGGAAGAAGTTGTTCTTGAATCTGTTGGTCCATGCGTATTTGCTTCTCTATCTTCTGCCCAACGACAGAGTTTGGAAGAGATTATAACTGGGGTCGGAGGGGTCTTTGATGTTGGCTGCCTTCCTGAGGCAGCAAGAAGTGTATTGCACTTCTGTTAAAAATCTATCTCTTCATTAAATGTACTCAGTGTCCAAGCGGCCATGCTGTCTGGGGGAGTTAATTTCACAGATTCATTAGCCTTTGAGAGAAGTAATTTCCCCTCATTCCTGTTTAAAAATCACCTATCCCTTACCCTAAACCCATGAACTCTCATTCTAGATTGCCCTACAAGAGGAAACATCCTCTCTACATCCACTTTGTTAATTCCCTTTAGCCTCTTATACCTCTGTTAGATCTCCTCTCATTCTTCTAAAGTCCAGAGAGTACAGGCCTAAACTGCACAATCTCTCTTCGAAGGGCGTGCCTTTCATCTCTGGATTCAATCTAGTGAACCTTCTCTGAACTGCTTCCAATACAATTGCATCCCTCCTCAAATAAGGGACCAAAATTGTACACAATGTTCTAAGTACAGTCTCGCTGAAGCCTTGTACGTTTATAATGACACTTCCCTATCTTTATGCTCCATTCTATTAATAGTTAATGCCAAAATTCCATATGCCTGCTTTATTACCTGCATACCATTCCTTCTTAAAACCCTTGATTGAACCTGCCATCACTGCATTCTCAGTCAGTGCATTTCAGACCCTAATGGCACAGTGGCTCAGTGGTTAGCACTGCAGCCTCACAGCACCAGGGACCTGGGTTCAATTCCAGCCTTGGGCGACTGTCTGTGTGGAGTTTGCACATTCTCCCTGTGTCTGCATGGGTTTCCTCCCACAGTCCAAAGATGTGCAGGCTAAGTGGATCAGCCATGCTAAATTGCCCATAGTATTCAGGGGTGTGTGCGTTATAGGGGGATGGGTCTGGGTGGGATGTATCAAAGGGCCGTGTGAACTTGCTGGGCCGCAGGGGCCTGTTTCCACACTGTAGGGAATCTAATGTTTAAAAAAAACCCCATCCCTGCACAAAATATTTCTCCTTGCGTTACCATTGCTTCTTTTGCCAATCGCTTTTGATTTTTCCACTCCTGTCATACTCAAGCTTTCTACTGATCTCTGTCAAATCTCCCCTCAACCTTCTGCCCTCCAATGAGAAGCGCCTCAACCTCTCCAATCAACACACACAATGGAGATGCCGTATTCCTGTGGACCTTTCCTGCGCCCTCTGTAAACAGTTCATATCCTTCCTGAAGTGTAGAGTTTGGAATTGAATAGAATACGTCAATTGAAGCCAAATCTTTGTTAACTCTGTATGTCTGTGTCCTCAAATGTGGCCGGACCTGCTGAGTTTCTCCAGCATTCTCTGTTTTTATTTCAGCTTTCCAGCATTTGCAGTATTTTATTTGAAGTTGAGCTGCGAGGGAATTTCCTTTCTTTAAGAGCTTGATGTTTGCAGAACTCGCCTCATCTTCAAAGAGTCACAGAATTGTTACAGTTAGGAAAGTGGCCATTCTGCCTATCATCTGTATTACCGAGTGCCAATCTCCTGCTTTTTCCCTCTATCCCTGCACACCATTTCTATCCAAATAATCAGCCAACAGCCTCTTGAATGCCTCAGTTAAACCTGCCTCCACCACTTTTCAATGCAGTGAATTCCATGCTGTGTGAAAAAGCTTTCTTCTCAGATTACCCCCTGCTTCATTTGCACATCACCTTGAACCTATGACCTAGCGTTCTTTTCACTTTTACGAACAGGAACAACTTCTCCCTATCTACTCTATCCAGCCCACTCATGGTTTTAAAACCTTCCATCAAATCTCCCGTTAACCTTCTTCTGTCTGAGCTGACCAGTCCCAACTTCTTCAAACTCGTTTCAACTGAAGTTTCTTATTCCTGTGCAATTCAGAGTGGGGAGCATTTGGGAAATAGCATTCATTACATGAGATTCAATATTAAGATGGAAAGGATAAAAACAGCCGATGATTAAGATTCTGCACTAGAAGAGGATACATTTAGATTTGAAAATGTCAGTGTTGAGCAACTAAACAGTCACGTGATAGATGAAACGCGTTAAAAAGGCTGCAGCACGATAGGTAGAGAAGTCACCAAGCCCAGATTGGATGCATCTTTGATCGCTGAGACAGGTAAAGGAACAAATTGTGGAGCTGCTGACAGAAATTTTCCAGGCCTCTCTGAGCACAGGATTAGTCCCTGGGGGCTGGAGGGTTGCAAATGTGACACCATTGTTTAAGAAAGGAGCAAAGGATAACCCAGAAAATAGCTTGACCGCAAAGTTGGGGGGCGGGGTACTGATGGAGGGCATAATACAGGATAAGGTACATAGACAGTTAGAGAAAATTAAGATAACACCAGAAAGTCCGTATGGCTTTGTCAAGGGCAGGTCATGTCTGGCAAATTTAAGGAAGTCTTTAGATGAGCTGACACAGGCAGTGGATGAGGGTAGTCCTGTGGATGTTGTATATTTAAACTTTCAGAAAAGCATTTGATATGGTGCTACGTGGCAGGCTGGTCAACAAATTAGAAATGGTCGGGATTGCTGCGTCCTTAGCAGCATGGATTACAAGTTGGCTACAGAACAGGAAACAGATGGTAGATACAGATGGGCATTTCTCAGATTGGAGATGAGTTGAAAGTCCTCCCCGCTTCGCTTTCTCTGATCCATATAAATGATTTGGAGCGGGGCATTGAGGGCAAAATCTCTAAGTTTGCAGATGGTACTAAGCTAGGGAGAATAGTGGATTGTGAAGATGATGCTGAGTGATTTCAAAAGGACATTAACAAGTTGGTCAAATGAGCTGACACTGAGCAGGTGAATTTTAATATAAAGAAATGTGAGGCAATGCATTTTTTGTAGAAGAAACACAAAGACAATACAGGCTGAATGGTACAACATTGAGGGGAGTACAGGAGCAGAGTCACCTTGAGGTTCAGGTTCATAATTCTCCAAAGGTGGCCAGGCAAGTTGAAACAGTTAAGAGGATTTGATAGGATCCTTGGGTTTATAAATAGAGGTATAGAGTATTAAAGCAAGAAAGTGAAGCTACATCTGTACAAATTATTGGTAAGACTACATTTGGACTATTGTGTTCAGTTCTGGGCACCTTATTTAAAGAATGATGTTAAAGCCCTGGAGAGAGTGCAAAGGAGATTTACCAGAATGATGCCAGGAATGAGGGATTTTAGATACCAGGAAAGATTAGAGAGATTGGGCTTATTCTCCTTGGAGCAGAGAAGATTAAGAGGTGACCTGATTGAGGTGTTCAAAATTATGAACAACTTTGACGGGGTAAAGAAGGATATTCTGTTTCCACTGGTTGGTTTGTCAGGAACTTCTTTACTCAGTCGTACCTGTGACTCATTCTGCCTGATTATTGTCTTTCACAACTGCTTGAGAATTTAATTCTGCAACTGCTATAGTCTCTTGTTACAGTTACAAAGGCAGCCAGAATCGGCTGTGTATGTTCCAAGGGCTGGTTCAGAGATTTGAAAGCTGCCAGTCCAGCACCTATTCCCCTTGGCAATTTGAAGACATCAGCCTGTCTGCTCCTCTAATGCTGCTTGGCCTGCTGTGTTCATCCAGCTCTACACCTTGTTATTACTAATGTGAAGACAGTGATTTGATTGTAAGCGGGCTTTTTTGTTTTGTAGATGTTCCGGCCTCGAGTGTCATTCAGATGGACATTAGTTCGGTTGCTAAACAGAGCAGGATTCAGAGTAATAGCACCGGTGACTCGGGGCTATCAGAATCACTGGATGAGAAAGAATTGGAATATTGTGAAAACCTAAGAAAGAAGAGGTAATAATCTTTTTTGTCATTGTTTTCTTTCCACAATTACTTCAATGCTGTACCTGTGTTTGAAAACTGTGCTTCAAAATCTACTCCAATTCTGTTTTGCAGTGAGCAAGCAAATCAAGGCCCAGAGTCTATCAATGATGGACAAAGAACTAATCAGGTATTGAATCTGCTTCTGGTCAGGGAGGAAGTTAGTTTGCCCTTTTCCAATTGTTCAATTCCCTCACTATCTTACCGAGGTTGTATCTTCAATATCCACAGCCTCCACCACAGATGAACAGAAGCAGCTGTGTGTACCGTCTGCAAGATACGCTGCAGCAACTTGCCGAGACATCATGTTCAAAACCCATGACCATACAGCACAGAAACAGGCCCTTTTGGTCCAACTCACCCACACCGACCATATTCCCAAACTAAACTAGCCCCACCTTCCTGTAAAAACCGAAAGAACTGCTGTAAATCAGGAACAAAAGCAGAAGTTGCTGGAAAAGCTCAGTAGGTCTGGCAGCATCTGTGAAGGGAAAAACAGAGTTAATGTTTCAGATCTGGTGATTAAGGAAAAAAACTCTGTTTTTTCCTCAGTCACCAGATCTGAAATGTTAACTCTGTTTTTTTCCTTCACAGATGCTGCCAGACCTGCTGAGCTTTTCCAGCAACTTTGTTTTAGAACATAGAACATAGAACAGTACAGCACAGAACAGGCCCTTCAGCCCACAATGTTGTGCCGACCATTGATCCTCATGGATGCACCCTCAAATTTCTGTGACCATATGCATGTCCAGCAGTCTCTTAAATGACCCCAATGACCTTGCTTCCACAACTGCTGCCGGCAACGCATTCCATGCTCTCACAACTCTCTGCGTTTTGTTCCCATTTCCCTTGGCCCATATCCCTCCAAATCATCCCTATTCATGAACTTATCCAAATGTCTTCTAAACTTGTAACTATACCTCATCCACCACTTCTTCTGGCAGTTCATTCCACACACAAACCACTCGCTGCGGAAAAAAGTTGCCCCTTGTGTCCTTTTTAAATCTTCCTCCTCTCACCTTAAAAATATGCCCCCTTGTTTTGAGCTCTCCTACTCTGGGGAAAAGACCTTTGCTAGTCACCTTATCTGTGCCCCTCATGATTTTATAAACCTTAATAAGGTCACCCCTCAACCTCCTATGCTCCAGTGAAAAAGGTCCCAGCCTGTCTAGCCTCTCCTTATAACTCAAGCTCTCTAGTTCTGGAAATATCCTTGTAAATCTTTTCTGAACCCTCTTCATTGTAATAATATCCTTACTGTAGCAGGGCGACCAGAACTGTCCACAGTACTGCAGAAGAGGCCTCATCAATGTCCTGTACAACCTCAACATGACATTCCAACTCTGACATTCAAAGATCTGATGAATGAAGGCAAGCATGCCAACTCTGCTCTTAACCACTTTGTGTACCCGTGACTCAAATTTCAAATAACTATGTACCTGAATGCCTAGGTTTCTCTGTTCAACAACACTACCCAGAGCCCTAACATTAACTGGATAAATCCTGCCCTTGTTCATTTTTACCAAAATGGAAAATTTTGCATTTAACCAAATTAAACTCCATCAGAGGAAGTTGTGGATAGCACGTACAGCAAATTGGTCACACCACAGGTAGGATTGTTGAGAGAGAAAAGGAATAGGTGACCAAAAGGCAGGAAAAAAAAACAGGAAGGCAGTGCAGATGTCCCCTGCGGTCCTCTCCCTCCAAAACAGGTATACACAGTTTGGATACTGTTGGGGCAGATGGCTCACCAGGGGAAGGCAGCAGTGGTCAGGTTCATGGCACCATGGCTGGCTCTGCTGTACAGAAGAGTGGGAAGAAGAGTAGAAGGGCTTTAGTCATTGGAGATTTGATTGTAAAGGAAGTAGTCAGGCGGTTCTGTGGTCAAAAATGAGCCTCCTCAATGGTATGTTGCCTCCCAGGTGCATAGAGGCACTAATGATATGGCTAATAAATGAGATGAGAACTTACAAGCAGAATTTAGGGAGTTAGGAGACAAGTTAAAAAGTAGGACCTCAGAGGTAGTAATCTCAGGATTGCTACCAGTGCCACATGCTAGTCAGAGTAGAAATGAAGAAACAGGGAGGATAAATGAATGGTTTATGGTGCAGGAGGGAGGGGTTCAGATTTTTGGGACATTGAGATCAGTTCTGGGGGAGGTGGGACTATTACAAATCGGACGGTCGACACCTGGGCAGGACAGGAACCAATGTCCTAGGGGCTGCTTTTGCTAATGCTGTTGGGGAGGGTTTAAACTAATGTGGCAGGGGGATGGGAACCAAATGAGGAGGTTAGTGGACAGTAAGAAGGTTGTAACTAAAGCCTGGAAGGAACTAGATAATGAAGTCAGTGTGACTAAGGGCAAGAGTAGGCAGAGAGCATATGATGAACACAGAGGGACAGGTGGTCTGAGGTGCAATTGTTTTAATGTAAGAAGTGTAGTGGGTAAGGCAGATGGATTAGTACCTGGGAGTATGATGTTATTGCTATTACTGGGACTTGGTTGAGGGAAGGGCAAGATTGGCAACTAAATATCCCAGGTTACAGATGCTTCAGATGGGATAGAGAGGGAGGTAAAAGGGTTGGAGGAGTTGCATTACTGGTCAAAGAGGATATCACAGCTGTGCTGAAGGAGGGCACTATGGAGGGCCTGAGCAGTGAGGCAATATGGACAGAGCTCAGAAATAGGAAGGGTGTGGTAACAATGTTAAGGCTGTACTACAGGCCTCCAATGGCGAGCATGTGATAGAGGTACAAATATATAGACAGATTATGGAAAGGTGTAGGACCAACAAGGTGGTGATGGGAAATTTTAATTTTCCCAACATTGACTGGGATTTACTTAGTGTTAGGGGTTTAGATGGAGCAGAATTTGTAAGGAGCATGCAGGAGGGTTTTCTAGAGCAGTATGTACATAGTTCAATTCAGGAAGGGGCAATACTGGACCTGGTGTTGGGGAATGAGCCCGGCCAGGTGGTTGAAGTTTCAGTAGGGGATTATTTTGGGAATAGTGATCACAATTCCATAAGTTTTAGAATAGTCATGGACAAAGATGAGTGGTCCTAAAGGAAAAGTGCTGAGTTGGGGGAAGGCCAGCTATAGCAAAATTCGACAGGAGCTAGGGAATGTGGTTTGGGAGCAGCTGTTTGAGGGTAAATCATTTGATATGTGGGAGGCTTTTAAAGAGAGATTGATTAGAGTGCAGGACAGACATGTCCCTGTGAAAATGAGGGATAGAAAGAGCAAGATTAGGGAACCATGGATGACAGGTGAAATTGTGAGACTATCAAAGAGGAAAAAGGAAGCATACATAAAGTTTAGGCAACTGAAAACGGACGAAGCTTTGGAAGGATGTTGGGAAAGTAGGGCCAATCTGAAACAAGGAATTAAGAGGGCTAAAAAGGGTCACGAAATATCTTTAGCAAACAGGGTTAAGGAAAATCCCAAAGCCTTTTATTTGTACATAAGGACCAAGAGGGTAACTAGAGAAAGGGATGGCCCACTCGAGGACAAAGGAGGGACGTTATGCGAGGAATCAGAGAAAATGAGAGATTCTTAATGAGTACTTTGCATCAGTACACACTGAAGAGAGGGACATGATGAATGTTGAGGTTAGGGATAGATGTTTGATTACTCTATGTCAAGTCAGCATAAGGAGGGGGGAAGTGTTGGGTATTCTAAAAAGGCATTAGAGTGGACAAGTTCCCAGGTCCGGATAGGATCTATCCCAGGTTACTGAGGGAAACGAGACAGGAAATAGCTTGGGCCTTAACAGATAGCTTTGAAGCATCCTTGAGCATAGGTGAAGTCCTGGAGGGCTGGAGAATTGCTAATGTTGTCCTGTTGTTTAAGAAGGGTAGCAAGGATAATCTAGGTAATTATAGACCGGTGAGCCTGACGTCAGTGGTGGGGAAGCTGCTGAAGAAGACACTGAGGGATAGGATCTATTCACATTTGGAAGAAAATGGGCTTAATAGTGATAGGCAGCATGGTTTTGTGCAGGGAAGATCATGTCTTACCAACTTAATAGAATTCTTTGAGGAAGTGACAAAATTGATAGATGAAGGAAGGGCTGTAGATGTCATATACATGGACTTCAGTAAGGTGTTCGATAAGGTTCCCCATGGCAGGCTGATGGAGAAAGTGAAGTCGCATGGGGTCCAGGGTGTACTAGCTAGATGGATAGAGAACTGTCTGGGTAACAGGAGACAGAGAGTTGTAGTGGAAGGGAGCTTCTCAAAATGGAGAATTGTTACCAGTGGTGCTCTACAGCGATCCGTGTTGGGACCACTGTTGTTTGTGATATACATAAATGATCCGGAGGAAGGTATAGATGGTCTGATCAGCAAGTTTGCAGATGACACTAAGAGTAGTGGAGTAGCAGATAGTGAATGGGACTGTTGGAGAATGCAGCAGAATATAGATAGATTAGAGAGTTGGGCGGAGAAAGGGCAGATGGAGTTCAATCCAGGCAAATGCGAGGTGATGCATTTTGGAAGATCCAATTCAAGAGCGAACTATGTGGGAAATGGAAAAGCCCTGGGGAAAATTGATGCACAGAGAGCTCTGGGTGCTCAGGTCCATTGTACCCTGAAGTTGGCAACGCAGGTCGATAGAGTGGTCAAGAAGACATACAGTATGCTTTCATTCATCGGTCGGGGTATTGAGTACAAGAGTTGGCAGGTCATGTTACAGTTGTATAGGACTTTGGTTCAACCACATTTGGAGTACTGTGTGCAGTTCTGGTTGCCACATTACCAAAAAGATATGGATACTTTGGAGATGGTGCAGAGGAGGTTCACCAGGATGTTGCCTGGTATGGAGGGTGCTAGCTATGAAGACAGGTTGAGTAAATTAGGATTATTTACATTAGAAAGACGGAGGTTGAGGGGAGACCTGATTGAAATCTACAAAATCATGAGGGGTATAGATAGGGTGGATAGCAAGAAGCTTTTTCCCAGAGTGGGGGACTTAATTACTAGGGGTCACAATTTCGAGGTGAGAGAGGAAATGTTCAAGGGAGATATGCATGGGAAGTTCTTTACGCAGAGGGTGGTGGGTGTCTGGAATGCGAAGGTGGTAGAGGCCGGCACGATAGCATCATTTAAGATGTGTCTAGACAAGTACGTGAATGGGTAGGGAGCAGAGGGATACAGATCCTCGTAAAACAGGCGACAGGTTTAGATAGAGGAACTGGAACGGCGCAGGCTTGGAGGGCCGAAGGGCCTGTTCCTGTGCTGTAATTTTCTTTGTTCTTTGTTGTTCCTCAAGGTATAGAGGAGACGTCAGAGGGAGGTTCTTCACCCAGAGAGTTGTGAGCGCATGGAATAGTTTGCCAGTGGTAGTCGTGGAAGCGGAGTCATTAGTGACATTCAAGCGACTGCTGGACATGCACATGGACAGCAGTGAATTGAGGGGAATGTAGGTTAGGTTATTTTATTTTTGGATTAGGATTATTCCACGGCACAACATCGTGGGCCGAAGGGCCTGTACTGTGCTGTACTTTTCTATGTTCTATAACCCATTCACACAATTAATTAAGATCCCTTTGTTATCTTAGCCTTCTTCACTGTACACTGTACCGCCAATTTTGGTGTCATCTGCAAACTTACTGACTATTCCTCCTAAATTCTCAGCCAAGTTGTTTTATGAAAATGACAAACAACACTAGACCTAGTACTACTTCCATCTAGAAGGACAAGAGCATGGGAAAATCCCACCTGTGAGTTCCCCTACAAGTAACTCACCATCCTGACTTGGAAATATATTGTCATTCCTTCATTGCTGATGTGTGAAAATCCTGGAATTCCCGAACTGTGCTGCAGTGGTTCAAAAATGGGGCCGACCACCTTCACAAGTTCACTTCGCTCTGGGCCAGAGGGATCTTGCTTGCCCTGAGGTCCCTGAAGGTGGCACAGGAGGATAATAGAATGGTTAAGAAGCAGAATTGCCTTTATCAATCGGGTCATGGATGTTAAGAGCAGGAAAGTCATGTAGGAGCTGTATGATACTTTGTTGAGGTCACAGCTGGAGCACTGTGTGCAGTTCTGGCCACCGAACTGTAGGAAGGATGTGATCGCACTCGATGGGGTGCAGAAGACATTCACCAGGATATTGCCTGGGATGGAGCATTTCAGCGATGAAGAGAGGCTGGATAAGTTCAGGTTATTTTCTTTGGAGTAGAGAAGTTTGGGAGGGTTCGGTGTTTCTCATAGAGGTGTGTAAGACTCTGTGGGGCATGGACAAGTTGACTGGAGAGCAGCTGTTTCCCTTTGTTGAAGAGTCAAGTACAAGGGGTGCAGCATTTTAAGGTGAAAGACAGGAGGATGAGAGGGGACTTGAAATTTTGTTGGGGGTGGTGGGACTCTTGAATGCACTACCAGGGACGGTAGTTGAGGTGGGAAACCTCACTGCCTGTAAAAAGTATCTGGATGTCATAACATTTGCGGCTGTGGATCTAGCGCAGGGAAAGTGGGGCAAGTGTAGATTTAGAATAGTTTCTGTTGCTAAGACTCAAAGGGATAAGGGGCCTCTTCTGTCCTGTAGGACTCTTCTATGACAATAAACACTTTTCTTGTCAGTGACACTCACACCAATGAAAACAAATGGAAAAATGGATTTGTACTCACCCTTGTCTATTCTTTTGTGTGTTTCTTTTTGCTATGTGGATGCAGACCATTGGTTATTCGACTGTTACAAAGAACTATTCCCTGCCTCCTCCTCCACCTCCACTAGATCTCAACCTAAGAGCCCAATCTGAGTTTGTTCCAACAGAGAGTAAGTACCTGCTGTCATTTCTGATTCCTACATCTAGTGAGATTTTGAAGGTTTTAGATCTCTTTAGAAGGGAAGGGCCAATCAAGGAATAGGGGCAACACTGGGAAATGAAACTGAGGCACCATTAGCCATTTCAGAACAGCACGAGGGGCTGAGCAGCCTTGTTCTGCTCCAGTGTAGCAGCGTATAAGAGCCAAGTGGAATGCTGTAACTGTTTGGAAAAGCTGTGCCTCATTTTTCTCAATCACTAAAATAACCAAGAGCTGGTTTGGGACACCCATTACAAATGTAGCTGGATTCCCCTTCCCACATTGAGGTGGCCATCCTTTAATCAATGTTCTTCTTTCTGAGATAGTGGACGATGGAGGAGGAGATAAAGTGGTAACCCTTTGTTATTATGCTTCGTGGTCGGAGGCAAATGAGTGGATGTTAGCCTTTTACAAAGTAACGAAAGAGATGGGCCAATTGGACTGTTCCTTTTCCGTGATGACACTTGAGTTCAGAAGAAATAGTGGAAAGAGAAGGCCATTCAGCCCATTCCATTAGATCATGGCTTATCTGGACCATAGATTGCGTACAATGGAAGCAGGTTATTTGGTAGTGAATCCAAACTGACCCTCCAAAGAGCATTCCATTCAAATCCACCCTATCCCTGTAACCCCATGGCTAATCCAGCAAGCCTGAACACTATGGACAATTTAGCATGGCCAATCCACCTAAGCTGCACATCTTTGGGATGTGGGAGGAAACCGGAGCACCCGGTGGAAATGTACGCAGATACAGGTGAATATGCAAACTCCACACAGTCACCTGAGGCTGAGATCAAATCCAGCTCCCTGGTGCAGTGAGACAGCTGTGCTAACCTTTGAGTCACTGTACCACCCTATTTGACGGTAGCCTTAATGATTCTTCCCACATAAGTTTCGACTCCCACCTTAGGTTTGAACTTAAAATGTGTACTACACTTTGTGATATACTTTGAAGCGTCCCAGCTACATTAGACTCAAACCCAGATCCAAGCATTTTCCATCCTTTTACAAGAATTTGCATTCTTCTGAATATTACGTGGCTTTTTGTTTCTTTTAAAGAGGAGCAGCTCATTGCCCAAATAAATGCGACAAAGCAAGAGAGAAAATGCCTTGAGAGGGCCAGGGAAGAACTTGTAAAGAAAGCGAAAGGATTGTTAGCACAGAATCGATTACGGAGGAACCAAGGTAAGGGCTAATCAGTGCCCTCAATTCTCAAAGGAAATAGAAATCAATGTACTAATCCTCGAGGCACTTTATAGCCACTGAGATAACAAGGTGTAGACCTGGATGAACACAGCAGGCCGAGCAGCATCAGAAGAGCAAGAAAGCTGATGTTTCGGGCCTAGACCCTCCTTCGGAAAAGAAGGGTCTAGGCCCGAAACATCAGCTTTCTTGCTCCTCTGATGCTGCTCGGCCTGCTGTGTTCATCCGGCTCTACACCTTGTTATCTCTTATTACAGCCATTGAAGTACTTTTGAAGTTTAGTCCTTGTTGTTGGAAATGCAGCACCAATTTGCTCATGACAAGCAACCCCTCTCTCACACTCTCACACACACAGAGTAACTGGATAATGGTCGAATAGCCTTTTTTTTTGTTGGTTAGATGGGGCATAATCACTGGACAAAACTCCCATGGCCTTCTGCAAAAGTGATCACATGGTAATCTGGCTCCATGCCTGAGAAGGCAGATTCCATAAATGTGGAGCTGGAAAAGCACAGCAGGTCAGACAGTATCTGAGGAGCAGGAAAGGCAATGTTTCAGGCCAAAACCCTCCATTAGGCACATGGGATGATGGCTTGCCACTTGATTTGAAAGGCAGACCATCCAACAGTGCTGCTGTCTTTCCATACTGGAGGGGGTCTGAGTCCCTCGTGTGTTTACATGCTAGCCACTTGAGTATGTGAGGAAGAGCTAGTCACCCATATTCTCTTACTCAATGACAGATGCTTATTCCAATAAGGTGTCATTCATATGTGTTATTTTGATTGATTAATTTATTGTTGTACAATGAAAAGTGTTGTTTTGCATGCTATTCAGGCAGGTTGTACCGTACAAAGTGCTTCATCAACTTCTCAATGAATTAGAAATTCCTGAATTTCTTCATAACCACTCACACCCTTTATGTAATTACCACTTCGAAAACAATTAGGAGCAGGAGTGGGCCATCTAGCCCAACAAGCCTTACTGAATAGTGGAGCAGGTTCAATGGGCCAAATAGCCTACTCCTGCTCCTATTTCTTATGCTCTTGTGTCCGTAAGGCTGCATCCCATCTTGAGTCGCAAAGTCTTAATGATTTGTGCAGGGAAGTGTCAGAGCAGGAAAGAGAATGATGCAGATCCTGTACTGCAGAGTCCAGTAGCCAACTGGGTATCTTGCCTCAAGAGCTCAAAAATCTGAGGCCGGGAATTGGGGCTTTTTAGTCATGTGAGCAAACATAGCAGAAAGGCGTGATCCTGCGTGCACACTCATCCTTGAAATGAGGGTTCAAGTTCTACAGAAGATAACTAAGCATACAATCATTGAGAAATAATCCCATCGATCTCCATCAATTAAAAATAGATTCAGAGATAATGGGAACTGCAGATGCTGGAGAATCCGAGATAACAAAGTGTGGAGCTGGATGAACACAGCAGGCCAAGCAGCATCTCAGGAGCACAAAAGCTGACGTTTCGGGCCTAGGCCCTCCATCAGATGAAGGGCCTAGGCCCGAAACGTCAGCTTTTGTGCTCCTAAGATGCTGCTTGGCCTGCTGTGCTCATCCAGCTCCACACTTTGTTATCTTATATTAAAAATAGATTATCTGGTTGTCATTACATTTCTGGTTCAGGGAGCTTGCTGCATGTAAATTGACTGCTGCATTTCCTAATTACATCGACAGCTATTCCTCAACAAGGCTTTGTTGTGGCCTCCTCCCACTCCTATCTTCTATGTTTGTGTTTGTCATTCATTCTTCCTGTGTTCCTGATCGTTCCTTGCTCCTTCTATCTGACAGTCCGCAACAGTTGGAAAAAGAAATACTTTGAATCGAAGAAGCTGACTGCCCCTTTAGAAGAAACATCATGCAGGTTACGGAAGGAGCTGGAACAGCATTACCTGAAACTGCTGCAGCACCTGGAGGCCAGGGACTCGAGAAAAAGGCCCACAAAGTCAACCAGCACGAGCGATCCCAAAGTAAATGCTGCTTATTTGGACGATCCAACCATTGTGATAATATAGTCACACAATTGCTACAGAGCAGAATGAGGCCATTCCTGTTGCAACTGTCCCAGGCATTAGTGAGACTGCAGCTGGAGTACTGTGTGCAGTTTTGATCCCTTTACTCGAGGAGGGATTTGGTTATATTGGAAGCAGTCCAAAGGAGGTTCACTTGATCGATTCCACAGATGAGATGTTTGGTGAGGCATCGATTCCAGAGATGAACAGTTTAGGCCTATACTCCCTGGAGTTCAAAGAATGAAAGGAGATCTAATTGAGATCTATAAGATGCTCAAGCAGATAAACAAAGTGGACGTAGGAAGTGATAATGGGAACTGCAGATGCTGGAGAATCCAAGATAACGAAATGTGAGGCTGGACGAACACAGCAGGCCCAGCAGCATCTCAGGAGCACAAAAGCTGACGTTTCGGGCCTAGACCCTTCATCAGAGAGGGGGATGGGGAGAGGGAACTGGAATAAATAGGGAGGGGGGAGGCGGACCGAAGATGGAGAGAAAACAAGATAGGTGGAGAGGAGAATATAGGTGGGGAGGTGGGGAGGGGATAGGTCGGTCCAGGGAAGACGGACAGGTCAAGGAGGTGGGATGAGGTTAGTAGGTAGGAGATGGAGGTGCGGCTTGGGGTGGGAGGAAGGGATGGGTGAGAGGAAGAACAGGTTAGGAAGGCAGAGACAGGTTGGACTGGTTTTGGGATGCAGTGGGTGGAGGGGAAGAGCTGGGCTGGTTGTGTGGTGCAGTGGGGGGAGGGGACGAACTGGGCTGGTTTTGGGATGTGGTGGGGGAAGGGGAGATTTTGAAGCTGGTGAAGTCCACATTGATACCATTGGGCTGCAGGGTTCCCAAGCGGAATATGAGTTGCTGTTCCTGCAACCTTCGGGTGGCATCATTGTGGCACTGCAGGAGGCCCATGATGGACATGTCATCTAAAGAATGGGAGGGGGAGTGGAAATGGTTTGCGACTGGGAGGTGCAGTTGTTTATTGCGAACTGAGCGGAGGTGTTCTGCAAAGCGGTCCCCAAGCCTCCGCTTGGTTTCCCCAATGTTTAGAAAGCCACACCGGGTACAGTGGATGCAGTATACCACAGCCCTGCAGCCCAATGGTATCTTCCCCTCCACCCATTGCATCCCAAAACCAGTCCAACCTGTCTCTGCCTCCCTAATCTGTTCTTCCTCTCACCCATCCTTTCCTCCCACCCCAAGCCGCACCTCCATCTCCTACCTACTAACCTCATCCCACCTCCTTGACCTGTCCGTCTTCCCTGGACTGACCTATCCCCTCCCCACCTCCCCACCTATACTCTCCTCTCCACCTATCTTCTTTTCTCTCCATCTTCGGTCCGCCTCCCCTTCTCTCCCTATTTATTCCAGTTCCCTCTCCCCATCCCCCTCTCTGATGAAGGGTCTAGGCCCGAAACGTCAGCTTTTGTGCTCCTGAGATGCTGCTGGGCCTGCTGTGGACGTAGGAAGGATGTTTCTTCAAGTGGGGCAATCTAAAATGAGTGGTCATAGTTTTTAGGATAAAAAAGAGCAGATTTAAAACAGAGATGAGCAGAAATGCTTCTCCCAAAGGGTCAGGAGTTTGTGGAATTCATTCCCTCAAAGTGCAGTGGATGCCGAAACATTGAGTAAATTTAAGGAGGGGATAGATAGATAGATTTTTTTCACTGAGTAATGGGTTGAAGGATTATGGGAAGCAGGTATGTGAGTGGAGATGAGGCAGAGGTGAGACATCATCATATGAAATGATGGAGCTGAAGGGCATATTCCTGCTGCTAGCTCTTCTTTTCTTATGAATATCAATATTCTATGTTTTCCCTTTCCATAATACATCAGCAGTCATTGTCCAGGCACATAATGGGGCTCCAAAAACAAAGTTGCTGTAAATGCTCAGAAGGTCCGGCAGCATCTGTGAAGAAGAAAACAGAGTTAACGTTTCGGGTCAGGTGACCCTTCCTCAGATGGGGCTAACT
Source organism: Stegostoma tigrinum (assembly GCF_030684315.1). Taxonomy (NCBI): domain Eukaryota; kingdom Metazoa; phylum Chordata; class Chondrichthyes; order Orectolobiformes; family Stegostomatidae; genus Stegostoma; species Stegostoma tigrinum. The sequence continues at coordinate 98,311,824 of NC_081361.1, forward strand.
GTCAGGACATAAGACCATAAGACATAGGACATTCAGTTCATCGAGTCCACCCTGCCATTTAATCATGGCTGATGGGCATTTCAACTCCACTTCCCTGCACTCTCCCCATAGCCCTTAATTCCTTGAGATCAAGAATTTACCAGACTCTGCCCTGAAGACATTTAACGTCCCGGCCTCCACTGCACTCCGTGGCAATGAATTCCACAGGCCCACCACTCTCTGGCTGAAGAAATGTCTCCTCATTTCCGTTCTAAATCCTAATGCTGTGCCCACGGGTCCTAGTCTCCCTGCCTAACGGAAACAACTTCCCAGTGTCCACCCTTTCAAAGCCATACATTATCTCGTAAGATTCTATTAGATCTCCCCTCAACCTTCTAAACTCTAATGAATACAATCCCAGGATCCTCATTCTATATCTATCTATAATATCTAGTAAATGGAGTGATATTGCATTAGTGACTTTGTATCAGAGCAAATTAAGATATTCATTATGAGGGAGAAGTAACTGGATAATAAGATAAAAATGCTGCATTCATTTCTCTAAACGTTCAGAAAATAAATTAGAATAGGTTTGAAATGCTAGTGTTGTGTTAGAAATTACATGATTTTTCTTGTAATATATGGTTGGCCTTCTGTCTCCCAATCAATTTAAGACCATCAATGGATTAAGGGTAATGGGAACTGCAGATGCTGGAGAATTCAAGATAAGAAAGTGTGGGACTGGATGAACACAGCAGGAAGATGCTGCTTGGCCTGCTGTGTTCATCCAGCCCCACACTTTGTTATAATGGATTAGGGGCATGGGTTCAAGATCAAGGCCCCCCAATGTTGTTTCTGGGAACTTGCTGTGTGTTTAATTACTGCCGAGTTTGGCTGCCTTCTCAAGGCTTTTGTAGTCTGTTTCCTTTTCTTTGTGAGACTTTCTGATGCTTGGTGCAATGATATCAATACAAACACTGATGTTCTTTTACAGAATGACTTAATTATTCAGATTACAACACTCAAGCATGAGATTGATCAGCTGTGCAGAAGTGTGGAAAATGCCAAAATGAAGCTAATTACTGAGATAAAGGTACAGTATTCTGGTCATCTACAGACTACATGGGTAGACTTTAGCACCAGAATTATTTTCATGAACACACAATTGAGTTAGAACAACACAACCATGTTTTTCAGCAGGTTACTAAGACCATAGGACCTAGGAGCAGAAATTAGGCCATTTGGCCCATCGGGTGTGCTGTGCCATTCAATTATGGCTGATAAATTTCTCAATCCCATTCTCCTGCCTTGTCCCCTTATCCTTTGATCCCCTTAACAATCAAAAATCTATCTATCTTCATCTTAAATATACTCAATGACCTGACCTCCACAGCCTTCCGTAGGTTCACCACTCCCTGGCTGAAGAAGTTTCGCCTTATCTCCACTCTAAAAGGTCTTCCCTTTACTGTAAGGCTGGGCCCTTGCGTACTAGTCTCTTATGCCAATGGAAACATCTTCCCAACATTCACTCTGTCCAAGCTTATCCACTTAACCCAAACATCCCTGGATGCGATAGGCAATTCAGCATGGCCAATCCACCTGCACATCTTTGGACTGTGGGAGGAAACTGGAGCACCCACAGGAAACCCATGCAGACAGTCGGGTTGGGGGGAAATAACATGCAAACTCCACACAGACAGTCGCCTAAGGCTAGAATTGATCCCAGACCCCTGGTGCTGTGAGGCAGCAGTGCTAGCCACTGAGCTAATCTGCCATCCCAATATTCTGTAAGTTTCAGTTAGATACCCACCCACCCCCGCCAATCCTTCTAAACTTCATCAAGTAAAGTCCTGGAGACCTCAAACATTCCTAATATGTTAAAGCTTTCATTCCTGGGATCATTTTTGTGAACGTCCCTTGGACCTGCTCCGGAGCCAGTACACCCTTCTTGAGATATGAGACCCAAAATTGCTCACAATATTATAAATGTGCTTTGACCAGAGCTTTATAAAGTCTCAAAAGTATATCCCTGTTTTTATATTCTAGTTCGATCTAAATAACTGCCAACATTGTATCTGCCTTCCTAACTACCAACTCAACCTGTAAGTTAATCTTAAGAGAATCCTGGACTAGCATTCCCAAGTCCCTTTGCACCAGTTTGATGATGACTGATAGTAAACTGCCAAGCTTTATTTCAATTGTTATTAAAATTATGCTTCATCATCATTAATGCAAATAATATTGGAGGTTGCAAAAGGCAACTAGCATACTCCTGCCCCTGTTTCATTGTTTCTACTCAGCTTCGTGTGTCTGTGCCAGTTATAAGCATAGTTATATAAAACAAAACATTGAGTGTGTTCGTACTGTGTACGGTGGTTATGTGAAAGTATGCTCACTCTTTTCAGCTGAGACAGGTAGTAGAAGTTGCCATGTCATTCAGTGGACTTTTGGTAATAGCTTGATAACTCCTATTGCCTTTACAGCTGAGAAAACAGACATCTACAGATCTCCGAGCCCTCCGTGCTGAACTTGCACAGAAGAAAACCCAGTCGTCTCTAAATCGCCTGCATGGTGGTTCTGTAACTCACAGTTTGAATGTTTTAGTGACTTAACCAAAACAAGACTGTTACCTTTGGTCACTTAGCCCTCCCTATGGGATCTTACTTCAATTGGTATCCTGATGTTTCCTGATTTCACTCAAGTGATCCTATTTCAAAAACCACTTCACTGCCCGTGAAGCACTTTAGGACATCAAGGGGTTGTGAACAGCATTACATAAATTCATGTTCTTCCTTTTGCCTCTGTTCAATTTTGACAAGACAAATAACAAAGCCACCTCACTGTTTCTGATTTACTTGCGTATTCTGAAAGACAACCAAATTTGTTCTGTTTTAATTGATCTTTCAGTTATTTAATACAAACTCTTGGAGTGCAGTAGAAGGCTGTAAAGTTGATTCCCCATTTGCAGCTGCTGAAACATGCGATTGTATAATGGTGTAGCTCAGAAAAGGTAAGAAGTGGCCTGTATGAAGACAGGCAAAAAAAACCCCAATAAGTTCCAAAGAGGAAGGGAAGACACTTTTTATTTAAATTGGAATGATTCAAGGAGACAACTCACCAGCATTGTTTCAAGGCCAATAAGGAATGGGAAACAAATGTTCATCAGCATCAATGGCTCATTACATTTTGAAATGAATAATTATTTTCTTCTTTCTTGTGGTTGATGTAAATGTGGACCAGCAGCTATAATTTTGTCAAGTTACAAAATTAATAAATTGTAGGAATTTGAAAGGCAAGATAGTTCGTACTTCAGGATTTTGAAACTTTACTGGCATTTGAAAAAGAATGGACTTATTAGGGAGAGTCAGGGGGATGTCTTAGCTCACAAACTTAAGTTTTTTGAGGAATTCCAAAGATGATTGTTTTCACTCATGCTTTGGTGACTGAGCGGGTGAGTGGATAGAAATATATAAAACTGAGTATGGATAGAATGGATAGCTGGAGTCTCTTTCCCAAGGTGGAAATGTGAAATACCAGGGGCCATAGGTTTAAGGTGAGGGGTTAAAGTTTAAAGGAGATGTGCAAAACTGGTTTTTTTTACACTGAGAGTGGTAGGTGCCTGGAATGTGCTGCCAGGGGAGGTGGTAGAAGCAATATTATAGCAACATTTAAGTGTCATTGCGACAGACTCATGACCAGGCAAAGAATAGAGTGATCCGGAGCATGTGCGGGCATCTCTCTGCCTTAAAAATATTTACAGATTCTTCATCCACTGTCCTTTTGAGGAAGGAAATTCCAAAGACTCTCAACCCTCAAAGAAAATAAAAATCCTCATCTCTGATTTAAAAGGGTGACCCATTATTCTAAAACCATGACCTGTACTTCTAGATTCTGCCACAAAAGGAAGCAGTCAAATCCCCTCAGGATCTTAATAATTTTCAATTAACTCACCTCCAACCTCCAGGGGATAGAGGGCTGGCCTGTTGAGCCTTTCCTCATAGGGTAATTCATTCATTTCAGACTAGTCAATAATTGTAAAACTCCAAAATTTGTTGAAGTTTTTTTTGTCTCACACTAATCAGAATATTCACAAGAAATATTAATGTAACTGTTTTATAGTGTATGAGAAGACAGTGTTGATTGGTTGGCAAGTGAATTCAGTAGTAGAAATGCTGCCAGGAAGAATGTACCCATTAGACGATGACTGATAGTTAACTGCCAAGCTTTGTTTAAATTGATATTAAAACTATGCTTCATCGTCATCAATGCAAATAATGTTGAAGTTTGCAACTGGCAAATAACAAATAGATGATGTATTTTTACGCAGCATGTTATTGTAAAAGTTGGTGTGCGTTGCATTTATGGTTACTTGCAAAGAGGTATAAAGAAGAAAAATTGCAGACCTGTTGGGGAAAGAAACGATAGTATTGTGTATTTAATGGTTTCTTGTACTTTTAATGTGTCTCAGAGTTGTGAAAATATGATGATAGTTTCAAAATGTACAACAGGTTTATTTATGATAATTAAAATGTGAGGCTGGATGAACACAGCAGGCCCAGCAGCATCTCAGGAGCACAAAAGCTGACGTTTCGGGCCTAGACCCTTCATCTTGGATTCTCCAGCATCTGCAGTTCCCATTATCACAGGTTTATTTATGTGTGTTTTTAAATATCACTGCAATCACAAAATGTTTGTACTTTTATTCATTCATGGAATGAGGGCATCACTGGCTGGGTCAGCATTTATTGTCCATCTCTAATTGCCCAGAGGGCAGTTCAGAATCAGCCACATTGCTGTGGGTCTGGAGTCACACGTAGGCCAGACCTGGTAAGAATTTCAGGTTTCCTTCCCTAAAAGACATTGGTGAAATCATCCCTATCTAGCTCCAAATTTTAGATTTTTCTGTAGTATGTGTGTAGTTTATCTTTTAACCAATACCCAGGGCCAACCAACTAAGCTCGGTGAATGTCAAATGTAAACAGGCTCACTTAGCGGAATAGCAAATAAATGAATATTGTGGGGGGTGCATAGTGGTGCATGGTAATCTCACTGGACAAATGATCCTAGACTAATGTCTGGGGTCTTGGCTTCAAATTCCAGCATTGAAGAAAAATGTTGGACACTACAGGGAGCAGGGCTACAACTGAACGGCTCTTTCAAAGGGGCAGAAGAGCCGCTTGTATTATCTCACTCTGTCATTCTGCAAAGACCCAAATGATGATCGACTCTTGCAAAACATAATGTGCTTTGAAATAGCAGAAGCAACAATTTATCAAATATAGAGGCAGATATATTATTCTGCATAAAGAACCTTATAGTACAATGCACTGGGATAGGGGATGTTAATATCATTCTTAGCAAATTGGAATTTTTTTATGTCCTGGCAAGCTCTTTACAAAACCAATTTAAAAACTACAACAATGTAAACTTTTCTTGTACGTGGTAGGATTGAGTTTCCGATTTGGCTGCAATCGGAAAACTCAGCACAAATTAAGAATGCTGTTTATTATTGCAAGTGAATTTATAGTTTGTTTTACCACCCCAAGTCACTTGTATAACTTCAAATGTAGCATCTTCCAAGAATCAGCGCAATCAGTATAAAAGCATCTTCTTTTTGTTCTGTTACGGGCTATGGGCATTGCTGGCAAGAGCAGTGTTTATTGTCCATTTGTAACTGCCCTTGAATTAAATCACTTGCTTTTCCATTTCTGTTTTGAGCCAACCTCTGTGAATTGCTACCAAGTTACTTCATATTTAATACTTCCTGAAGGACGTAAGTTCTGTAGGAATGTAGAAGAACAGACTTTTGTTTCTAGTTGTGTGGAAAATATCTGGAGTGGTTTATTTAAGAGATCATTGAAAGGTCACTGTGGCCACTGGAAGTTTTTATTTTTTTAAATGAGGGTTCCTAGAGATCACAAAGCTAGTGATAACTGCTTGTGCTCCTGAGATGCTGCTTGGCCTGCTGTGTTCATCCAGCCTCACATTTTATTATCTTGGAATCTCCAGCATCTGCAGTTCCCATTATCTCTGATAACTGCTTGTTTTGTTGTAGACCTCTGCTGGGACTGCTGAACAGTAAGTGGCATGAACTGTACTTTTATACCTGGAATTATTTGAGGGACAAAAAGCATGTGAGGAAGGGATGCCCAGCTCATCTCTTCTATTTTGTGAAAAGAGTTCTCTTGAGTTCAGGATGAAACTCAATGGTTCTTCTGCAACAGTGATTGCAGAAACTTCTCAGTATGGTATTTCCTGAGCAAGATGTATCAGTCGAGACACCAGAGACAACTGTGCATATTTAGTGACTTCACCACTCATGTAGAACATAGAGCAACAGACTTTGGAACTTTCAATGCCTCCTCCTTTTTAGCTTCTACAATGATCCACTGGGCAAAGTGTTTTTCTCAGAAAAACAATCTCTACAGGGAACTCTTTTTTTTAATCCTTTAGCTGGCAATGTACAAGCATGTGTGTGATTTCAGGTTATTTTGAGAGGTAAACAGCTATACTTCTACATTACTCACATGTTGGCTAGTTGTTGCATCCTCATTTGAATAAACTTTGGTCTGATAATAAATGAATAATTATGTTTATTACCTTTGGTAATTTTTAAAATTTAAAATCTGATTTAGATTAGATTAGATTCCCTACAGTGTGGAAACAGGCCCTTCGGCCAAACAAGTCCACACCGCCCCTTGAAGCATCCCACCCAGACCCATCCCCCTATAACCCACACACCCCTGAACACTACAGGCAATTTAGTATGGCCGATCCACCCAGCCTGCACGTCTTTGGACTGTGGGAGGAAACTGGAGCACCCGGAGGAAACCCACGCAGACACGGGGAGAATGTGCAGACTCCACACAGACAGTTGCCCGAGGCGGGAATCGAACCCGGGTCCCTGGCGCTGTGAGGCTGCACTGCTAACCACTGAGCCACCATGCCGCTCTTAGTTAAGGTTTTTAATTGGCTACTTTGGTATTAGGAAATATCTTTTTTATTTTGTGACTGATGAAGCAATGAGATTACAGTAACAGTGCACCACTCCAGCCTCAGTTGTAACAGGATCTGTAGTTACACTGAGGCCAAATCAAGAAAAGATGGCAATTTTCTTCCTGTACAGGATATTTAGTGAACTAGATGGATTTTCATGACAATCAGCAGCAGTTTTATGGTCACCATTATGGAAATGACTTTATTTATTGATTTACTATTAAACTACACAAAATTATAGAATTATTACCGTGCAGAAGGAGGCCATTCAGCCCATTATGCCTGCACTGATGCTATAATGTAGTTTGGCTATATTATTTAGTGCCAATCGCCTGCCATTTCTCCATACCCCACACATCATTACTATCTAAAATCCAGTGCCCTCTTGAGTGCATCAAATGAATTTGTGTCCACCATAGTTCCAGGCAGTGCATTCCACATCTTAACTACTCACTGACTGATTAAGTTTTTCCTCTCATCACCTTTGCTTCATTTACACATCACTTTAAATCTGTGTCCTCATTCTTTTCTCTTCTATGAATGCTTCTCCCTACTTACTCCATCCAGCCAGCTGACCAAATCTCTTCTTAGACTTCACCTCTCCAAGGGTCAAGCCTCAAAGTCTTCAGTTTATCCCCACAACTGAAGTTTCTCATCCTTGGAGCCATCAGTGTAAATCTCTTCTGCACCTTGTCCAATGCATTCATGTGTTTCCTGTCATGTGGCACCCACAGCTGCTCACAATACTGAGGTCTAACAAGTGTGTTAAATTCCATAAAGGTGGATTCTAAACCCGTGCTCCAGTCATCTGTATTCCCAATGCAGCAACATTTCCCAAAATCTTTCCGAAACAGTTTCTTTTATCCATTTTGCAAAGTTCTCCTTGACATATCTAATAATTTTAAACTGATGCAGTTTTAGTAATAGAGGTGAAAATGGGATTATTGGCAAAATAACTATTTAATGAGCATATTAATTACACCACCCAAAGAAGTCTGATTGTAATGATCAAAGATGACTTACAAATAAATGGTGCTGAAACACTTGACATGTTCATTGTTGTATTCACAGTATGGAGATAGGCGGCCAAATCAAATCAGCTTCCCTAACTCTGTATTCACAACACAGTAAAATTAATGTCTTCAAAGACTGTAAAAATTGACTTCAATGGCTTCTAACCAAACTTATTGAATAACTAATACCAGCCTTTGTGAATAATCAATGCTAGACGCTGGATGTGTAATTCAAACTAGAGACTTAGCAGTTTGTTGACAATACACTGTCCTTACAGAGCAAGGTTAAACCACGAGCTGATCTAATTAATGATGAATCTTTAAATCCAGTCCTCTTTAATTTTAGCCCAGCTCTCTTACAACAGAACAGAGTTAAAGAGAGACTGTTAAGGGATAAGTCAAAAGGGAAAAATAAATGAGATACAACTGGCCAGTTCACTAAAGCAGATTTCACAATCTATTACATCATCAGCACATAGGATTATATCTTTCTTGGTTTCTGGTAATCCTGATGCGTGCAAGTAGCTCCCAATATGCTCTAAGGAATATTCATTTAATTCTTATAACTGAGACTCTAATTTCTGAACATTCAATAACTTGATATTTAGAGAGAGCAATCGACGTCCCATTCTATTGCTTTCGCAATCACAATCCTTCTGATCCAAAATCAGTCCAAAAACCGGTTCAAACTTGACCTCTCGCTGCCAAGCTGATACTCTCACATGAGGTCCCAGTTAAATTCAACTTCCTGTCTCTGCTAGAGCATAAAGCCTCTCCAGAGTCACAGTGTCCATGAGTGAGCAACTTTTAATAAGAAACAAACTGCAATTAATTTTCAGGCTTGACCTCAAAAACAAATACCAGTGTGTTTGCTCTCTTTTTCTAAAACACAAGCTGCTGCTCACAGTCTGAATGTCATCTTCAGCTCACAGTTCACAACTCCAAACCAAAAAACTCGAAAAGAAGCAGAATAATGAAAAATCAGCAAAGGTTCCAAATGGTGTGCTCTGGTCAGTTCTGTAGTATATCAAGTATTTTTAATTTGTAAAAGTTGCAAAATAGCTTCTCCTCATCCTTGGTTGTCTTCCTTTCGGATGAACTCCACTTGAACACTCATTATAAAAGCAGAGTTGCTAATGGGGAGCAGACTCCACATCAGGTTAAATCTGATCTTCCTGGGCATGGGGGAGACGGTGAAACAGCATCAGGAATGCCAACACTGGACACAAGACTCCTCTAGGCGAAAGAGGCAGTTTACTTCAGGAGGCAAAGTTTTGTGCCAAAACCGGAAGAATGGACATGCATGGATAAGAGGTATGGTCAACACAAGGTCACATCCCGCGACATATACAGTTTGGATAGGAGAGGTGGTCCTGAACAAGCACGTGGACCACATGAAACCTCGCAAACGAGGCGGGAGCAAAACATACCTGGTCTTTCAGAACCTGTGGGCTCTCCTCATCTGCCTAGCATCAAAGAAATCTCTGAGGATGAGACGGACATGGCAGATGTTGCAATCTCAATGCTGTTGCCACCTGAAGAAGATGAATTTCGGGCCGAGATGCTGTAGGCGCAAGAGGCAGGCTACGGTCTGGTATATAGAACATTGAACAATACAGTGCAGAACAGGCCCTTCGGCCCTCGATGTTGTGCCAACCTGCCACCAGTACGTGAGTAAGATTCAGAGGGAAACACCTCAGCAGAAGGTACAGGAGAAAGAACAGGCCTACAGTCCAGGACTTAGTGGGGAAGGGTTGTAGCGATTGTAACAAGGTCAGCCAGGTGGATCTCATGGAATATGAATTCCCTGATTGGACCAGATTAACATCCCCAATCAGGGAGCCCTGGCTGACAGAAATGAACAGGATTATCAGGGGTTCTGCTAACTCTAGGAGCCAGCTCTGTACTAGCCGGGTCAGTGTCATGTACTATGCATGTGTAAATAAAGGATGATTTGGTGGCAGGATACCAGCCTTCGTGGAGTTATTTCAGTCTCCATTATGGTGCAGAAAAATGGGCAGCTCTCCTGCTCACCCAGCAGGATCTCCAGGTCCATGTCCACATGGTGGAGAACATCAACTGGCTCTCTGGGTCATGTTCTTGTGGCACCACCTACATGGGCATCAGTCCCTGAGTGCCCCGAGTGTTATGTAGCCAGGCTTTAACTATAGCATCAGTATTATCAATACCCAGGCTGATGGCATTGGCAAGCATCTTCAACTCTCTAGCCCAGCAAATCCCCACAAATAATGCCACACAACTTCGGCTGCGTTATCAGTGATGAGCTGAATGTCACATGAGAAAGGTCACTCTGAGCCATTAGTGAACCAGACACCATCAATCTTGCTCGACAAAACACATGAACATGCCAACCTATAGGCAGTGACTGTTCCCCCGATTGGCAAGATGGCATAATCACATCCTCTTCAAAACCTTGCATTTATGTAGCAACTTGGAGCACCTTTCAAAGCACATATATCACTGTTAAAATGTGGAAAATGAAGCAAGACTTTTGTTGACAACAAGATTTCAAAAATAGCTTATAACAATGATCAGAATATCTTTCAGAGGTGTTATTTGAGAAGTAAATATTGCTCAGGATATAGGGGGATAAGGCTGGCTGCTCTTCAAATTAATGCTTTGGAGTGTCCCTTGCAAAACAGCACATCTGACCTTGATTGAAACTGGTTATGCAAAATGTTTAACCCAATGCAATGGTAACGCTGCTTGCTCCAACTTTCTCATCAATTGTAATCATAGAGTCATATGGCACTGAAATAGACCCCTTGGTCCAACCAGTCCATGTCGAACATAATCCCAAACTAAAACAGTCCCACCTGCCTGCTCCTGGCCCATATCCCTCCAAACTTTTCCAATTCATGTACTTATCCAAATGTCTTTTAAACATTGTAGCTGTGCTCACTTCCTCAGGAAGTTCATTCCACGCACCAACCACCGTCTGTGTAAAAAAAGTGGTCTCTCATGTCTTATTTAAATCTCTCTCAGCCCACCTTAAAAATGTGCCTCTTGGTCTTGAAATAGCCCATCCTAGAGAAAAGATAACTACCATCAAACTCTATCTATCGAGTTCATGATTTTATAAATTTTTGTCAGGTCGCCTCTCAACTTCCTTCACTCCACTGAAAAAACGTCCCGGCCTATCCAGCCTTTCTTTATAACTCAAACCTTCCATACCTGGCAATGTCCTGGCAAATGTCTTCTGAACCCTCTACAACTTTAAATAACTGGGCGACCGTAACTGGATGCAGTATTCCAGGAGAGATCTCACCAAAGTCCTGTACAACCTCAACGTAACTGAGCAATGATGGCAAACATGCCAAACGCCTTTTTTGCTGAACTGGGTATTCAGATACTTGCTAAACCCTGTGCACAGCAAATACTGCTTCATGAAACACTGTGATATTCTCACTTGACAAGGAATGCTGTAGAGTACAGTCTCCACTGTGTTTTGCCTGATAGTCTTACCGTGTAAACAAAATATGGGCATTTGTAGCCATCATCCCAATATCTACCAGTGATCAATCTGGACAGCATCTGCATGATCTCTTTATATGCAATCCACTTTGCAATTTGGGAACTGCATGGAGCACGTTTAAAAGTAAACTTTAGCAATTTGTATCTTCCAGGCTGTAAAATACAGAAGTATGACATTATTGTATTTGTTGATACAGTTGCATTGCTAATATCAAAAATATAGAAATTAACTGCTTGATCTCCAAGTTTACAGGCTACAAAAGACAATTGTAACATAGGACTATGGTAACCTATCTCCTCCTTAAATTTTATTGCAATAACCACTGGGCATTGATCTAGTGGTATTATCGCTGGACTGTTAATCCAGAGACCCAGATAATGTTCTGGAGACCCAGGTTTGAATCTGCCATGGCAGATGGTGGAATTTGAATTCAATAAATATCTGGAATTAAGAATCTAATGATGACCATGAATCCATTGTCAACTGTTGAAAAAACCCATCTTGTTCACTAATGTCCTTTAGGGAAGGAAACTGCCATCCTTACCTGGTCTAGCCTAGGTGTGACTCCAGACCCACAGCAATGTGGATGACTCTTAACAGCCCTCTGGGCAATTAGGGATGGGCAATAAATGCTGCCTGGCCAGCGATGTCCTCATCCCGTCGATGAGAAACAAAGTAAAACTCAATGCCGCAGCTTTCACCACCCTCTGGGACAATGAATTCCACAGATTACTGACCCTGTGAGAGAAGTAATTTCTCTTTGCCTTATCCTAAAACTATGAGCTCTTATTATGGATTCCTCCACATATCCTCTGTATGTTTACTTTATCAATATCCTGTCAATGTAGTTTTCACAAGAAAACATAACGATTCATTACACAATGAAACCATGAATGCTATAATATTAGATGAACAATCTCATTAAAATTATCAGAAAAAAAAACATTATTTTTATCTCAGCAGTATACACAAGTACTCAAACCTCAGTGCAGAGTTACCTCTATCTCTGCTAAAGCCCTTGGTTCAGTTGCCACAGCCTTAATTAGATTCCTTCTGGCCAAATGCTCCTTATTCAAATCTGTCCAGCACACTGAGTATCCAATTAAGACAACGTGGACTATAATTGTAATTTAGAACTACTCATTATTTTAGTTTTAATTTCTTCTAGCCTTTATTGCGAACCGAGTGGAGGTGTTCTGCAAAGCGGTCCCCAAGCCTCCGCTTGGTTTCCCCAGTGTAGAGGAAGCCACACCGGGTACACTGGACAACTGCACCTCCCAGTCGCAAACCATTTCAACTCCCCCTCCGATTCCTCAGACGACATGTCCATCATGGGCCTCCTGCAGTGCCACAATGATGCCACCCGAAGGTTGCAGGAACAGCAACTCATATTCCGCTTGGGAACCCAGCAGCCCAATGGTATCAATGTGGACTTCACAAGCTTCAAAATCTCCCCTTCCCCCACTGCATCCCAAAACCAGCCCAGCTCATCCCCACCTCCCTAATCTGTTCTTCCTCTCACCCATCCCCTCCTCCCACCTCAAGCCGTACCTCCATTTCCCACCTACCCAGCTCATCCCTCCTCCTTGACCTGTCCGTCCTCTCCGGACTGACCTATCCCCTCCCTACCTCCCCACCTATACGCTCCTCTCCGCCTATCTTCTCCTCTATCCATCTTCGGTCCGCCTCCCCCTCTCTCCCTATTTATTCCAATTCCCTCTCCCCGTCCCCCTCTCTGATGAAGGGTCCAGGCCCAAAACGTCAGCTTTTGAGCTCCTGAGATGCTGATTGGCCTGCTGTGTCCATCCAGCCTCACACTTTGTTATCTTGGATTCTCAGCATCTGCAGTTCCCATTATCTCTGACAGCATGGAAACAGGCTCTTTGGTCCAAACTGATCCATGCTGCCCACGGTGCCCGCCCAGCTAGTTCCAACAGCTCAATTTGGTCTATATCCCTATAAACCCTTCCCATCCATGTACCTATCCAAATGTTTTTTAGATGTTGCTATTGTACCTGCCTCAACCACATTCTCTGGCAGCCCGTTCCATACACACACCACTCTCTGTGTGAAGAAGTTGCCCCTCAGATCCTTCTTAAATCTTTCCCCTCTCCACCTGAAACATGTGCCCTCTCATTTACAATTCCCCATCCCTGGGAAGAAGACTATATGCATTCACCCAATCTATGCCCCTCATGATTTTACACACCTCAATAAGGTCACTCCTCTTTCTCCTACTTTCCAAGCAATAACGTCCTATCTTGGCCAGCCTCTCCCTATAACTCAGGGTCTAACAGTCCTGGCAACACCCTCATAAATCTTCTTTGCACATTTTCCAGTTTAACTATATCTTTCCTTTAACAGGGTGACCAAAAAGTACACAATATTCCGAGTGTGACTCACCAACGACTTATATAACTGTAACATAACATCCCAACTCCTATACTCAGCACCTCGACTGATGAAAGCCAGCATGCTAAATGCTTTTTCCATCACCTCTGATGCCGCTTTCAACAAACTATGCACTTGTCCCTCTGTATCACAACATTCCTCATGACCTTACCATTGACTGTTTCAGTCCTACCTTGGTTTGACTTTCCAAAGAGCAACACCTCACACGTATCTGTATTGAACTGCATTTGCCAATCCTCAGCCCACCTCCCCATCTGATCAAGATCCCTCTGTAATTTTTGATAACCTTCTTTGTCATCAACAATATCTCCTAATTTTGTATTATCTGCAAACTTACTGTTCATGTGTTGTACATTCACATCCAGATCATTTATGTAAATAACAAATAACAAAGGTCCTAGTACTGACCCCTGGGCAGACCACTAGTCACAGGCCTCCAGTCCGAGAAACAACCTGCAACTATCACCCTCTGCTACCTACCATTGAGCCAATTTTGAGTCCAATTAGCTAGCTCTCCCTGGATCCCTTGCAACCTAACCTTCATGACTAGCCTGCTGTGTGAGACCTTGTCAAATGCCTCACCGAAGTCCATATAGACAACATCCACTGCCCTACCCTCATCCACCCTCTTGGTTACCACTTGAAAAAACTCTAAAACATTTGTCAGACATGACTTCCCATGCACATACTCATGCTGATTATCCCTAATCAGACCTTGATTATCAAAATGTTGATTGATTCTGTCCCTCAGTATCCTCTCCAAGGATTTGCCTAGCATTGATATCAGACTCACTGGCCTGTAGTTCCCTGGCTTGTCTTTGCTACCTTTCTGAAGCAATGGAACAACATTAGCCACCCTCCAGTCTTCCAGAACTTCACCAGTGGCTAAAGATGAAGGAAGAATCTCTGCAGGGGCCTCTGCAATTTCTTCCCCAGTCTCCCACAACATCCAAGGATAGACTTGATCAGACCCAGGGAATTTACCCACCTTAATGCGATCTAAGGCTGCAAACACCTCCTCTCTGGTAATATGTACGATGTCCAAAACATCCCCACTTTTTTCTCTTATTTCCTTAACATCCACGATTTTCTCCTCAGTAAAACACTGAGGAGAAATATTTATTAAAAATCTCCCCCATCTCCTGTTGCTCCACATATAGAAGGCCGTGCTGATCTTTAAAAGAATCAAGTCATTTCTTTGCAGAACTGAAAATCCATTTTCACACACATTCTCAACCATAAATATTGTAAAATGAGCCTTCATAAGAGTTCAGGTACAGATTAACAGTTGAACAGAACCACGGACAGATTCAAGGGATTGAACCCTCTACTACAGTTCCAATGTTTCTTTAATTCTGTGAAATTAACAATCTATTGTACAATTAACATTAATTTATAAACTAAATCTGTAAGAACACAGTTCTGAGAATATCCTAATGAATTAAGATATTAAAAGGCAAGAATATGGTCAAGACTGACAGCATGTCAATGGATACAAATAAAAATTAGAGAAAAGTTAGTGGAGGGCAAATACTAAAATTGTAACATTTCTGAAAAATTCTGGAAGGAAGTTAACTAATTATGAAATAATGGGCTTTTCTAAATTAGATGCCCTGTTGGGGCAGTGAGTGTGCCAGAAGAACTGGTTTCCAAAAAATGGACTTTACACTCAGTTCTAATAGAGTGATAAAGACATACAGCATGGAAGCAGACCCCTGCCCAACCAGTCCATGCTGACCACAATCCCAAACTAAACTAGTCCTGTCTACCAGAGATAATGGGAACTGCAGATGCTGGAGAATCCGAGATAACAAAGTGCGGAGCTGGATGAAAACAGCAGGCCAAGCAGCATCATAGGAACAGGACTCACTTAGCCTGGGTCCCGCCAAACATTTTTTATTCATGTGCTTATCTAAAAGTCTTTTAAACATTCTAACTGTGCCCGCATCAACCACTTCCTCTGGAAGTTCGTTCTACACACGAACCGCTCCCTGTGTAAAAAAACAGATTTTTAAAAAATCTTTCTCCTCTCACCTTAAAAATACACCCCTAGTCTTGAATTCCCCCACCCAAGAGAAAAGACAAATGCCATTCGCCTTACTGCTCTCTAGATTTTATAAATCTCTGTGGTTGGTTCACTAACTGAGCTGGTTCGTTCATTCGCAGACATTTCATTACCATGCTGGTTAACATCATCAGTGCGGCCTCTGATGAAGTGCTGTTGTTTTCCTGCCTGGTATTTAAACTCTGGGGTCCACTGGAATTGATTACCTCATTTCTGGTTTTCCTTTCCAGTGGAGTATATACAGGGTCTAGAGGAAAAAGTCCCCTTCCCCCACTGCATCCCAAAACCAGCCCAGCCTGTCTCCGCCTCCCTAACCCGTTCTTCCTCTCACCCGTCCCTTCCTCCCACCTCAAGCTGCACATCCATAGTTTGGATCGGATTTGCGTAAGGGCCATGCTTTTGAGCCTCTGCATCATTGCTTCTGCAATTGGTGATGGGGTGCTTTGGTCTTCGTTGTAATTCCTTGGCTAATCTACATGAAGTTGTGCCTGGGACGGAGAATATGGATCTTCCAATTTGTGGACTTTTGGGAGGCCATAGAATCGGGAGGTGTTTGTCCCTTCTGGTTTCATTTTTAGGTAGTCTTTGTTGATTTGTCCAGTCTGTTTCAATCTCTTTAGTGTGTAGATTATTTTGTTATCCATTTGCAGTGGCGGGTCTATTTGCACTTGCCAGTATGTATTCGTGCCTGCGAGTCATGCCTGTGCTTTAGTGAGGTAGTCCCGTTTTTCTAGTATTACTGTCATGCGCCCTTTGTCTGCTGCTCATACTGTGATGTTCTTGTCCTTTTTCAGTCCTTCTAGGGCCTTCCTTTCCGGTGTGTTAGGAGAGTTAAGTTCACTCTTTCTGGTCAGTGTTGGGATCACTGTTTGTCCTATGGCTTGTTGTGTTTCCTCAATGATGCCGTTGGTCTTCAGTGTGGCTAGGAATTCTGTCTTGTTAGTGTCTCTGTGGCTGTGGCTGAGTCCTCATGGTGGAATAATTTTCTCTGAGTCTGTTAGTTTCCCTTACCCACTATAAATAGAGCCAACATAATATATAAAATTCCACACAAGGACTGTGACAAACATTACATTGGACAGACAGGAAGAAAATTGGCCACAAGAATACATGAACACCAACTAGGAACAAAAAGACATGACCAATACTCATTCATCTCCAGTCACATGGATAAGGAGAACCACCAGTTCAATTGGGACAGCATCAGGATCCTCGGACAGGACGAACAGAGACAAGCTCGGGAATTCCTAGAGGCCTGTTCCTCCACCAAGAAGGCCCTCAACAAACACATAGAACTGGACCCTTTATATACACCACTGCGAAGGAAAACTGGAAATGAGATCATCAATTCCAACAGACTCAGAGTTTAAATAACAGGCAGGAAAACACAACAGCGCTTCATCAGGGGCTGCACTGATGATGTCACCCAGCAGGGTAATGAAACATCTGCAAACGAACGAACCAGCTCAGTGAGTGAACCAACCACAGCATCTACAACCCAAGCTACGGATCTACTTAAGAACCTTAATAAATCTCTGTAAGACGACCCTAAAACCTCCCACAGCCCAGTGAAAAAAGACTCAGCCTCTCCAGGCTCACCTTATAACTGAAACCTTCCATTCCTAACTACTGTCTGGTAAATCTGTTCTGAACCCTCTGCAGTTACTAATATCCTTTTCATAACAGTGCGACCCGAACCAGACACAGTACTCCAGAAAAAGACTTACCAAAGTCCTGTACAACCTCAATGTAATGTCCCAATTCCTATCCTTAAAGGTCTGAGCAATGAAGACGAGCATCCTAAATGCCTTATTAACCATGCTGTCACACCATATGTGACACAGACTTCAAAGAATTATCACTTGAACCCCTAGGGCTCTCTGTTCTACAGCACTACCCAAGGCCCTATTTTAAATTGTATATATCCTGCCTTTTCTTGTTTTACCAAAATACAATACTTTTTCTTGCACAATGCAAACTAACCATTTCTCCTTACCTCCTGGAAATGCTCACAAGAGTAGTCATAATCAAACCATGGGAGTCCAAGTATAATCTTTTTGGGATCCACACCCAGCTTGATATAATGGGACAGACCTAAATGGGCAGAAGTATAATGGTCTTAGGTCAACATTGATAAGGAGCAGGCACAGTCTTCACCAGAAGATCATACTGTTCATACCTGATAATGTCTCATCATAGGGAGCATTTGCTTTTGCTTTTTCAAGTTGCATGTCATAGGCCTTCACTCATAGAAAGTCACAGGAATTTGCTATTCATGCATAATCATTGCACTTGCCACCTGGACAATTTGCTTCCAAATGTGGATGGCTCATGGGAACTGTGAAATTAACAGAGTAAAAGTATATCAGTGATACAGACATTACAGCACAGGAAGAGGCCATTTGGCCCATCGTATCTCAACCAACCCCCTGCGTACCAACCCAGCCAGTCCCAGTCTCTCTGGATTGAAACAGCTTATTGTCCTTTTGTGTCTATTCAATTTTCTTTTGATCATCTTCACTTCCATTTTCCAGGTTGGTTGCAAGTTTCAGGTCATTAATCCCACAGTGCAAAACAGTTCTTTCACATATTGCTCCATGGCCCTTTATCCCTTACCATTAGTCCTCTACCATTAACTAGTGAGAAGAGCTTTATACTTGTTTACTTTTCTCTAAACCTGAAAAAATCTCTCCGCAATCTCCCTTGGTCCAACAAGACCAGCCCAAGCAGCTCCAAACAAACCTTGTGGCTTAAATTCTGCACCTTGGAATTATTTTGTTTAATGTTCTCTGCACGATCTCAAGGAATCTCCTATCCTTCCAAAAGAGATGAGCGTTATCAAATCAGCGATGATCTTGTTGAATAGCAGAGGAGACTCAATGGACCAAATGGCCTACTTCTGCTCTTTATGGTCTCCTTGTCTTATGGTTGTATGCAACTTTGGAAGGATTATGCAGGGTCTGTATAAACAAAGATTTCCTCTTCTTTACCAAGAGCCTTCATGGAGTAAATAAGGACAAAACATTTCCCTGGGCAGGAGGCTCATAAACAGGATTCACAGATTTCAGAGAATTGCCACAAGAGCCCGACACAAGGTGAGATGAGTGTTTTACATGTGGAGTTGAAATGCAGCGTGGAAGTTGATTCAATAGCAGCTTTCAAAAGGGAACTGGATAAAGATATGAGATAAACTGGAGAGCAATGGGCAGAGAGCAGGGAAATGGGAGTCACTGGGTGTCTTTTACAAACAGAAAGCACAGGGCTGATGGGCCAAATGCTCTCCTTCTGTGCTGCATCATTCTTAAACACATGTGAAAGTTACAGTTCAGATCTAGACAATGGTGGAAGCTGTGCGTCGATCCAGCTGTCTCACTGGAGGCTCAAATTGCTGCATTACCGAGACCTGCTGTACCTGCAGCTGAGATAATAAAATGTGAGGCTGGATGAACACAGCAGGCCCAGCAGCATCTCAGGAGCACAAAAGCTGACGTTTCGGGCCTGGACCCTTCATCAGAGATGGGGATGGGGAGAGGGAACTGGAATAAATAGGGAGAGAGAGGGAGGCGGACCGAAGATGGAGAGTAAAGAAGATAGGTGGAGAGGAGAGTATAGGTGGGGAGGTAGGGAGGGGATAGGTCAGTCCAGGGAGGACCTGCTGTACCTGCAGCTGAAGTTGATTCAGCGTAAAATATCTTGTAACCACTTTGTAACTAGACAATGCACTAAGAAACAGCAACTAGAAATCACCTCTCCAGGAAAAAAGATCCATGTTTATTTATAAATTCCTAATTAGTTAAACAAATGACAAAAACAGAAATTGCTGGAAAAGCTCAGAACTTTCACTCAACCCAAAATGTTAAGTCTGATTTCTCTCTGCAGATGCTGATAGACCTCCTGAGCTCTTCGAACAATTTCTACTTTTGTGTCTGATTTACAGCATCAACAGTTCTTTCGGTTTTTATTAAACACACGATTTGGCTCCATTTTGTGAAAGGCGGCTCTTTCACCTGAGACGCAGGTATTTCACGATGGAAAACATCTTCCATCTCCTCAAGCAGTTTGGGTAGTTTTTGATGATTTTCCAATAAGATTCAACAGTTCCAGGAGGATTCCATCCATGGACTAAATCTTGGTGAAATATACAGTGTCTTTGATCCAAGCTGTCTGTTCCTTTTCATCTGTCAACTGTTTCTGATGTACATGTTCTGGTGGAATGAGAAGAATGTTGTTAAAGCTTCGATCTCAGAATAGACAATCTCATGGTACAATACCAAACAAACCTGCCAACTTTACCAAGAAATGAGGGGAGGGAGAGTCAATTGGAATTTGCATTTGCATGGCATCTTTCGCATCCTCTTCCATCCTTCATATCCAATGAATTATTTTTTGAACTATGATCACTGTGTTTTTCTATGTTGATGTAATGGTGAATATGTCTCCACCAAGGTCTCTCAGACAGGGCATTAAGTACTTGACCAGCTTGCTACTCTGATGGTGCTAGTTGTGAGTTTAATATTGCCCAAGGCATCATGAGAACTCTGTGTTCTTCTTTCAGTTGTTCCCCTTCAAGGTCCTCTATACCCACCTGTACAAGCATGTCAACCAAAGTTCATTGTCTCGTCAGCATCATGCTCAGATGGGCAGAACAGTGATAAATGGAATTTAGATGTGAAAAGTGTAAGGTGATGAATTCTGGGAGGACTAACAAGGCCAGGGAATACTCATTTAATGGTAGGACCCTGGGAAATACAGAGGATCAGTGGGATCTAGCTGTTCAGAGATCCTTGAAGAAAAGGTAGATAATGTGCTTAAGAGCTTAATGTGCTTAATGTGATAGTTGCCTGTATTAGTCCAGGCATTTAAGATAACAGCAGGGAGATTATGATGGAGCTGTACACAATACTAGCTGGACGACTGTGCGCAATTCTGTGCAAAACTGTAGGAAGAATGCGATTGCACTAGAGTAGGGTGCAGAGGAGATTCACCAGGAAGTTGCCTGCAATGGAGTGATTCAGCAATGAAGAGAGGCTGGATAGGCTCGGGTTGTTTTCTTTAGAGCAGAACAGGCTGAAGAGGGCACAATTTAAATGTGTAAGGTTATGAGGGGTTGAGGTTCGGGTAAGGTAGGAGGAAACCTCTTCCCTCACGAAAGCAATCCAAAATGAGGGGACACAGAGCTAAAGGGGCAGAAGGTTTGGACAGTGAGGAATCTTATTTTCACTGAGGTGGTAGTGGGATCTGGTATTTACTGACTAAAAGGGTGTTAGGGACAGAAACACCCAAAGCATTTCTGAAGAATTCAGACGAGCACTGGAAATGCCATAGTATACTGGAAAATGAGATTACAGGGCTTGAGGTGTTTGATGACCAGCATAGATACGAAAGGCTGAAGGGCATCTTTCCATGCTGTAAAATTCTATGGAGTGGAATCTTACAGGGATCTGAGGGATGTGGGCCAGTCTGAAATTTGCAGCTAATCAGGCCAGAAGTTCAGTAAGACCCAGGAGCAACTCCTGCCACATTGCCCACTCTTAGATAGAACATAGAACATAGAACAGTACAGCACAGAACAGGCCCTTCAGCCCACAATGTTGTGCCGACCATTGATCCTCATGGATGCACCCTCAAATTTCTGTGACCATATGCATGTCCAGCAGTCTCTTAAATGACCCCAATGACCTTGCTTCCACAACTGCTGCTGGCAACGCATTCCATGCTCTCACAACTCTCTGCGTAAAGAACCTGCCTCTGACATCCCCTCTATACTTTCCACCAACCAGCTTAAAACTATGACCCCTCGTGCTAGCCATTTCTGCCCTGGGAAATAGTCTCTGGCTATCGACTCTATCTATGCCTCTCATTATCTTGTATACCTCAATTAGGTCCCCTCTCCTCCTCCTTTTCTCCAATGAAAAGAGACCGAGCTCAGTCAACCTCTCTTCATAAGATAAGCCCTCCAGTCCAGGCAGCATCCTGGTAAACCTCCTCTGAACCCTCTCCAAAGCATCCACATCTTTCCTATAATAGGGCGCCCAGAACTGGACGCAGTATTCCAAGTGCGGTCTAACCAAAGTTTTATAGAGCTGCAACAAGATCTCACGACTCTTAAACTCAATGCCCCTGTTAATGAAAGCCAAAACACCATATGCTTTCTTAACAACCCTGTCCACTTGGGTGGCCATTTTAAGGGATCTATGTATCTTGCCGAGGGGTGAGGGGAATTTCACATGAGGCAGTGATGAGCTGCTGATCAAGGGGGAATTCCAGTGTGTCAAACACCTTGTTATTCAGCTAAACGCAAACAGAGATGGTAGCAGAAACTTAGTGGGTCTGGCAGCAACTTTCAAGACAAGAGTTAATGTTTCGAATCTGGTCTGATTCTCCCTCAGAACCCAGCTTGCCAAGTAACAGCCTAACTCCCCTCATTAATATTCAGCTTCCTATCTTCCCACTTCCTCCACCTAAGCCACGACTTTCCTGCCTCCTTTAGTATTGACCACACCCACTGCCCTAGTAGATTCCCCCCACACCCCCACTTTAACCTTCCATTGACTCACCACCAAGACCAGATTCGCCTGCGACCTCTGACCTCCCTCGAGGAGCAGCAGCTGGATGTGAGGGTCCAGACAAACAAGGTGCCAAACAAAGATACTGAGAATTCCTGACATGGGACCTGGAGTGGGTTCCTCGTGATGTCAGCGCTCTCTCTGCTTGTTCCTGTTGTTTAGGACCAATCCACATTTCATGGCATCATCCATGGGCACCAGCTGGATGTGCCCTTCATCCACAGAAATTGGCATCTGGGATTTGCCAATCCTCTATGACCATGGTGGCACTTCTCTGATTGCAGATTGCTGAGGAACCACATCCCTGCCTTGTGGGGCACAGCGGCCACTAGCATTGAAAGGTTGCTGCATGGGCAGGCTCCCAGCTCACGGATTAGACCCAACTGCATCTCAGGACTGCTTGTTTGCACTCTCAGTGCTTGCACACTCATGCACGCATTCTCACACCATCCGCGATGTGCCATACCATTTGGTGCATTGATGCTTCAGCTGCAATCAGTGCTGCTGCTTGGACGTACCCTTTTACAGTGACACAATGGCAGGCTGCTGGTCAATTAGGGATGTGCACAGGATAGGGCAGGTGAAGGGGGTAGACTCCTTGCTGTAGGGCCCACTGAGATGCAATTCTAACAGGATTAGACAGGGTAAACTCAGGAGGGATGTTTCCAATGCCCAGGAGTCCACAGTCTAAGGATACAGGTTAGGCCAGTTAGGACTGAGATGAGGAGCAATGTCTCCACCCAGAGAATCCCTACAGTGTGGAAACAGGCCCCTCGGCCCAACAAGTCCACACCAACCCTCAAAGGATCCCGCCCAGACCCATCCCCCTATAACCCACCTAATATACACATTGGGCAATTTTTCATGGCCAATCCACCTAGACTGCACATATTTGGACTGTGGGAGGATACAGGAGCACCCGGAGGAAACCCAGGCAGACACGGGGAGAATGTGCAAGCTCCACACAGACAGTTACCCGAGGGTGGAACTGAACCCAGGTCCCTGGCACTGTGAGGTGGCAGTGCTAACCACTGAGCCACTATGCTGCCCAGAGAGTGGGGAGCCTGTGGGATTCTCTGGCACAGAAAGTGGTTGAGAACAAAACATTAAATATTTTCGAGAAGGAGTTCGATATAGTTCTTATGGCTAAAGGGTTCAAAGTAAAAGCGGAGAAAACAGGAACAGGGTCTGAGTTGGATGATCAGCCGTGCAGATTCAAAAAGCTGAAAAGCCTCCTCCTGCTCCAATTCACTATACTGCCTCAAGGTGGAGCCTGGGGAAGACAGCATCCATGCTGAGCTGTGCCCCTTGGCATCATTTATCATTCTCTGGACAGGTGAAAGGTTGTTGGCACGATGATCACAATGGGCTGAATCAGTGCCAGTTCAATGGTGAAACTGATGTCTGCTGGACTAGGACACTGAAGGAGCAAATAAATAAAGCATCCATTTGTAATTTCATTTACAAATATTTCTTTGCACATATTCGTCTTCAACTGCTTCATCAATGACCTTCCCTCCATTACAAGGTCAGAAGTGGGGATGCTTGCACAATGTTCAGCACCATTCACAGCCCCTCAGATACTGATGCAGTCTGTGTTCAAATGCAACAAGTTCTGGACAATATCCTGACTCGGGCTGACAAGGGGCAAGTGACATTTGTGCCACACAAATGCCAGGCTCTGACCATCACCAATAAGAGTGAATCAAATCACTGCCGCTTGACATTTAATGGTGTTGCCATCACTGAGTCCCTATCAACAATCTAGGGGTTACCACTGACCAGAACTCAACAGGACTTGCCGTATAAATACATTGGATACAAGAGCAGGTCAAAGGCTAAGAATCCTGCAGCAAGTAACGCACCTCCTGACTTCCCAAAGCCTATATGCTGCAGAAGGAGGCCATTCAGCCCACCATGCCTGCATCCATTCTATTCCCTAGTGCCAGGTCTTTGCCTGTTCCCCATATCCCGACACACAAATAATCCTTCTTGTGTTAGGAGGCAGAAAGACATATCTTTCCATGAGAAAATTCATTACAGTACCTTTCAAGACAACCCGAACGCTGTGCTCATGACCATAACACAGAAGTGTTGAGTCAACAGCTTCTTTGACCACAATTGTGGTAATCTTTGAACAGTCATAATATTTCCATTCGGATCCTCCATCATCAAAGGTAACAACGTGGTACAGAAAGAGAGTGGTTTAACTCGATCACAACGTGTGAGGCTGGATGAACACAGCAGCCAAGCAAGTCCGCCTCCCCCTCGCTCCCTATTTATTCCAGAACCCTCTCCCCATCCCCCTCTCTGATGAAGGGTCTAGGCCTGAAACATCAGCTTTTGTGCTCCTGAGATGCTGCTTGGCCTGCTGCATTCATCCAGCTCCACACTTTATTATCTCGGATTCTCCAGCATCTGCAGTTCCCACTATCTCTGGTTTAACTAGATCATTGCGTTATTAATAGTTTACATTACAATACGGTGAGTGCTCAGACACTGAGGGGTCAGAGGGAGGCAGAAAATCAAGCTGTCAGCTGTTGTAATTCCTGGACCACTCTCCTAAAGACAGTTCCATAAAACAGATAAATTGAGGATTTTGCATACTTCCGTTAAATTTTTAATTTTACGACAGCCCCAGGTGTAATGGGGCTTTAGTATCTGTGTTACTCCCAAGTGGGTCAAATCAAGATCATGATTTGAGCAACATCCAGGTTTAGGATGACAGTAGCAAGTGGTAATTCATACCACACAAGTGCCAGGCAATGCCCATCTTGAGCAAAAGAGAATCCAACCACTGCCCTTGATATTCAGTGGTACTGCCATCGCTAAATCCTTTACTGTCTAGACCCTGCAGCTTATCATTGACCGGAAACTGAACAGGATTGGCCATCCAGCTCAATGGCAGGTCCATGTTCCAGGATACAGAAGCTACAGCTGTGACAGAAATCCAAGTAAGCATGGAGCGGGAGATGCGCTTTTGATAAGGGAGGACGTAACAATAGTGCTTAGACAGGATATTCTTAAAGGGTCCTCAAATGATGCCATATGTTTAGAACTTAGAAACAAGAAGGGGATGGGCACACTGTTGAGACTGTATTATAGACCCCCAAACAGCCAGCAGGTTCTACAGGAGCAGATGTGTAGAGAGATTGCAGATACCTGCAAGAATAACAGAGTAGTATTGGTTGGAGATTTTAATTTCCCCTGTTTTTCATGCACCACCCAGAGCGTAACACACCTGGATGCGGTGGAATTTATTCAATGTGTTCAAGAATGTTTCCTAAATCAATATGTAGAGGGCTCTACTCGGGAGGGTGCAACACTGGACCTCCTCTTAGGGAACAAGGTCGGGTAAGTGACTGAAGTGTCAGTCAGAGAGCACTTTGGGTCCACTGATCATAACTCTCTTAGTTTTAACATAGTTATGGAAAAAGATAGGACAGGTCCACAGGTTAATGTGGTAGGCTGTACCAGGGTCAATTTTTGTGTATAAACTGACATTTTCCAACTACCATCAGTTCTGGGGAAGGGTCACTGGACCAGAAACAGTAACTCTGATTTTTTCTTCACAAATTCTACCAGACCTGCTCAGCTTTTCCAGCAATTTCTGTTTTTGCTTTGGATTTACAACATCTGCAGTTCTTTCAGGTTTTATTTAGTATTTAGCTCACTACTGTATCTGTTCCAGGCACGCCTACCTTGAAGAAGTTCTGCTCCTCTCTCCGACGGGATTTCAATTCCAATCTTTCTTCTTGCCCACCGACATTAATCTTACTGTTACTTCCTGGTGTTTGATCATGTATTTGCTAAAACTTGTTTCCACAGCATATCAGAGATAGTAGGAACTTGTAGCTGCTGAAGAATCTGAGATAACAAGGTGTAGAGCTAGATGAACACAGCAGGCCAAGCAGCATCAGGGGGGCAGGAAGACTGACGTTTCAAGCCCAAACGCTTCTTCAGAAATCATTTCAGACTCACCCCATGTGGATTCCAACTGAAGTTTTATCCCTTGTGTTTTGAATCCTCCCAGGATCACAGGTATCTCTGTGATGTTCAACATTCCACGGACAACTGCTCTCGCCGCATCCTGAGCTCCACACTCAGTGCCATGCGGCGTCACATACATACTCTCACCCTCTCTCTCCGACAGCATCGTAACCCTCTGGCTCAGGGCTGCACCACTCCGCAGTTCCACTTCATCTTCCAGCTCATTCATCGTGCTAACAAGAAACATTTTCTTCTCCTTTCAGGGGTTAAGGCCCACAAGATGTGCCAACTCAAAGATACCTATGGCCCTGTGGAACCTTCCCCCCCTGCCCTTCCCTCTGACTCCATCCCCTCCCCCAAAGCCCCCACCTCCTGCCGGGTATTCACTATCCGTCCTCACCCTCCCGCTCTCTGATGCGGAACACTCTGCACTCAGCAAAGGCAGGGTGTGAGGGATGAGGTGTGGGAAGCAACCACCTACAAACCGATGTCCTTTTCAAGCCCACAGCTACCTGGAATACACCTCCTCCCACCCACCCTCCTGCAAAAATTCCATCCCCTATTCCCAATTCCTCCGCCTCCGCCGCATCTGCTCCCACGATAAGGCATTCCACTCCCGCACATCCCAGATGTCCTCGTTCTTCAAGGGCTGCAACTTCCCCCCCCGAGGTGGTCAAGAACGCCCTCGACCGTGTCTCCCACATTTCCTGCACCTCATCCCTCACACCCCGCCCCCGCAATAACCGCCCCAAGAGGATCCCCCTCGTTCTCACATACCACTCCACCAACCTCCGGATACAACGCATCATCCACCGACACTTCCGCCATCTACAATCCGACCCCACCACTAAAGACATTTTTCCATCCCCACCCTTGTCTGCTTTCCGGAGAGACCACTCTCTCCGTGACTCCTTTGTCCGCTCCACACCCGCCTCCAACCCCACCACACACGGCACCTTCCCCTGCAACTGCAGGAAGTGCTACACTTGCCCCCACACCTCCTCCCTCACCCCCATCCCAGGCCCCAAGATGACTTTCCACATCAAGCAGATGTTCACCTGCACATCCGCCAATGTGGTGTACTGCATCTGCTGTACACGATGTGGCTTCCTCTACATTGGGGAAACCAAACAGAGGCTTGGGGACTGCCTTGCAGAACACCTACACTTGGTTCGCACTCAATTTACCCCTCCCATTCCTCAGACGACATGTCCATCCTGGGCTCCCTGCAGTGCCATAATGATGCCACCTGAAGGTTGCAGGAATAGCAACTCATATTCTGCTTGGGAACCCTGCAGCCCAATGGTATCAATGTGGACTTCACCAGCATCAAATTCTCCCCTCCCCCCACTGCATCCCAAAACCAGCCCAGTTCTTCCTCTCCCCCCACTGCATCCCAAAACCAGCCCAGCTTGTCCCCACCTGCCTAAACTGTTCTTCCTCTCACCTATCCCATCCTCCCACCTCAAGCCGCACCTCCATTTCCTACCTACTAACCTCATCCCACCCCCTTGACCTGTCCGTCCTCTTCGGACTGACCTATCCCCTCCCTACCTCCCCACTGCATCCCAAACTCACCTCTCTCTCCTCAGCACCCATACTCTCCTCTCCACCTATCTTCTCCTCTATCCATCTTCAGTCCACCTCCTCCTGTCTCCCTATTTATTTCAGAATCCTCTCCCCATCCCCCTTTTCTGATGAAGGGTCTAGGCCCGAAACGTCAGCTTTTGTGCTCCTAAGATGCTGCTTGGCCTGCTGTGTTCATCCAGTCCCACATTTTGTTATCTTGGATTCTCCAGCATCTGCAGTTCCCATTATCTCTTGCCATGGGTACCAGCATTGGCCCCAGTTATGCCTGTTTCTTCGAGGAGTATGTGGAACATTCCTTGTTCCAGTCCCATTCCAGCCCCCACCCACAACTCTTTCTCCGATATATCAATGATATCATTGGTGCTGCTTCCTTATCTCATCCAGAATTGTAAAAGTTCATCAATTTCACCTCCAATTTCCAGCCTGCCCTCACTTTCACCTTGTCTATCTTTGACTCCTCCCTTCCCTTCCTCGACATCTTCTTTGACTGTTTCCATTTCTGGGGATAGACTGGCCACTAATTTTCACTATAAATCCACTAACTCTCACAGCCAGCTGGACTATACATCCTCACACCCCACTTCCTATAAAGTCTCCATTCCCATTCTCTCAGTTCCTCCGTCTCTGTTGTATATGTTCCAATGAGGCCAACTTCAACAAGGGATCCTCTGAAATATCCACCTTCTTCCTCAACCGTGGATTCCCCAACTCTGTTGTTGAAAGGGCACTCAACTGCATTAGACCCTCCCCTCCCTTGTCCACCTTCTGCAGGGACTGTTCCCTCCGGGTTACCCTGGTCCACACTTCCTTCACACCCAACATCCCCTGCAGCCCTACGACACCTGCCCCTGTAACCAGCGTAGACCCGAAACGTCAGCTTTTGTGCTCCTGAGATGCTGCTGGGCCTGCTGTGTTCATCCAGCCTCACATTTCATTATTAAGGTGCAACACCTGCCCATTTACCTCCTCTCTCCCCAGTATCTAAGGGCTCAAACGTATCTTCCAGGTGAAGCAACACTTCACCTGCTCTTCCCAGAATCTAGCCTGCTGCATTCGCTGCTCACCTCTACATTGGGGAAACGAAGTGTAGACTAGGTGACCACTTCACAGAACATCTACGCTCTGCTCCCAGAAAAGACCCTGAGCCACCTGTTACCTGCCACTTTAACGCACCACCCTGCTCCCTGGCCAACATCTCTGTCTCTGGCTTGCTGCAGTGTTCTAGCAAAGCTCAACGCAATTTGGGAGAACAACACCTCATTTTCCACACGGGGACCCTGCAGCCCTCTGGACTCATTATCGAGCTCAACGATTTTAGGGCCTAAACTCTCGTATGTCCTAACCCCCTATCCCACACACCAGGCCTTGTTATCAAAGAACCTGCACTACACACTACCTATTGTGAGTCACTAACAG
Source organism: Stegostoma tigrinum (assembly GCF_030684315.1). Classification (NCBI taxonomy): domain Eukaryota; kingdom Metazoa; phylum Chordata; class Chondrichthyes; order Orectolobiformes; family Stegostomatidae; genus Stegostoma; species Stegostoma tigrinum. The sequence goes on from NC_081361.1 coordinate 98,341,347, forward strand.
TTCCCAGTAACAGATACTCACCATCCTAGCCTGATCGTTGTCAACTCATTTGTCTATCCAACTGCTTGTCTGCCTTAGATTGCATTAAGGTGAATAAATCTCCTGAGCCTGATTAAGTTCCATCCTTGGATGCTTTGGGAGGACGGGGAAGAAATTGCAGAGGCCCTTGCAGAGATCTTTGCATCATCTTTATCTACTCGTGAAGTTCCAGAAGACTGGAGAGTGGCTAACGTTGTTCCATTGTTTAAGAAACTTCGCAAAGACAAGCCAGGGAGCTACAGGCTGACATCAGTGTTAGGTAAATCAATGGAGAGGATACTGAGGGACAGGGTGAATCAACATTTGGAGAATCCAAGATAATAAAGTGTGAAGCTGGATGAACACAGCAGGCCCAGCAGCATCTCAGGAGCACAAAAGCTGACGTTTCGGGCCTAGACCCTTCATCAGAGAGGATTCTCCAGCATCTGCAGTTTCCATTATCACTGATTTGTATAACTGAGATCTGATTAAGGATAGTCAGCATGGAATTGTGCGCAAGAAGTCATGTTGACAAAACTTTCAGAGTTTTTTGAAGATGTAACCAAGAGGATGGATGAGGGTAAGGCAGTGAATGTTGTCTATATGGACTTTAGTAAGATTGTTGACAAGGTCCTGCATGGCAGGCTAGTCACGAATGTTAGTTTGCATGGGATCCAGGAAGATCTATCTAATTGGACTCAAAATTGGCTCAGTGGTAGAAAGCAGAGGGTGATGGTTGAAGGTTGGACTGCAGTGGTTCAAGAAGGCAGCTCAGCACTATCTTCTCAAGGGACAGCTATGGATGGGCAAGAAATGCTGGGGCCAGCTAGCGATGTCCACATGCCACAAAAGAATTAAAAACAAAAGATAACCCTGGAAGGGTAAGATATGTTGTCAACTTGGGCAGCAAGTGAAGGTAACCATCTCATTCTGTTATTATGATGTAGCAGCACAAATTTATTCAGTAGCAGTATACTGTTGTCAAGCCTACTGAGCAAACATGAATTTCAATCCCATTGGATTCCTGGTATGGAGGCCATGTGTCTCAATGATCTGTGTCAAAGAACCCGTCCTTTTGGCTATTTGTACCAGACTGGGTATAGATCATACTTAGCCAGCCAGTCCTCACAAAGCTCAGAACATAATGATAACATTACCATATGAGGAGTGTTTGAAGATTCTGTGTCTGTATTCGAAGGAGTTTCGAAGGATGATGGGGGATCTAATTCAAACTGACAGAAATACTGAAGAAGGGTCCAGACCCAAAACATCAGCTTTTCTGCTCCTCTGATGCTGCCTGCACTGCTGTGCTCATCCAGCTCTACGCCTTGTTATTTCAGACTCCAGCATCGGCTGTTCCTAATATCTCTGAGAAATACAAAGCGCCTGGATAGAGGGGACATAGAGAAGATGTTTCCACTAGAATTAAATTTTATTATCATATGTCCTCAAATATAGAAATACATGAATACAATGGAAAATGTACACAGCCACCATTCTCCAGTGCTATCTTGGTTACAAAATCAGAATTTTATAAAAAAGCATAAACAAAGGGCAAAAGATAAGAAAATGTCCAGATTTAAAGTCTAAAGTCTTGTCTCCATAAAGGTGTTTGGTACACTCCGTTACTGAGAAAGGCATCCAGGCCTGGTAAGAGAGTCTATGAACTCAAGGGCACAGTATCAGAAAGAAAGGATGACCTTTTGGAACTGAGATGAGGAGCATTTTCTTCAGTCAGAGGGTGGTGAATCTATGGAACTGATTGCCACAGAAGGCTGTGGAGGCCAAGTCATTAAGTGCCTTTAAGACAGCAATAGATAAGTTCTTAACTAGCAAGGAGATTAAGGATTACAAGGAAAAGGCGGGAGAATGGGGATGAGAAACATATCAGCCAAGATCGAATGGTAGGACAGACTCAATTTGTGAATGGCCTAATTCTGTTCTTATATCTTATTGTCTCACATGAGATGTGATTCTGCATTTCAACAGCATTTGCTGAGCAGTCCAAAGGATGCTAAGAATTGAAATAGGAACAATTCATTTTCATCAACAAAGTGGACGTTGCAAAGTGATTCATTTACATGTGCTAAAATGATATATATATTTATAATCAAGGACCTAGAGTCACAGGGAACTATAGCATGGAAAAAGTACCTTTGGTCCAAACCATCTGCATCGACCAGACATCCCAAACTGACCTAGTCCCATTTTCCAACTTTGGCCCATATCCCTCTAAACCCTTTTTACTCATATACCCATCCAGATGCCCTTTAAATGTTGCAATTGTACCAGCCTGCAACATTTTTCATATTCCGCTTGGGAACCCTGCAGCCCAATGGTATCAAAGTGGAGTTCACAAGCTTCAAAATCTCCGCTTCCCCACTGCATTCCAAAACCAGCCCAGCTCGTCCCCTCCCCCCGCTGCATCCCAAAACCAGCCCAGCTCATCCTCGCCTCCCTAACCTGTTCATCCACTCACCTATGTGCTCCTCCCACCTCAAGCCACACCTCCATTTCTCACCTACTAACCTCATCCCGCCTCCTTGACCTGTCCGTCCTCCCTGAACTGTCCTATCCCCTCCCCACCTCCCCACCTATCTTCTCCTCTATCCATCTTTGGTCCGCCTCCCCCTCTCTCCCTATTTATTCCAGAACCCTCACCCCATCCCCCTCTCTGATGAAGGGTCTAGGCCTGAAACGTCAGCTTTTGTGCTCCTGAGATGCTGCATGGCCTGCTGTGTTCATCCAGCTTCACACTTTGTTATCTTGGATTCTCCAGCATCTGCAGTTCCAATTATCTTTAATAAAATGGGTAACTACAATCCAAAACAGAATATTTGGTTCCTATAGTGAAAGTGACCCCACACAATGCTGCGAAGGATGAGGTTGGAGATTGTGACACCGTGACATGTTTCCATATCAGGATGGGGGTGTGAATTGGGAAGGAGCATGGTGTTGATAGCAATCCCGTTCTGGAGGTAATGGCTGTTGAAACCAATGGCTCCAGTTCAAGGGAGAAACTAGGAAATGATCTTGGATCACAGTCAGTAACTTACATGATGCTTTCTGTACCTGTTTAATCCTCAATGCACGAATAACACTGGCTTTGTATTAGCTCAGAAAAGGAAACTTTATGATGAATCTGGAAGAATATTTCATCACTTTTAATTTACTGCACATTTAGTCCACTGCTTGCTGTAGTTCAGAATTTTCAACCAAATCCACAAATTTATGCAGAGTTCATGCATACATTCTGAATCATGTACAAACTCTGAATCATGTCTACCCTCTGAATCATCCCTGAAGGTAAAACAGCCATATGTCCCAATGCACAATTCAATCTCACAATCAATCACTGGTGAATCTACTAAGCAAGTGATGTCCCAAAACTCCTTATTCAAGATTGTTGCATCAGTCCCAGCAAAATCTGACAACAGAAAAACAGGGATAAATGGCAGGATTACAATAAAGCACTATAGTAATTCATTTAAAAAATGATCACATTCCCTTCTGCATCTCAACAACTTGATAATTTGCTTCAACACATATCGCAGTCAACGATCGTGTTTCTAAGTGCTAAACTAATATTCCTTCCATAAAATCCAGAATTGAAAGCCAGTGTACCTACAGTAGGTGGACTACAGCAGTTCAAGAAGGCAGCTCATTGCCACCTTCTCAAAGGCAACTGAGGCCTAGCCAGCAATGCCCCATGTCCAACAACTGAATTTAAAGACAGTTCTCCTGCAAATGACCACGAGATCTATCATTGGGTACTGGCTGTCCTTACTCTGTCTGGCCTACATGTGACTCCACACCCACATCTGAATTGTCCTCTGAAATTACGGAACAAGACACTCAGTTCAAAGTTTCAAATTTGATCAAGAAGGCAGTTCTCCAATGATTCATTGCTCGATTTCTCCATTTTTTTTTCATGGATTCAGCTTGTCACTGGCAAAGCAAGCAGCTGTTGCCCGTCCCTAATTGCCCCTGAACTAAGTGGTTTGCCTGACCAGTTCAGAAGGGAATTGATCGTTTAATTATTGCAAAAGCTTTTCAATTGTATATTTGCAAAATAGAATGTACTGCATCCATGAATGTGCAATTTACAAAATCAAATGATGTTTCCAAAGTAAGTATTTTAGTTCTGTTGTTTAAGTGGGAGCTTTATAAACATAAAACAATTGATGCGTTTGGTTTGAAAACGTTCTATAGATCTATTCATGGCACAGAATAGTCCTTCGTTAATAAGCTTCCTACCCCATTGCTAATGTGTGAAACTCACCATAGAGTTGAAGGCAGGGTGAGATATGTCTCCCATTCTCTCCGCATTTATAATTCTATCAAACAAGATTGTAACGTCTTTTAATCCTGATAGTTTTTTTTTCTGTGACAATGTGCTTTCAGTTACATTGTATGTACGGTTATGTTCCAACCAACTTCTTGATAAGATTACAACTCTGGCATGGAAACTGCAACAAAGTTCAATTCAGACAAAAGTATTTTAAAATTGATTCACAGGCTGTGGGCATTACTGGCTGGGCCAGCATTTATTGGCCCCAGGTGGTGACAGTGAGCTGACTTGTCAAAAATGTCCAGGAGATACCCTATCAATAAAGTCATTCTTCAGTCTTCTACCCTCCAGTGGAAATGAGCCTAGCCTTTCTTGAGAATCTGCTCAATTGGGTATCAAAACTCTACCAAAGCAGTTCAAGTACATTCCAGGCCTTCCTTAAATATGGGGACTGTTATGTGCCAGACCAAGTCCCCTTCAAATATATCAAGGAGATAGCCTAGACCCTCACCTTTATCATATTTAAAGGCAACTGTGAGGTGCTTTGTTCCAGATGTAATTCGATTGATTACACTACTCAACTTTAAGTAAAACACACTGCATTCTGACCCTACAGTTAAAATACAACACCAGAAAGAAGAATTAGTATAACTTCACCTCTGGAAAGCATAACAATACAGTAGATTATTTAACTACTAAATAGTAACCATTCCAATACAATACCATCGCATAAACACATCCTTGGTAAAGGCAAAGTCAGTAAAACCGATTATCTCGCATGCGATTCTGGCAGAGAGAGAGAGCCCAAACTTTTAGCTGTAACAGAGAGAAATATAGCAGCTTCCATAACCATCTTCAAAACCCCAACAAATACTGAAAGCTAAACTAAAGCCCTGGCTCTGTGGGAGCCTGACTCTGCCCATTTGGGCTGCTTCTGTTATTCCACCTTTTAAGAAAATCCTGAGTCCTCACAAGATGTTTACTCTACTGGATTCAAATAGACAGCTCAATACTTATGGCTCAAAACCTCTCTTCAAAAAAAGGACAAAATACACCTCACAACGTCATAGTATCATCACAGAGACCAAAACTGCTCACAGTATTTAACATAACAAAGTGTGGAGCTAGATGAACACAGCAGGCCAAGCAGCATCTTAGGAACACAAAAGCTGACATTTCCCACTTGCCAGACCCGCCTCACCCCCATCCTACCAATTCCCCTTCTCTTTCCCTCCTTCCATCTCACTTGTCTCTCTCCTCCATCCCTTTCCTGTTGATCCTGTGTCAGTCAAACTCTCTTGGCTCTCTTTTTCTGAAGAAGTGTCCCGATCCGAAATGTCAACTTTCCTACTCCTCTGATGCTACTTGGCCTGCTGTGTTCCTCCAGCTCCACACTGTGTTTTCTCAGACTCAAGCAGCGGCAGTTCTTACTATCTCCACATAAATGGTTAGGCGTTGCTTGGTGGCTCAGTGGTTAGCATTGATGCCTCACAGTACTAGGGACTTGGGTTCAGTTCCAGCATCAGGAATGGTAGTTGCACGTCCTCCTCATGTCTGTGTGGGTTTCCTTGAGTGCTCCGGTTTCATCCCACAGTCCAAAGATAGGCACGTTAGGTGGGTTGGCTGTACTAAATTGCCCATAGTGTCCACGGCTGTGCGGGATTGATGGATTAGCTATGGGACATGCAGTGTTACAGAGTTAAGGTAGAGGGGTGGGCCTGGGTGGTATGCCCTTCAGAGGGTCAGTGTGACTTGATGGGCTGAATGGCCTACTTTCACAGTGTAGGGGCTCCATGTTGCTTTTGTGACGCTCAATATTATGGTGGAGGAGGATGCAGCCGTTTATACACTCACAAAGAAGTCTCACACACAGCAACCTGATAGATTATGAGATGGTATATTTTTGTAATTACACTTATAGATCAATATTGACTGAAATATAAACTTTAGGTCTCACTTTATCTTTAATGAATCCCCCCACTAATCCACAGTTTGTTTTTTATTCTTTATTCGTTAATGAGATGAGGACGTCACTAGTTAGGCAGCATTTATTGCCCATCCCTAACTGTCTAGAGGGCAGTTAAGAGTCAACCATATTGCTGTGGGTCTAGAGTCACATGTAGGCCTGACCAGGTAAGGATGGCAGAGATAATAGGAACTGCAGACGCTGGAGAATCCAAGATAACAAAGTGTGAAGCTGGATGAACACGGCAGGCCAAGCAGCATCTTAGGAGCACAAAAGCTGACCTCTCTGGTAAGGATGGCAGTTTCTTTTCCTAAAGGACATTAGCGAACCAGATGGGGTTTTCCATGATGATTGACAATAGATTCATGGTCATCATTTGGTTCTTAATTCCAGATATTTTTATTGAATTCAAATTCCACCATCTGCCGTGGCAGGATTCGAACCTGAGTTCGAATCCTACCATGACAGATGGTGGAATTTAAGTTCAATAAATAGCTGGAATTAAGAATCTATTGATGAATCGATTGTCAGGGAAAAAACCATCTGATTCACTGATGTCCTTTAAAGAAGGAAACTGCCAACCTTACCTGGTCTGGCCTACATGTGACTCCAGACCCACAGCAATGTGGTTGACTCTTAACTGCCCTCTGGGCAATTAGGGATGGGCAATAAATGCTGCCTGGTCAGTGACATCCTCATCCCATGAATGAATAAAGAGGGAAAAAAAATGGGGACAGTCACTTCCACTATCGCTGGTGATGAAGAGGAGCAGAAAACCTGTTTGTAATGACAGCACCATAAATTCCTGAAAACTAGGTTGGATTGAATAAAAGAGCGTCACCCACTGTGTACAGATTCAAGCAGCACTGAGGGCTTGACCAGCTCTGGCTCATCAATCTCAGGATGACAAACAAGATGACACTTTCAGCACAATGACATCGACAGAACCTAAGTCACAAAGCAGTTTATGAGGCCTGGCTAAATAAAAATGTTCAAAAGCAGCTGGGGTTTGTGAAAACTGACTGCACAAGCACAAGGAGGCTGGTACAATTACAACATTTAAAAGGCATCTGAATGGGTGTATGAATAGGGTGGGTTTAGAACATAGGGCATAGAACATAGAACAGTACAGCACAGTACAGGCCCTTCAGCCCATGATGTTGTGCCGAACTTTTAACTTAATCCTAAGGTCGATCCAACCTCCACCCCTACCTTCTACTATCATCCATATGCCTAATAGATGCTTAAATGCCCCCAGTAAGGCCGACTCCACTACCTTCTCCAGCAATGCATTCCACGCCCAGCCCACTCTCTGAGTAAAGAGCCTACCTCTGACGTCTCCCCTATATCTTCCTCCACTCACTTTAAAACCAGATCTCCTCATATTAGCTACCTCCACCCTAGGAAAATGTCTCTGGCCGTCCACTCTATCTATACCTCTGATCATTTTGTACATCTCTATCAAGTCACCTCTCATCCTTCGTCGTTCTGAAGAGAAAAGCCCTAGGTCTCTCAACCTTTCCTCATAAGACCTTCTCTCCATTCCAGGCAACATCCTGGTAAATCTCCTCTGCACCTTTTCTAATGCCTCCACATCTTTCCTGCAATGAGGTGACCAGATGTGGCTGAACTAGGCTTTTGTAAAGCTGGAGCATAACTTCACGGCTCCTGAACTCAATCCCTCTATTAATGAAAGCTAAAACCCCATATGTCTTCTTAACAACTCTATCCACCTGGTTTGCAGCTTTCAGGGAACGTGAACATAAACCCCAAGATCCCTCTGCTCTTCTACACTGCCAAGAATCTTTCTGTTAACCCTGTATTCTGCTCTTGAGTTTGTCCTTCCAAAATAAATCACCTCACTTTTCAGGGTTGAACTCCATCTGCAACTTCTCAGCCCAGCTCTGCATCCTATCAATATTCCTTTGTAACCCAGAACAGCCCTCCGTACTGTCCACAATGCAACCCACCTTCATATCCACGAACTTGCTAATCCATCTTTCTACTCTTTCATCCAAATCATTTTCAAAAATCACAAATAGAAGAGGACCCAGGGCAGATCCTCGTGGTACACTATTCGTAACTGAGCACCATGTTGGATATTTTCCGTCCACTACCACCCTTTGTCTTCTAAGGGTCAGCGAAGAGGGGTATGGACCCATTTCAAAAATGGGACTGGATTAATTTAGAATGTCTGATCGGCATGGATGAGTTGGACTGAAGGATCTATTTCCATGCTGTACATCTCTATGGCTGTATGACTCTATGACAGGATAAGTGTAACTGAGGTAGTTTACAGTGTGATTGTGGCCGAAAAGCCCTGTGCGACATGTGAAAGGAATGTGATTGTGCCAAGCACTGATCCAACAAAGAAGGATGCTGTGAGGGCCGTGAATTGCAAAGGATCCCAGAAGCTGACTTCTTCCAATCTAGCAGAAAACATTTTGAACAATTGGGCAACTGCTCTCAAGGGTGATTTGATTCATTGTCAACTAAAAAAAACCTTCGAGTTATGATCAAATGTCATGTGAAAAGCTGGCCTCAGAACCTGAAAGGCTATTGAGATGCCAAATGAAAATACTCTTGACGCACCTCAAAGATAATTGAACATCCCATGGATGGTAGGTGGAGCTATAGCCAAGTAGGAATTACTTGTCCAAAAGAATTTTTGAGCAGTACCTCAGCATGAAGTAGGCGCTCCAAAAAAAAAGGCACCAAGAGTTTTATTTGTGTAAAGGATCACACAGTTAGTACAAGATAACAAAGTGTGGAGCTGGATGAACACAGCAGGCCAAGCAGCATCCCAGGAGCACAAAAGCTGACGTTTCAGGCCTAGACCCTTCATCAGAGAGGGGGATGGGGAGAGGGAACTGGAATAAATAGGGAGAGAGGGGGAGGCGGACTGAAGATGGAGAGAAAACAAGATAGGTAGAGAGGAGAGTATAGGTGGGGAGGTAGGGAGGGGATAGGTCAGTCCAGGGAAGATGGACAGGTCAAGGAGGTGGGATGAGGTTAGTAGGTAGGAAATGGAGGTGCGGCTTGAGATGGGAGGAAGGGATGGGTGAGAGGAAGAACAGGTTAGGGAAGCAGAGACAGGCTGGGCTGGTTTTGGGATGCAGTAGGGGAAGGGGAGATGTTGAAGCTTGTGAAGTCCACGTTGATACCATTGGGCCGCAGGGTTCCCAAGCGGAATATGAATTGCTGTTCCTGCAACCTTCGGGTGGCATCATTGCGGCACTGCAGGAGGCCCATGATGGACATGTCGTCTGAGGAATGGGAGGGGGAGTTGAAATGGCTCGCGACTGGGAGGTGCAGTTGTTTGTTGCGAACCGAGCAGAGGTGTTCTGCAAAGTGGTCCCCAAGCCTCCGCTTGGTTTCCCCAATGTAGAGGAAGCCACACCAGGTGCAATGGATACAATATACCACATTGGCAGATGTGCAGGTGAACATCTGTTTGATATGGAAGGTTATCCTGGGGCCTGGAATGGGGGTGAGGGAGGAGGTGTTGGGGCAAGTGTAGCACTTCCTGTGGTTGCAGGGGAAGGTGCTGGGTGTGGTGGGGTTGGAGGGCAGTGTGGAGCAGACAAGGGTGTCGCGGAGAGAGTGGTCTCTCCGGAAGGCAGACAAGGGCGGGAACGGATTGTAGATGGCGGAAGTGTCGGAGGATGATACGTTGTATCCGGAGGTTGGTGGGGTGGTATGTGAGGACGAGGGGTATCCTCTGGGGGCGGTTGTGGCGGGGGCAGGGTGTGAGGGATGTGTTGCGAGAAATGCGGGAGACGGGGTCAAGGGCATTCTCGACCACTGCAGGAGGACAGTTGCAGTGCTGGAAGAACGTGGACATCTGGGGTGTACGGGAGTGGAATGCCTCATCCTGGGAGCAGATGCGGTGGAGGTGGAGGAATTGGGAATTGGGGATGGAATTTTTGCAGGAGGGTGGGTGGGAGGAGGTGTATTTGAGGTAGCTGTGGGAGTCAGTGGGCTTGAAATGGACATCAGTTTCTAGCTGGTTGCCTGAGATGGAGACTGAGAGGTCCAGGAAGGTGAAGGATGTGTTGGAGATGGCGCAGGTGAACTTGAGGCTGGGGTGGAAGGTGTTGGTAAAGTGGATGAACTATTCGAGCTCCTCTGGGGAGCAAAAGGTGGCGCCGATACAGTCATCAATGTAACAGAGGAAGAGGTGGGGTTTGGGGCCTGTGTCGGTGCGGAAGAGGGACTGTTCCACGTAACCTACAAAGAGGCAGGCATAGCTTGGGCCCATGCGGGTACCCATGGCCACCCCCTTTGTCTGTAGGAAGTGGGATGGCCTACGGAACACAGTCAGTACAGTTGGCCACAGCCACTGTGGAGAACTCATTCTCCTCCAGGTAAAGAATCAGGCTCAACCAGTGTGCCAGTGTCAAGACTCAATCCACTGACAACCTCATAATGGAGATCTCTTCTGGAGAAACTGCTCTGAGGAGAGCTCAATATGCAATCAGCCGCATCAAAGGGATACAGAGCTGGTAAACAAGTGAGAAGATATAAGTACAACTGTAGAGTATGCAACGTCAAAACCCTCCTCGGGAAAAAAAATCTGTCAGTTTGCACATCCCACAGACAAAGCTGCAGAAGGAGAAGAAGCATAATATGATTTTGAAAAGGACAAGGAGGTTGAGGACCAAGGAGGGATAAAATGCAGGACAATTCTTGAACACTGAGAAAGAGCTGTGCACAATGTTGGCAAACGACGTTTGTTATTTTCATAGAAATTGCTGGAGAAACACAGCAAGTCTGAATGCATCTGTGGAGAGAAATCAGAATTAACATTTTGGGTCAAGTGACCTTTCTTCAGACCTGAAACATTAACTCTGATTTCTCTCCACAGATGCTGCCAGACCTGCTGAAGTTTTCCAGCAATTCCCGTTTCTTTTTCTGATTTCCAGCATCCACAGTTTTTTTTCAGTTTTTATGCTTGTTATCTTATTGTACAACCTCTTGCAAAAGTTATTGTGATCAACTTGATTTCTGAAGGAATAGTACAAGATGTAACAATAGCAAGGCACAATAAACTACTGTTAGTCATTTGCTATTTATTTCACTGCTCTGGTTTTAACTTTGAACTATTGTCAGATAAATCATGCTACTGTGTTGCCAAATACAATTCAAATTGAGCATGAATATGACATCTCACACATCGTAAGCAATCTACTGTGATTTGGCTTGGGTTTGAGTGAAATCATTGAACTATCAGGCGTTATAGTCTATCATTTTGGTTTTTGGGCTGCCTCATCATTTCAGATAAAGGACACTGGAAACATGACTGTACAAATCTCAACAGCCAATGTTACTGTGGGATCACAATTAGCAAGTAAAGGAATTGGGGAAAATGAAACAGCAGCCAGCAGAAATCAGGAAAAAAATCCTTCAAACAGATCTGTGGATACAAAATTATTTAGTTTCATAATCATAGATGAGCATGGACACCTGGTCTAGGAACAAGCCCCAGAGCCTGAGTGGATTCCTAGGACTAGTACCAACTCAAGCTGCACCGATACCAAACTCCAGCTCATCCTCTCAGTCAGAGACAAAGATCCCTCAGGCGCAGCGAGAAGCTTCATTTATACTGAATCCCATGTGAGTGATGATGCCACCTCCTGGCTCTCTATCTCTATCTCAGTTTGTGTTGTCATTGCTGGCTGGGCCAGTACTTCTTGGCCATCCCTATTTGCACTTCAGAAGGTGATGCTGAGGTGCCATCTTGAACCATTATAGTCTATATGGTGCAGAGGCAATGCCATTAGGGAGGGAATTCCAGGATTTTGACCCAGCAACATTGGAGGAACGATGATACATTTCCAAGTCAGGACAGTGACTGGCATGGAGGGGAACTTGCAGGGGGTGATGTTCCCAAATATCTACTGCCCTGGTTCTTCTGGATGGAAGTGGCCATGGCTTTGGAAGGTAGTCTCTGAGGAACTTTGGTAAATTTCTGAAGTGCTTCTTGGAGAAATTTCTACTGCTGAGCATCGGCAGTGGAGTGAGTGGGCTTTTGTGGATATGGTGCCAATCAACGGGCTGCTTTGCCCTGGATGGTGTCAAGCTTCTTGAGTGTTGTTGGGGCTGCACCCATCCAGGCAAATGGGGAGTATTCCATCACACTCCTGACTTGTGCCTTGTAGATGGTTGACTGGCTCTGAGATAATTAATATAGTGGAGTATAAAGGAAAACAGCAATTACTGAATAAATGTTGAGGGATGAAGGTTGTTCATATTAAGAAGTGAAACTTAAACGGCAGACAGATGTAAAGGGATTTTATTTTTCCCAGAGCAACGCTGCTTAAAAGATGGTCAGAACTCCAGAGCTTTATAGATGATTGAATGTTGCCCAGGAGATTGAATGAGGTGGAGAACTTCTGTACAAAGTTACATTTGCCAGGGTGGAATCTGCGTCAACATTTTCCTCTTGTCACACAAACTGAGACAGAGATAGAGAGAGCCAGGAGGTGGCATCATCACTCACATGGGATTCGGTATAAATGATGCATCTCGCTGCGTCTGATAGATCTTCGTCCCCGCCCGAGAGGATGCGCTGGAGTTTGGTATCGGCGCAGCTTGTGGCGGTGCTGGCCCTGGGGATTCTCCCAGATTCCGCGGCTGGTTCGTTGACCAGATGTCCATGTTCATCTCCGAACCTGTGCGCCTCTCTGCCCGCCGACCATCAGTATCAAGTCGAGGTGGGTGTTTGCAAATCATTCAGTTTCCTTGTTGCCTCGAAGTTGTCTTTGGAAGGTCACTGCGCAGAAACACATGGAATGGAGCATTGGTGTGGGAGCTCCTGTCTTTCCCCATGTGCTGCGGCTCCTCTCTCTACCCCCTGCTCGGTTTTTTTCTTTCTGCTCGGTTGTGGGAATTGGGAGAAATTCTCCTCTTTAGGATGTTCATTCCCTCCCTCCTCGGGGATGGCCTGCCTTCGGCTAAGAAAGAGAGTGTCCCTCCCAGCCAGGCTCCAGTCCCACTCCGGATCCTGGGGGATCCAGGTTGGACAAGGGTCGTTGACACAAGCCAAGGATCAGGCCCAGGCTGAGTCCGGCTCGGAGGGGAATTTGCAGGCGCTGGTGTTCCCATGTATCTGCTGGCCTTGTCATTCAAAATGTAAGTGGTCACGGGTTTGGAATGTGCTGTTGGGGGAGCCTTGGTGAATTTGTGCTGTGCATCTTGTAGATAGTCCACACTGCTGCTACTGAGCATCCGCAATGGAGTACTGAATGTGGTAGGTTCCCTCAAGCTCGCTGGTTTGTCCTGGATGGTGTCAAGCTTCTTGAGCATTGTTGGTGCTGCACTCAAATGGGAGTGTTCCGTCACACCCCTGACTTCTGCCGTGTAGATGACGAAAACTTCTGGAGGGTCAGGAGGTGAGTCCCTAACAGAATTCATAGCTTTGAGCTGCTTTTGGATAGCTTGAACAGTTTCAGGTCAAAGGTATCTCCCAGGATGGTGATAGTGGGGGATTCAGCAGTGGTGATGCCACTGAATTATAAGGTATGATGGTTAGATTCTCTCTTCTTGGAGACAGTAACTGTCTGGCCTATATGTGCCATGAATGTAAATGCAACAACATTTAAATACTATTTTAAAAATGTTTCTCTGAGATGTAAACTCATAAATGATGCATGATCTTACTATGACAGCTCAATTCCATGGTTCAGGATTGCTGTTTTGACAGAATATTGACTCTGAAACACCAGTTAAGAATCTTGTGGTCACATAATAAAATTGTGAATTCATCTCACCTTTGTAAAACTGAGATTCTGGTGTGGATTAAAGTGAATACAATGTAACAATCCTGGGACAAACCATGGTGTAAAATGACAAAGTAACTGATTAGTAGTTGCTGAGGGTAGTATGCACTTCAGTGTAATGTTGCAAAGTGGAGAGTATGGACACAAATGATCCAGCAAATGACCCAAAGGCTCAATCTGTTTGTGATCCCATTCCTGATCTGTTACTGGGGGGAACAATGTTATTGACTGAAGATAGATTGATTTTTGTTTCATGTCATTTCCTTGATTGACTGTTTTATTTTTGTACCAGATTGTTGTCTTTGATAGTGGAGGAATGGATTGGAAACAGTATGACTGGTCGAAGATCACGACTATTGTTGCCTTTGGAAAGTATGACCGTGAGCTATTGTGTCATGCTCATGCAAATAATGTTCGCGTTGTCCTGAAAGGTAACTAATTTTATCAGAAAAAATTGCATCAGAGCATTTCAAGTCATTCTTGTCTGCTTGTTTGTCTGGTATGATCACGTGTTTTTATTCTGTAAGTATAGTTGACCCCAAACATGTGAGTCTCCTCCTGAACTATAAAATTGGTTGCAACCTGCTGGATCAAGTGGGAGAAACTTAAAATAAATGTCAAGATACTGTTAAAAAACTTTTGTTTATCTTCTTCTTTGCCTCTGTTTATTCATAGATTTGCTGGAGGCTGTCTCAGAAAATAAAGATTTTCAATAGCTCAAAGGACCATGATATAAATGTACACTAACAGTGTTTCAAACTGAAACAGTAAAATCCTCTATGGTTTAGAAGTGTAGGAGGATAATACATTTATTCAAAAATTTTATACAAGGAGTGGGGTAAAGTGTATTTACAAAAATGATTTGAGTTATAAAGAAAGGCTGGATAGGCTGGGACTTTTTCACTGGAGCACAGGAGAGATGATCTTACAGAGGTTAGTAAAATCATGACAGATATTGATAGGGTGACTGGCAGGTGTCTTTTCCCTAGGATGATGAATTTCAAGAATAGGGGGCATATTTTTAAGGTGAGAGGCGAGAGATTTAGAAAATACATGGGGACAAATTTTTTACACTTGGAATGGTTCACATGTAGAATGAACTGCCTGAGAAAGTGATGGATGTGGGCACAGTTACAACATTTAAAAGACACTTAGGTAAGTACATGAATAGGAAAGGTTGGGAGGAATACGGGCTAGGAGCAGGCAGATGGGACTAGTTTAGTTTGGAATTTTGTTCAGCTTGAACTGGTTGGACCGAAGGCTTTGTTTCTGTATTGTCTGACTGTATGGCTCTGTGATTCTATCTAACACCAGGATCATTATGAATGTCTTATAAAGGAACATGCAGTGTACACAGTTTTCTTTGTTATTCTAATTTGTCTTCCCCTAACATTCCATAAATTCCTCACCCAACTCTGATACAACAGTTGCAAATTATTCTGCACAACATATCAAAATTTCACAATGACACATCTTTTCTGTCTGCAAAGCATTACTTCCCATTGTCAGATTTTTCCACATATTTGCACTGCATGTTTCCACTTAACAATTCCTCTGTACATGTTAATAATGGAAAATGTCTCTCTAAACTTGTTCCACAGTATTGCAGCCTCCCTTGTTTGTCTCTTCCAGTTTAGATTGCCATTAAGTAATATGAGATCAAAATCTTATGCAAAAAAAACAAGAAATTTCACAATGGGAATTAACTCCATCTGAATGATCTATATGAACTTCCTTCATGTTTAATTTTGCTTTTATACCTACATTGACTCCTGAGTGGCCTTTGTTCCTAATTCCAGGAGATTGGCCCCTACTTATTTTTTGCTTTTCTCCTGTCAAGCCGGTTGGTCTTTGCTGGGTTTGTGAGCACTGAGAGACAGGACTGGTTTGATGTGAATAATTGCTTTTAAGTTCATTCATGAGATGTGGGCATTGCTGGTTATGCCAGTATTTTGCCTGTAGTGTTTCAGGATGTGTAGATTAGGTGGGGTTATAGGGGAACGGGTCTGGGTGGGATGCTCTGAGGGTCAGTGTGGACTTGCTGAGTCAAATGGCCTGTTTCCACACAGCAGGGATTCTATGATTTCTTGCACTGGCTGAGGTTACCATAAAGGACTCTCCTTCTCAACCTCACTCCTCACCTTAGATATGGAGAATCCCAGGTTAAACCAACACCAGTTGTCTCTCTGTAATTCGTGAGCAATCCTATTGTCTAGTTAGACTATGTTGACTTTATCTTATAAATATTCGCTGCTTTTCCTTTACACTTCAGCAACTATATCGCAGCAGAACTTGATAAATCAAAAGAAGCGAGCAACTTGGATCAAAAAAAAAGTGCTGCTAGCAAGAAAACATTTTATGGACGGCATCAATTTGGAAATGTGGGAAGTCCTTAAGCCTGGATCTGAAAGTTATCATGCACTATCCCACTTGGTTCAGGAAACTGCACACATCTTTCATCGTGAAATACCAGGATCTCAGGTAAAAGAGCCAATACTTTGATGTGGTTTCGAATTAATTTCTGGATAAGTGAAATTACATCTGGCTGCTGTTTGTTATTGCATTGTCACAGTACAAGGCTGCTTAGATTAGATGGTTTAGTCTGAAATAGCTTAAACTGAATTTTCAGTAGATTAGCCTTCGCAGTTCAGAATTATACAAACAAATTGAAGCCCAGCTTCCTGGGATGGAATGAGTGAAACCATAACGTTCACACAAGAATGATACAGCACAAAAAGAGGCCATTGGGTCCACTGTGCCTGTATTTGTTCTTTGAGGATTATTTATTCTGCATTCACTGTTACAATTGCAGCTGCCACCAACAGAACAGAGAGACTTGGGAAGTCTTGTGCATAAATCGCAAAAAGTTAGCATCCAAGTTCAGCAGTTATTAGAGGAGGCAAATGGAATGTCGACCTTCATTTCAAAGGGAATTGAGTATAAACATAGGATGTCTTTGCTAAAATTACACAAGGCATTAGTTCTGAAGGAGGGTCTCTTGACCGAAACGTTAACTCTGATTCTCTCCACAGATGCTGCCAGACCTGCTGAGCTTTTCCAGCAACTTCTGTTTGTATCTCTGTCATTAGTTAGACCACAGTTGGAATACTGCGAACAGCTTTGGTTACCATATCTAATGAAAGATATACTGACATTAGAGGCAGTCTAAAGAAGGTTTCATGGGCTGATGCCAGGTATGGAGGGACTCTTATGAGGAGAGTTCAAATAAATTGGCATACACTGATTGGAGTTTAGAAGAATGAGAAGTGACATTATTAAAACATATAAGATTCGTAGGAAGACTTGACAGGGTAGATATGACAAGGTTGTTTCCACCTGTGGGAGAGTCTAAGACCAGAGGGCATCATCTCAGAATAAGCAGTCGTCAATTTTGGACCAATATGGGAGGACTTCTTTTCTCAGAGGGGAGTGAATCTATGGAATTCTTTGCTGCAGAGGGCTGTTGAGGCTGGATCATTAAATATATTCATACTGAGGTGGACAGTTTTAATCTGTAAGGGCATCAAGATTGGTAAGGAAAACGGAGTTGAGGATATCTACAAAAGGTTCAATGTGCAAAATGCTTTGATAATGTCAATGAGGAGACAGTGTAGCCAGTAGTATGTGGGTTAGTAACCAGAGAATACAGCTCTTAGATAACTACCAAATGAACTAGAGAATAGAAGAGATTTGTTTTGAAGTGAGCTGGTATGATCCAGAATGTTCAGCCCAAAAGGACGTTGCCATAAGACATATGAGCAAAATCAGGCCATTCAGCCCATCGAGTGTGCTCTGCCATTCAGTGAGCTTGTGGCTGATCTTATAATCCTCAACTTCACTTTTCTGCCTTTTCACTATAACCTTGGTTGCCTTACTGATTAAAAAATGTCTATCTCAGCCTTGAATACACTGAATTGCCCAGCCTCAACAGCCTTTGGTGGTAAAGGATTCCACAGATTCACTACACTCTGAATGAAGACATTCCTCCTCATCTCTGTTTTAACTGTGTGACCCCTTATTCTGAGATGATGCCCTCTGGACTTAGATTCTCTCACAATGGGAAACAACCCTTTCAGCATCCACCTGCCCTGTTCAATTCTCTGTTGTTGAAAATGGCTATTGCCTGGCAGATTACCTGGCACTTGGTGGGATGCATCTTGTAGATGGTACACACTGCTGCAACTGTGCAGTGATGGTGAAGAGAGTGAATAGAATCAACTGTGGTAGGGTGGCGATCAGTTTGGCTCCTTTTTATTGGGGAGTTTTGTGGAACCTAACTCAATCAGGCATGAGGAAAATTATCCATCACTTCCCTGATGTGTGCTTCTTAGCTGGTGTCACAGGCTTTGTAGAACCAGGAGATAAGTTACTACAGATTTCACAGCCTCTGATCTGCTTTTGTAGCCACTGTATATTTTTTATTCAATCACAGGATGTGGGTATTGCTAACTAGCCCAGAATTTATTGCCCATCCCTAATTTTCCTTCAGAAGGCGGTGCTGAGTTGCTTTCTGACGTGCTGCAGCTCCTGTGATGTAGGATTATGCATAATGCCATGAGGGAGGGAAATTCCAGGATTTTGACCCAGCGACAGTGACGGAACAGCAATATATTTCCAAGTCAGGATGGTGAGTAGATTGGAAGGTTACCTGGCAGGGGATGGTATTTCCATGTGTCTGCTCCCTTTGTCCTTCTTGATGGAAGTAGACATGGGTTTGGAAGATGCTGTCTAAGGATTTTTGGTGAATTTCTGCAGTACATCTTGTGGATAGTACACACTGCTGCTACCAAGCATCAGTGGTGGAGAGAGTGGATTTTTGTCGACGTGGTGTCAAACAAGTGGGTTGCTTTGTCCTAGATGGTGTTGAGCTTGTTGAGTGTTGTTGGAGCTGCACTCATCCAGGGCAAGTGGGGAGTATTCCATCACACTCTGACTTGTGCCCTGTCAATGGTAGACAGGCTTTGGGGAGTCAGGAGGGGAGTTACTCGCTGTAGTATTCCTAGCCTCTGACCTGCTCTTGGAGTCCTGCAGTGAGTAACTCAGAAGTATATGCTTCATTTCATCTCATACCCTTAGAAGAAATTAATTTCTTATTATTTTTCTATTTTAGGTCACATTTAACGTACCCTGGTCTCCGCATTGTGAAATTGGTCGATGTTATGATTATGTAGCAATTGCAAATTCCTGTGACTTCTTATATGTGATGTCATTTGACATAGAACGTAGAACACTGGGTGATTGTCTTGCAAAGCCAAATGCTCCCTATAACCAGACATTAGCAGGTATGTATAATATCGATTTCTGGTTCAGGGTCTACCTGCCCGTTGTCAATGTTGATCTAAAACTGTCATTTATTTACTTCCCTTTAGGTCTTTCAGCTTATATCAATCTAGGTATTGATTCCAAGAAACTCATAATGGGAGTTCCCTGGTATGGTTATGATTATACTTGCCAGCGTTTCCTTGAGGTAAGATTAAACTTATTAGTTTGCCTTGCACAAGAAATCAGAAGTCCGATCATCTATAATTTATCCCTGTGTTGCATTAGCTGTTCAATTAAGGCATGGACTTGTATTTTGGAATAGTCTATTCTGTTTCATGTTGGCTAACTTGCTTTCATGAAAAAGTAGAAAATAGGAGCAGGAGTAGGCTATATGGCCCTCAAGCCTGCTCTGCCGTTAATACGATCGTGGCCAATTTATTCATTCACAGGATGAGGGCGTCGCTGACCAGGCAGCATTTATTGCCCATCCCTAATTGCGCAGGAAGCACTTAAAACTCAATCGCATCGCTTGGGTCTGGAGTCACATGTAGGCCAGACCAGGTAAGGATGGCAGTTTCCTTCCCTAAAGGACATTAGTGAACGAGGTGGGTTTTTTGCCCCAACAATCAGCAAAGGTCATCATTAGACTCTGCATTCCAGATATTTTATTGAATTCAGATTCCATCATCTGCTATGGCAGGATTCAAACCTGGTCCCCGGGACATCATCTAGGATTTGTTCGTGGCACGGTGGTTCAGTGGTTTGCACTGTTGGATTAACAGCCCAGCGATAATACCACTGCACCATCAACTCCCATGTGTAATGCAATCATGCAATTCAGGGTCTAGGCCCGAAACATCAGCTTTCCTGCTCCTCTGATGCTGCTTGGCCTGCTGTGTTCATCCAGCTCCACACCTTGTTATCTCATGCAATTCCGTACCTTGTTCCCATTTTCTCCCTATATGCTTTGACCCCTTTGACCCTAAGAGACATGTTTAACTTCTTCTCGAAAATTCTTAATGTTTTCAAAACCTTGCTTCCTCTTCCATTAAAATTTCTAGCACTTTTCGATATTTACATTACACTAATTTTTCTGATGTATCCATTTGACTCGAAAATTGAATGAATGAATGATTTTATTCTTAGGTGCATTTTGCAATGAGAAAAGTAGTAAAGTACAGTGAAAAGTTTTTCCAGTGTTGCCTTGATCTGGCACCACTTTGAATAGTTTTGAGAATTAGGGAAAAAAGATATAACTTAAAGAATGCTTATTAATTCCGGAAAGCTCAGAGTAGGAGTTGTATGTTATGGTTATGACTATCCTTGCCAGCACTTCTTTGAGGCAAAAAGGGAGTGTAGCTAACTTATTGGTAACTGTTCACCAGGGCATTTCTATGTTGAAACAGCCCAATAGTTTGTCCTTTTCAGTTTGCTTGTAGACTACTTCAGTAAAGTTTTTCTGTTTATTTTGAGTGAATTAGTGGCCACCAGAGAGTTTAGAAAAACTAAGCAGGTAATACAGGATCAGGGGAGTGCAATAGGGGCCTCATAGGGAGGTCACGGAAAATCTGGAAGATGTAGAGTGATCAGAAATTTGGGAGGGGAAAAGATACTGTTCACTGGTTCACTAATGTGCATTATGAAAGGAAAGTGGATGTGAGCCACGATACTATTGTGTGGCGGAACAGGCTCGAGGTGTTGAATGGTCTACTCCTGTTCCTGTATCTTCTGGCCTTATGGTCTTAATTCTGCCATCCTTCCTACATATGACTCTAGTCCCCCAAAATGATCTCAGCAAGCCATTTAGATTCAGGGGCAATGAGGAATGGGTCACAAATGCTGATCTTGCCAGTGACACCCAAATAAAATTGTAGATTCATAGAGAGCTGAGATTGTGGAAGCAGGCTATTCGACCCATTGTGGCCATAGTGACTCTCTGAAGAGCATCCCATCCAGATCCACCCTATCCTTGTAATGCCACGTCTCCCAAGGCTAACCCACCCTAGCTGGCACATCCCTTGACACTATGGGGGCAATTTAGCACGGCCAATCCACCTATCCTGCACATCTTCGGACTGTGGGAGGAAATTGGAGCGCCCAGAGGAAACCCACACAGACACAGGGAGAATGTGCAAACTGCACACAGAAGTTACCTGAGGCTGGAATCAAACCCAGGTCTCTAGCACTGTAAGGCAACAGCACAAACACTGAACCATTGTGCCATAAACGAATCCCATGAGCAAGTAAAGATGAAAAAGCATTTCTGCATGTGCAGGCAAAAATTTGAATGTGTGTTACCTCCCTACCTCCTGGGTAAAGGTCACTCAAAGTCTGCTAGTGGTTGACAGCTGGCGGTTATGGCCATGTTATGATAAACTATCTTCATAGAAAGAAGCACATGGTCTTGCAGTCCAAAGTTTAGGGAGACAACTAGCAGGCAAGACCAGAAAGGGAGTCATCTTTGGATGACAGGGAGATAATGGGCCTGTGGCATTAACGCAAGACTATCAATCCAGAAACTCAAGTAATGTTCTGGGGACCTTGGTTCAAATCCTGCGATAGTAGATGGTGACATTCAAATCTAATAAAAACTTTGGAATTAAGGATCCACAATGACGTATTGCAAATTGTTGGGGGTAGGGGGGAATGAAAAACCCATTTGGTTCACTTACGTCCTTTAGGGAAGGAAATCTGCCATCCTCACCTGGTCTGTCCAACATGTGACTCAAGATCCACAACGATGTGGTTGACTCTTAAGTACTTTCTGAGCAATATGGGGTGGGTAGTAAATGCTGGCTTGGGTAGTAAATGCTGGCTTAGCCAGCAACACCCTCATCCTATGAATGAATAATTTAAAAAGATCTCCCAGTACCACCCACAATAAATATAGAAAATGGAGGAATAATGGCAGGATTGGCAGGAGGTGCCAGTGGGATTGTTGTAGATTTCTAGGACCTTTGGGATAGGTTCTAAAGGAAATTAAGCCTTTAAAGGCTGGATGGATTATACCTGAACAGAACTGCTTATTCAGTGTGGGCAGTTTGCTAATTCTAAAGGATGGTTTAAAATAATTTGGCAAGGATTTGGGAATGAGTAGGTAATTACTCGATGTACTATAATGAGGTGTCAGTCTTTCCATAAGACCAGGATAGAATTAGGCCATTAGGCCCATCACGTCTGCACCATCATTCAATCTAACTGATATGTTTTTCAATCCTATTCTCCTACCTTCTCCCCATGACCCTTGATCCCTCTACTAATCAACAACCCATCTATCTCTGTCATAAATACATTCAGTGATTTGGCCTGCAAAGTCCTCTGTGACAATGAGTTCCACAGACTCACTATCCTTTAGCTGAAGAAATTCTTCCTCATATCAGTGTTAAAGGGTTGTTCCTCCACTCTGAGGCTGTGCTCTTGGGTCCTAGTCTTTCCTACTAGTGGAAACATCTTCTCCACATCCATTCTAACCAGGTCCCTCAGAATTCTGTAAGTTTCAATCAGAGCCCCTTCGCCCTTCTAAACTTCATCAAGTGCAGGCCCTGAATCCTCAACCAATCCTTATATGACAATCCCTTAATCCTCAGCATTGTTCTTGTAAACCTCCTCTGGACACCGTCCAATATCACAGCATCCTTTCTTACATACAGCTTACAAAACTGCTGGTAATACTCCAAATGTAGTCCGATCAGAGCCTGAGACAGCCTCGGCAGTACATCCCTGCTCTTGTACTCTAACCCTTTTGAAATTAATGTTAACATTGCAATTGCCTTCCTAACTGTCAACTGAACCTGCATGTTAACCTTAAAAGAACCCTGAACTAGTCCTCCCAAGTCTGTTTGAGCTTCAGATTTTATTTTATTTATTTGTGGGATATGGGCGTCGCTGGCTGGCCAGCATTTCTTAGCTATCCCTACTTGTCCTTGAGAAGGTGGTGGTGAGCTGCCTTCTTGAACCGCTGCAGTCCTCCTGCTGTGGTTGACCCACAATGCTCTTAGGGAGGGAATTCCACGATTTTGACCAAGCGACAGTGAAGGAACAGCAATATATTTCCAAGTCAGGATGGTGTGTGACTCGGAGTGGAACTTGGAGGTGGTTTGTCTTTTTCGATGGAAGAGGTCGTGGGTTTGGGAGGTGCTGTCTGAAGATCTTTGGTGAATTTCTGCAGTGCATCTTGTAGATAGTACACACTGCTGCTACTGAGCATCGGTGGTGGAGGGAGTGGATGTGGTACCATTCAAGCGGGCTGCTTTGTCCTGGATGGTGTCAAGCTTCTTGAGTATTGCGGGGCTGCACCCATCCAGGCAATTGGGGAGTAGTCCATCACACTCCTGACTTGTGCCTTGTAGATGGTGGACATGCTTTGGGGAGTGAAGAGGTGAGTTACACACCACAGTATTCCTAGCATCTGTTCTGCGGAAGGGTCACCAGATCTGAAACATTAACTCTGTTTTCTCCTCCACAGATGCTGCCAGACCTGCTGAGCTTTTCCAGCAACTTTGTTTTTATTCCTAGCTTCTGGCCTGCTCTAGCCACTGTGTTTATGTGGTGAGTCCAGTTGAGTTTCTGGTCAATGTTAAACCCCAGGATGTTCATAATGAAGGATTTAGTGGTGGAAATACCATTGGATGTAAAGGTAGTGGTTAGATTGTCTCTCATTGGTGATGGTCATAGCCTGGCATTTGTGTGGCGTGAATGTCACCAAGCCTGCATATTGTCCAGATCTTGTTGCATTTGAACATAGACTGCTTCAGTAACTGAGGAGTTGTGAATAGGGCTGAACATTGTGCAATCATTGTAAAACAATCCACTTCTGACCTTATAATGGAGGGTAAGGCCATTGATGAAGCAGCTGAAGATAGGTGGGCCGAGGACACTCACCCTAAGCAAATCCTGAAGGGACGTCCTGGAGCTGAGATGTCTGACCTCCAACAACCACAACCATCTTCCTCTGTATCACGTATGACTCCAACTTTTGCTTTTGCCCCCTGATACCCATTGATTCCAGTTTTGCCAGGGCTCCTTGACGCCACGCTTGGTCGAATGCAGCCTTGGTATCAAGGGTTGTCACTCTCACCTCACCCTCTGGAATTCAGCTCTTTTGTCCATGTTTGAACCAAGGCTGTAATGAGGTCAGGAGCTGAGTGGCCCTGGCAGAACCCAAACTGGGCGTCACTGAGCAGGTTATTGCTGAGCAGGTGCTGCTTGGTAACGCTGTTACTGACATCTTCCATCACTTTACTGATGACCGAGGGGAGACTGATGGGGTAGTAATTGGCCGGGTTGGATTTATCCTGCTTTTTGTGTACAGGACATACTTGGGCAATTTTCCACATTGTCGGGTAGATACCCGCGTTGTAGCTGTTCTGGAACAGCTTGTCCAGGGGAGCGGCAAGTTCTGGAGCACAAGTCTTCAGTACTATTGCCGGAATGTTGTCAGGGCCTGTAGCCTTTGCAGTATCCAGTGTCTCCAACCGTTTCTTGATCTTACTTGGAGTGAATCGAATTGGCTGAAGACTGGTATCTGTAATGCTGCGGACGACTGGAGGAGGCCAAGATGGATCATCCACTCAGCACTTCTGGCTGAAGATTGCTGTGAATGTTTCAGCCTTACCTTTTGCGCTGATGTGCTGGGCTCTTTCAAAATTGAGGATGGGGATATTTGTGGAACCTTCTCCTCCAGTGAGTTGTTTAATTGTCCACCACTGTTCACAACTGGATGTGGCAGGACTGCAGAGCTTAGGTCTGATCTGTTGGTTGTGGGATCGCTTAGCTCTGTCTATCACTTGCTATTTGCGCTGTTTGGTGTGCAAGTAGTCCGGTTTGGTGACTTCACCAGGTTGGTTCTGCATCCTCAGGTATGCCTGATGCTGCTCCTGGCATACCCTCCTGCACTCTCCATTGAACCAGGGTTGATCCCCTGGCTTGATGGTAACGGTAGAGTGGAGGATACAGATTGTGCTGGAGTACAGTTCTGTTGCTGTTGACAGTCCATAGCATCTCATGGATGCCCAGTCTTGAATTGCTAGATCTGTGTGAATTCTGTCCCATTTAGCACGGTGATAGTGCCACACAACACAATGAAGGTTGTTCTCAATGTGAAGGCTAGACTTTGTCACTGCAAGTACTGTGCAATAGTCGCTCTTACAGATACTGCCATGGACAGATGCAACTGCAGCAGGCAGATTAGTAAGGATGAGGTCAAGTATATTATTCCCTCTTGTTGGTTCCCTCACCACCTGCCACAGACTCAGTCGAGCAGCTATATCCTTTAGGACCCGACCAGCTTGATCAATAGTACTGCTACCGAGCCACTCTTGGTGGTGGACATTGAAATCCCCCACCCTGAGTACATTTTGTGCTCTTTCTATCCTGAGTGCATGTTCTCAGTGTTGTTCAACATTGAGGAGTACTGATTGATCAGCTGAGTGAGGTCGGTACATAGTGATCAGTGAGAGGTTTCCTTGCCCATGTTTAAGCTGAAGCCATGAGACTTCATGGGGTCTGGAGTCAATGTTGAGGATTCCCAAAACAACTCACTCCGCACTGTATACCACTGTGCGCCCACCTCCGCTGGGTCTGTCCTGCTGGTGAGACAGGACCTATCCAGGAATGGTGAGGGACATTGTTTGTCATGAATGGTTCTGTATGACTCTGCCAGGCTTGACGGGTTCGTGGGACAGCTCTCCCAATTTTGTTACTAGCCCACAGATATCAATGAGGAGAGCTTTGCACGGTTGACAGGGCTGTTTCTGCTGTTGTCTTTTCCGGTGCCTCGGTCGATGCCAGGTGATTTGTCCAGTTTCATTTCTTTGAGACTTGGTTGCGAATTGCACAACTAAGTGGCTTGTTTGGCCATTTCAGAGGGCAGCTGAGAGTCAACCACATTTCTGTGGATCTGGAGTCAAATGTAGGCCAGACCAGGTAAGGATGACAGTTTCCTTCCCTGAAGGACATTTGTGAACCAGATGGGTTTTTCCAACAATCATCAATGATTTCATGGTGATCAGTCAATTCTTAATTTCAGTTTTTTTGAAGTTCTGAAGCCTTTCCCTATTCAGAAAATGGTTTGTACCTCTATCATTCCTTTGTATTCCATCTGCCACTTCTTTGCCCATTCTCCTAGCCTTTCTCCAAGTCCTTCTTTAGAAATGATATGCCTTTTAATATCTTTAATTGTCTTGCATGGTCTTTTAATTTGTAAACTAATCATACCGTTTCTGCATTTTCGAAGGGGCCAGAGGAACTCTATTCACGAGATGTTGTCCCTCTCTTTGTACTTCTCAGGCTGGTAGATGTGATTTGACAGTGTTTCATTTGAGTAAATCCAGTTGTAGCTTTCGATCTAGTCGTTGGATTCCATACAAGGAGATCATGAGGCGCCTGCCGAAATCACTTAGTGGCAGATACTGGGATGATGACCATAAAGCCCCCTACTATATCTACATGGTAAGATTATCCATTAATCAAAGCAATGTGGAGTCTATGCATTTCAATGTGATTTGTAGAATGTGAACATTGCAGTGTTTCATTTCTTTTATTCATTCATGGTATGTGGGCAATGGCTGGCTGTGGGCAATGGCTGGCTGGAATAACATTTGTTGCTCATCCCTAATTGCCCTTGAAAAAGGTGGTGGTCAACGGCTTTTCTGAACTGCTGCAGTTTTTGGGATGGAAGGGCACCCCAAAATATTGAACCAGGCACAGTGAAAATAACAGAAAAATTGAGTGGACAAGGAAGGAATGACATTATTGGCATCATTGAGTCAGTGAGGTCTGCGACACAGATAAACGTCCTTCAGCCCATCACATCTATGTCTGTCAAAATCGCCCATCTGATTATTCTAATCCCTTTCACATCACTTGGCCTATTTCTCCACCCATATTTGCAACTGTTCTATATCCCACCGTATCCTTTGACAACCTTCTACGCAATCCAGAACTCTACCAATCTTTGTATCGTCTGAAAATTTACTAACCCACCCATCCATGTTTTCATCCAAGTCATTTATATATATATATATATCACAAACAGCTGAGGTCCCATTTCGAATCCCTGAGGAGCACCACTAGTCACAGACCTCCAGCCAGAAAAAATACCCTTCCACCATTACCTCTGCCTTCTAAGGGAAAGCCAATTCTGAATCCATGCGACCAAGACACTGGGGATCCCATGAATCTTAATCTTCTGGAATAAGCCTACCATCAGGGACCTTGTCAAAAGTCTTACTAAAATCTATGTCGAAAACATTCACTGCTCTACCTTCAGCGATCACCTTTGTGGCTTACTTGAAAAATTCAATCAAGTTAGTCAGAAATGACCTGCCCTGCACAAAGCCATTCTGACTATTCCTAATTAGGCCATGCTTTTCCGAATGTACATAAATCCTATCCCTAAGAATCCTCTCCAATAGCTTCCCAACCATCTTTGTAAGACTCATCAGTCTATACTTTCCTGGATTGTCCCTATTTCCCTTCTTGAACAGAGGAACAATATTAGCTACTCAACAGCCTGCCAGGACCTCTCCAGTGGCTAATGAGGATACAAAAATCTTGGTCAGGGTCTCAGCAATCTCCTCTCTTGCTTCTCTCAGTAATCTCGGGTAGATACCATCAGGCCCTAGGGACTTATCAAACGTAATGCTCTTCAAGAGCCCAACACCACTTTTCCCTTGATCTCAAAATGCCGTAGCATATTAGCCTACTCCATGCAAATCTCACTATCCTCTATATCCTTCTCCTGAATGAATACTGACCCAAAGTACTCATTTAGGGTCTCACCCACATCCTTTGCCTCCAAGCACAAGTTCCCTCCATTATCCTTGTGTGGTGCTACCTTCTCCCTAGTTATCCTCTTGTTTTTAATTTATGTATAGAATGGCTTGGGATTCTCTTTAGCCTGACTTGCCAAGGTTATTTCGTGGCTCCTTCCCGCTATCCTAATTCCCTGCTTTAGTTCTTTCCTATTTTCCTTATATTCCTCACGGGCTGTATCCAACTTTAACTTCTGAACCTTACATATGCTTTTTTCCTTTTGACTAAATTCATAACCTCCCTTGTTATCCAAGGGTTCCTTATCCTTCCTTCTTACAGGAACATGATGGTCTTGAACTCTCCACAGCAGGTCTTTAAACTGTTCCCACATATCAAATGTGGACTTGTCAGGTAACTGCTCCTCCCAATTAACATTCCCTAGCTCCTGCCTAATACTGAAGTAATTTTCCCTCAGCTAATTTAGTACCTTTCGACAAGGTCCTGACTTATCCTTACTCATACCTGTCTTAAAACTTAAGGAGAAAGTAATAACTACAGATGCTGGAGTCAGAGATAGCCCTTCTTCAGAAAAAGGTCCACATCCGAAACGTCAACTTTCCTGTTCCTCTGATGCTTCCTGGTCTGCTGTGTTCCTCCAGCTCCACACTGTGTTAGCTCTTAAAACTTAAGGAATTGTGATCAATGTATCCAAAATGGTCCCTCAATGAAAGGTCAGTCACCTGGCCAGCCTCATTAACCAATACAAGGTCCAGTATGTCCTCTCCTGTAGTTGGACTGTCCACATACTGTTTCAAGAAACCCTCTTGGATGCACTTAACAAATTCTGCCCCATCTAAGCCTCTTGCTGTAAGGGAGTCCCAGTCAGCATTGGGGGATGTTAAAGTCACCCACTATGATAACTCTGTTTTTATGCCATCTTTCCATTGTCTGCCAACATTTTTGTTCCTCCATTCTTGGTGGTTGTTCGGAGAGGGGTGGGGGCGGTGGTGGGGAGGCTATACTATAATCCAATCAGAGTGACTACACCCATCTTATTTTTGAGCTCTGTCCATATTGCCTCAGTGGATGAATCCTCCAGAATGTCCCCTTTGGAGTGCAGATGTAACATTCTCCTTGATTAGTAAGGCAACTCCTCTACCCCTTTTACATTCCTCTCTATCTCGTCTAAAACAACAAAAGCCTGGAACGTTTAGCAGCCAGTCCTGTCCCTTTCTCGACTAAGTCTTTGTATTAGCCACAACATCATAGTCTCATGAACTGATCCAGGCTCAAGCTCATCTGCCTTACCTTTAATACTCCTTGCATTGAAATAATCATACTTTGGCCCATTAGTACTGTCATTTCTTTCTGATTTACTGGTCCTAAGATCTACCTTCCTCTCAATCCCTCCACTTGCTGACCTGCTGCTCTGGTTCCCAGCCCCCTGCCACTCTAGTTTAAATCTTTCTGAATAGCACTAGTGAACATCTCCTTAAGGTATCTTGATATCAGGTTTTGACAGATATGTTCTGACTAGCACTATAGTGTATTACTATATAAAGGCACTGTATGAACGCAGATTGTTTCATTCTTAAAGAATGTCCTCGAACTGGGCTGGGTTTTCATCCTTGAGCTAGGTAGGCTGGGCACCATGAATCCTTGAAGAACTGGTCAGACTCTCTTCACAAAAACCTGGGAGTGAGGGTGATACAAGAGTATGCCTGGGGGGGGGGGGTGTCGTGGAGTTGGCAGGGGGAGGGCATGTGGAAATCCCATCCCCATAGGCCCATGACTTGCACCAGCACACACTCCTTATTCTGACGCTGGCGCCAGGAATCCCGGAATCATCTGGGCAGATTGAGCCCAACTACATGAAAACCAGCCAAAAGTTGTGTAGAACATAATAAAAACCAAAAGAACTGCAGATGCTGTAAATCAGGAACAAAAACAAAGTTGCTGGAAAAGCTCAGCAGGTCTGGTAGCATCTGTGAAGGAGGAAACAGAGTTAACGTTTTGGGTCCAGTGTCCCTTCTTCAGAACAGAGAATTATGTCAGACTCACTGGTCTGTAATTCTCTGTTCTGAGGAAGGGTCACCAGGCCTGAAACGTTAGCTCTGTTTCCTCCTTCACAGATGCTGCCAGACCTGCTGAGCTTTTCCAGCAACTTTGTTTTTGAGTAGAACATATGTGCTTGACACAACCGAAAATGTGTCACTCAGTAAATATCATTGTTATGTAATTATTTGAAATTTGTCAGATGAGTGGCTAATTCAGTCAAATGATCATTATTTTAACAGCATTAGTGACTTATTCAATTTTTTTGTACTCTATTCCAATTCCAGGTGAATACTTCCGTTACCTTTGTCAATTTTAGTAATTTAGTTACTTTCTGGTTTTGTTTCTAAAACTGTAACTGTGCAAAAAGCATATTGCAGGACACTACAGTACTAGGTATTTTTAATTAATCTGTTCAGAAATGTTATGATACACCTCCGTAGCAAATGAACCTTGTCTTCTGGCTCAGAGGATGGGACAGTACCATTGCACTGCAAGTTGCTTCACTACAGCATACATAAGATCACAGCTGCTTTCATAATTGATTACAAAGGAGGGTTTCTCTTATTCACTCATGGGATATGGGCATTGCTGGCTACGCCAGCATTTGTTGCCTAAGGCTACCCTGTGTAACTCTTGTTGGCTTTTTTTTTTCCCCTACAGGTTAATAATACACACCATGAGGTTTGGTATGATGATCCAGATAGCATTTCTTTGAAGTCATCTATTGTGAAGAAATTAAAACTGCGTGGCATCGGTGCTTGGATTGGAAATTTCCTAAACTATAGTGAAAACCCCACAGTAGTAGCACAGACGGAAGAGATGTGGCATGCCTTGAACCTCGAATGAGCAAAGTTTAAAATTGAAATCATCTTTGATCCACTTAAGATGAATCTTTCATTTTACAAGTGAACACAGCTTTGAAGAAAATGCATAAATCCACGGAACAACAATATTTTCTCTGATCAATGAGATTGTTAGCCAATGGATGCAAATTTAGGACTGTAATTTTGGTTGCAAGATTAAATCACTTCAGGCAAAACCTATAGAATTTTTCACTGTGATTAGCAATGGTGTAGGTTAAAGCTTGAAGTTATGAAATACTTAAAACTCAGCAAACAATTCAACTTTTTCATTGGTGCTGAATTCCAGTTCTAGCGTGCAGACATATGCTGTCTGCTTCATTCACAATTTAAGTTTTGACTTTTCTATTTACTGATTTTATTTTGCTGATGATTATCATTTTGAATGTAGACATGGGTTTATTTCTTAACTGTAACAATCCAGAATGCTGTGACAATTTGAATTTTAAGCCTCTTGCCTGCTGCATGGTTGTCTATTCTGAAATGACAACTTGTGGATGTAGTGGTAATGCCACTGGGCCAGCAAACCTAAAATCTAAGAGGTTTGAATTCCACTGTGGCAGGTGCTGAAATTTCAGCTCAATAAAAGGCTAAACTAATGGCATCCATGTAACTGTGTAGCACAGTGGCTCAGTGGTTAGCATTGCTGCCTCACATTGCCAAGGACCTGGTTCAATTCCAGTCGTGGCTGTCTGTGAAGAGTTGCATCTTCTCCCTTTGTCTTTATGGGTATCCTCCCTCAGTCCAGAGATGTGCAGGTTGGGTGGATTGGCCGTGTTAAATTGCCCCATAGTGTGTAGGCTAGGTGGATTCGCCATGGGAAATGCAGGGTTATGAAGATAAGGTGGGGCTGTCGGTGTGCTGCTCTTTGGAAGATGCAGATGCACTGGGCCTGAAGAGGTTCTATGTAACTATTGTTATTAAAAGAAAAATACTAATGTTTCTTGGAGAATGTCAAATATTACTTGGTCTGACTTCGATGTGACTCCAAATCCAAAGCAATGTAATTATCTCTTAATTACTCTCTGGGCAATTAGAGATACACAATAAATGTTGGCCTAGTCAGTGATGCCAACACCTTGTGAATAAATATATATTTTTAAAAAATTACATGAATGTCTCACAAATAAAGTGCTATTTCTCAAAGAAAGTGGAAATTGTGTAAATGTAAAATATTCTGATCTTAAAATTACTCATTGATTTAATCCTTGCACAATGAAAGTCATCATAGTCCTCCCAGACCATAGGGCTATTCTATCAGCAGAGCAAGAGAGCTGGTTATGGTTTAAGCTGAGGGTCACCCACACCTCAGGTGAGGGGAAAGGTTGAAATGGAGAGTCCTTCATGGTAATCTCAGGAGTTGAACCTATACTGTTGCCATTACTCTATGTTGCAAACCACCCAGCCAGTCAAACTGAGCTAATGTTTGCTCACCTGTGTGATGGTCCAGAGCCAATCATGCACACCTCATTGCCAATGTGAAAAATGCACAGTTTGCCTCAGTCATGTGCGTGTCTCTTGAATGGTCATTCCACAAGAATTGTGATTTTTTAAAAAATCCAGATGGAAAACTTTTCTGTAACAACATGCTTTAAGTGAATTTCTACATGAGGTCATGATCTTTTAAATAAGAACTCAGCTTTGGCAGGGATATCATAGTGAAGTCCCGATCAGGGTACAGGACTAGACAGGGTAAAGACAGGCACAGTCCAATGATATGGGGTAGGCCATTTCGGACTGAGATGAGGAGAAATCTTTTCACCCAAAGAGTGGTCAGCCTGTTGAATTCTCTGCCACAGAAAGTGATTGAGGCCAAAATATTGCGTATTTTACAGTAAAAGATATAAATCTTAGGGTAAAGGGGGATGGAGCAAAAGCAGGAACAGGGGATTGAGTTGGGTGGCACAGTGTACAGTGGTTACCACTGCTTCCTTATAGAGACCCGAGTTCAATTCCAGCCTCGAGCTGCATGGAGTTTGCTCATTCTCCCCATGTCTACATGGGTTTCCTCCGGGTGGTCTGGTTTCCTCCCATAATTCAAAGGTGTGCAGGTTAGGTGATTTGGACATGCTAAATTGCCCATTGTATCCAAGGATGTGCAGGCTAGCTGGGTTAGCCATGGGAAATGTAGGGCGGTAAGGTAAGGAGGTGGGTCTGGGCAGGATACTGTTCAGAGGGTTGGTGTGGACTCAGAGAATCATAGACTTCCTACAATGTGGAAACAGGCCCTTTGGCCGAACAAGTCCACACTGACCCCTGCAGCATCCCATCCCCTATAACCCACCCAATCTAACTGTCTCTGAAAACTATGAGCAATTAATCCTCCTACCTGCACATCTTCGGACTGTGGGAGGAAACCCATGTAGACATGAGGAGAATGCGCAAACCCCATGCAGACAGATGCCCAAGGGTGGAATCGAACCCGAGTCTCTGGCACTGTGAGGCAGCATTGCTAACCACTGAGCCACTGTGCTGCCTCCGAGCCACCGTGCCACCCCCGATGGGCTGAATCATCTGCTTCCACATTTTAGGGCTTCTATGAAAGCATCTACGTCGCTGAGTGTCTGATTTTTCTTGATATTACTCCTGTGAAGCATCTTTGGAATGTTTTATGTTGGAATATGAAGAAACCATTCAACCCATCGAGCTTACCTGCCTTTAGTTACAAGCTTGGCTGATCAAAGACTTCAATGACTCTCAGTCAACCATCTCCACAAACTTGCATATCACAGGTAACCTAAAATCTATCAATCTCAACTTTAAACTCACTCAAAGACTCCATACCCCTTTGTGGTAGAGGACCGAAGGGTTTCAGAGTGAAATGTTGACTTTCCCGCCCTTTGGATGCTGTGTGACCTGCTGTGCTTTTCTATCCTCACCGCTGTGTAAAACCTTTTCTCCTCATCTCCAACCTAAGTGACATTCCCCTTATTATTAAATGGTACCTAGGGGGAACACCTAACCAGCATCTACCCTGTCTATCCCTTTAAGTACTTTCAAGGTTTCAATGAGATTACTTCTCATTCTTTGAAACTCTGGCCCAGTTTGCTTAGTGTCTCCACATATGCGGTCCTGTCATCCTGAGAACAAATCTTCTGAACATTCGTAACATTCCCTCTCTGGCAATAATGTCAATTTGGCAACATGAAATAATGAAACCAAAATTGCACAGTGTACTCCAGGTGGTCTAACCAAACTGCTATATAATCAAAGCAAGACTTCACTCGTGTGATAAAGGCTAACATTCCTAATAGCCTGCCTAATAGCTCGCTGCACCCACACGAGAATAACAAAGAGAGCAATAAGGAAGGAGAAGATCATATATGAAGGTAGGCTAGCTAGTAATATTAGAAATGATAGTAAAAGCTTCTTTCAATACAAAAAAAACAAACGAGAGGCAAAAGTAGATATTGGGCCATTCCAAATTGATCTGGAAGGCTAGTGAGGGGAGATAAGGAAATAGATGAAGATCTTAATAAGTACTTTGCATCAGTCTTCACAGTGGAAGACATGAGCAGTATGCCAACAATTAGAGAGAGCCAGGGGGCAGAGTTGAGTATGGTAGGCATTACAAAAGATAAAGTGCTGGAA
This sequence comes from Stegostoma tigrinum, assembly GCF_030684315.1. Taxonomy (NCBI): domain Eukaryota; kingdom Metazoa; phylum Chordata; class Chondrichthyes; order Orectolobiformes; family Stegostomatidae; genus Stegostoma; species Stegostoma tigrinum. The sequence continues at coordinate 98,375,928 of NC_081361.1, forward strand.
AAGCTAAAGGGTCTAAAAATTGATACATCTCCTGGCCCCAATGGGCTATATCCTGGAGTTCTGAGGGAGGTGGCTGAGGAAATAGTGGAGGCTTTGTTCGTGATCTTTCAAAAGTCACTGGAGTCAGGGAAAGTCCCAGATGATTGGAAAATTGCTGTTGTAACTCCCTTGTTTAAGAAAGGATCAAGGCAAAAGATGGAAAATTATAGGCCGATTAGCTTAACCTCAGTAGTCGGTAAAATTCTAGAATCCATTATCAAGGATGAGATTTCTAAATTCCTGGAAGTTCAGGGTCAGTTTAGAACAAGTCAGCATGGATTTAGTAAGGGGAGGTCGTGCCTGACAAACCTGTTAGAATTCTTTGAAGAGGTGACAAGTATGTTAGACCAGGGAAACCCAGTAGATGGTATCTATCTAGACTTCCAAAAGGCCTTTGATACAGTGCCTCACGGGCACGGGAGGCTGCTGAGCAAGGTGAGGGCCAATGGTGTTCGAGGTGAGCAACTGGTTTAGATTGAGGATTGGCTGTCTGACAGAAGGCAGAGAGTTGGGATAAAAGGCTCTTTTTTGGAATGGCAACCGGTGACAAGTGGTGTCCCGCAGGGTTCAGTGTTGGGGCCACAGCTGTTCACCTTATATATTAATGATCTGGATGAAGGGACTGGGGGCATTCTGGCAAAGTTTGCTGATGATATGAAGATAGGTGGACAGGCAGGTAGTACTGAGGAGGTGGGGAGGCTGCAGAAAAATCTAGACAGTTTAGGAGAGTGATCCAGGAAATGGCTGATGAAATTCAATGTGAGTAAATGTGAGGTTTTGCACTTTGGAAAAAAGAATACAGGCATGGTCTACTTTCTAAACAGTGAGAAAATTTGCAAATCAGAAGTGCAAAGGGATCTGGGAGCGTTGGTCCAGGATTCTCTAAAGGTTAACTTGCAGGTAGAGTCCGTGATTAAAAAAGCGAATGTAATGTTGTCGTTTATCTCAAGACGGTTGGAATATAAAAGCAGCGATGTGGTTCTGAGGCTTTATAAAGCTCTAGTTAGGCCCCATTTAGAATACTGTGTCCAATTTTGGGCCCCACACCTCAGGAAGGACATACTAGCCCTGGAGCGTGTCCAGCGGAGATTCACACGGATGATCCCTGGAATGGTAGGTTTAGTATTTGATGAACTGTTAAGGATCCTGGGATTGTACTCATTAGAGTTTAGAAGGTTGATGGGAGATCTAATAGAAACTTACAGGATAATGTATGGTTTAGGAGGGGTGGACGCTAGGAAGTTGCTTCCATTAGGCAGGGAGACTAGGGCCCGTGGGCACAGCCTTAAAATTAGAGGGGGTAAATTTAAAACTGAAATGAGATGACAGTTCTTCAGACAGAGAGTGGTGGGATTGTGGGATTCATTGCCGCAGAGTGCAGTGGAGGACAGGACGCTGGATGCCTTCAAGGCAGAGATCAACAAATTCTTGATCTCAGAACGAATCAAGGGCTACGGGGAGAGTGCAAGGAAGTGGTGTTGAAATGCCAATCAGCCATGATTTAATTGGCAGAGTGGACTTAATGGGCCGAATGGCCTTACTGCCACTCCTATGTCTGATGGTCTTATGTTAGCCTTCAGTAAAGTATCGACAAGGACATCTCAGTCTCTTTGTAGATCTATACTTTTCAACTTCTCAGCACTTAGGAAATGCTCTTCAAATCTGCTTCTCTTACCAAAGTCAATAAGCTCTCATTTTCCCTGTTATATTCCATGTGCCATGTCATTATCTAATCACTAAACCTGCAAACATTCTCCCAAAGGTGTTTTATAAATGCTAGTTCTTGTTATTATTAGTGTATTTGCAGCCTAATTGGGGACGGTAGCAGTTGAATCAGTTTCTGAACCACAATGTGGCTCAGGTGGAGCAGAGTCTGGGTGGAGATCGTTCGAAAAATGAAGAGCTGATCATTAACTTCAGGAAGCATAGAGGAGGGCATGCCCTCATTGGCATCAATGGAGCCGAGGTGGAAATAGTCAAGAATGTCAAGTTCTTAGTTTGACGATAACGGACTTCCTGTCCTGCACTAGCCATGTTGATGTGATGGTTGAGAAGGCACAACAACACTTCTTCTTCCTCAAGGGGATAAAGAAATTTGGCACATCCATAAGGATCCTCACCAACTCTTACAGATCCAGTCTATATGGATTCATCATGGCTACTCTGCCTGGGACCATGTGAAACTATAGGAATTTGTGAACAGAGCCCAGTCCATCATGCAAGCCAACCTCCCAACCACAGACTGCATCTACACATCTTCTTGTTGCAGAAAACAAGCCAACATCATCAAAGGCCCCTCCCACCCTAGCTGTAATGTCTTCCAACCTCTTCCGTCAGGCATAAGACACAAAAGCTTAAATACAACAGGTTCAAGAACAGCTTCTTCCCTGCTGTTATCAGCCTTCTGAATAGACTGCTCAAGTTTCAAATCTAATGTTGATCTTGCTTTTTGTGCACCTCCTTTGCAGCTGTAACCTGTTATTGCTCTCTCTCTTCTGTCACCCAATGACCTTTGTACAGTATGATCTGTCTGGACTGCACGCAAAACAAAACTTTTCATTGTACTTTCATTGTACATGTGACAATAACAAATCAAATCTAATCTATTATAGAAATATATAGGCCTTACAGTACAGACAGTGGCTATTTAACTCATCAAGTCTGTACCAATCCTCTGATGAGCATCCCACCCAGAATCTACTCCACTGTCTTATCCCCTTAACCCTGCATTTCTCATGGTACAATCCACATAGCCTGAATATGCCTGGACACTATGGGAAAGTTAGCAAGGCCAATCCACAAAAGCTACACATCTTTGGACAGTGGGAGGAAACCAGACCACCTGGTGGAAACCCACGCAGACACAGGGCGAATGTGCAAACTCCACACAGACAGTCATCCGAGGCTGAGTCTTGGCACTGTGAGGTAGCAGCACTAAGCATTGAGCTGCCATTCTGCCCCTGATGGATGGGCCCTGACCACTGATTGTGACCCACCTCTTTGATTTTGACAGACTGTCCTTACTGGTGAGAAACCAGACCCCTATTGCCTCCCTACCTCCCCACCTATACTCTCTCCACCTATCTTCTTTACTCTCCATCTTCGGTCCGCCTCCCCCTCTCTCCCTATTTATTCCAGTTCCCTCTCCCCATCCCCCTCTCTGATGAAGGGTCTCGGCCCGAAACGTCAGCTTTTGTGCTCCTGAGATGCTGCTGGGCCTGCTGTCTTCATCCAGCTCCACACTTTGTTATCTCGGAAGACCCCAGACTGGTCTGTGTGCAACTCCCCACTTGACTTACCTTGGCTTCCCTTATGGTTGCACTGGACCCACAAAGTTGAACGTGACCTACTCCCTGGACTGTAAAAATAAAGACCCATTGACACTGACCTACCTAAGTCGTCAACAGTGCATTGAGGACAGTAATTGAGATATCATATTGTGGCTGTACAGGACATTGTTTAGGCCACTTTTGGAATATTGCATTCAATTCTGTCTCCCTGCTACAGGAAAGATGATGTCAAAACTAAAATGGTTCAGAAAAGATTTACAAGGATATTGCTAGGGTTGAAGAGTTTGAGCTATAGAGAGAGGCTGAATAGATTGGGGCTATATTCCCTGGAGCGTCTGAGGCTGACTACTGATCTCATAGAGGTTTATAAAATCATGAGGACCATGAGTAAGGTGAATAGCCAAGGTCTTCTCCCCAGGGTAGGGGAGTGCAAAGCTAGACAGCATATGTTTAAAGTGAGAGGGGGAAGATTTAGAAGGGACCTAAGGGGCTACCTTTTCACGCAGAGGGTGGTACATGTATAGACTGAGCTGCCAGAAGTGATGGTGGAAGTTGATACAATTACAACAGTTAAAAGGCATCTGGGTGGGTATAGGCATTGGGAGGGCTTAGAGAGGTATGGGCCAAATGCTGGCAAATGAGACTAGATTCATTTAGGATATCTGGTTGGCATGGACGAGTTGGACTGAAGGGTCTGTTTCCATGATGTACATCTCTATCAGTCTATGACTGGTTCATGCCCAACCTCCTGAACTGATACCAGAAGGTGCCCTTCATGTACTGTGCCAGGAGCCCCTGACTGAAGGATTCTTCCTTGAATTGACTCGTTATAAGTGAATTTCCTCATTTTCAGATCCATTTTCATCCATCTTTTCTTCACTCTATCTCATTCATTTTTGTCCTTCCTGAACTGTGGTGCCCAGGACTGTGCCTGAAGTGGGCCAGGAGAATGAAAAAGGGTTTAAACATAAATGCTGTTTGGTTGAGTGAGTAAGAGTGGAAGAAATGTTGAAAAATGAAGATTGGCCTAGTCAAGGAAGAAGAGGCAAGTGATTCACATCAAAAGAAGGACAGCAGTGTAGACATTATGCTGTACTAGACACAAAAAGCATTGGGAGGGTTTGAGGGATTAATGTTGAACAAGTGACAATGGAAGAGAGGTCAGAAGCAGATAGTGACCTAGGGGGCTGGAAAGAGGTCTGTGGCTGAATGATGTGGATGATAGAAGTCGCAAATGTCTGGTTAAGAGGCTACATCATCACATTTTCTTAGTAACAATCACAGAGAGGCTTTGAATTTAATTGATCATTGGACAACACAACGGGCATTCTAAAGATGCAAAAATTCAAAACTTCTGGCAGAGCAAAAGACAGAAAAATACCTTGATAGAATAAATGTAATTGCCATGTGAAACAAGGCAATCATTTTGCTTTGATAACAAAGTGTGGAGCTGGATGAACACAGCAGGCCAAGCTGCATCTTAGGAGAACAAAAGCTGATGTTTCGGGCCGAGACCCTTCATCAGAGAGGGGAATGGGGAGAGGGAACTGTAATAAATAGGGAGAGAGGGGGAGGCGGACCGAAGATGGAGAGAAAACAAGATAGGTAGAGAGGAGAGTATAGGTGGGGAGATAGGGAGGAGATAGGTCAGTCCAGGGAAGATGGACAGGTCAAGGAGGCGGGATGAGGTGGTAGGTAGGAAATGGAGGTGCGGCTTGAGGTGGGAGGAAGGGATGGGTGAGAGGAAGAACAGGTTAGGGAAGCAGAGGCAGGCTGGGCTGGTTTTGGGATGCAGTGGGGGGAGGGGACGAGCTGGGCTGGTTTCGTGATTCCATCCCCGATTCCCAATTCCTCCGCCTCCGCCGCATCTGCTCCCAGGATGAGGCATTCCACTCCCGCACATCCCAGATGTCCACGTTCTTCAAGGACTGCAACTTTCCCCCCGCAGTGGTCGAGAACGCCCTTGACCGCGTCTCCCACATTTCTCGCAACACATCCCTCAAACCCCGCCCCTGCCACAACCGCTCCCAGAGGATCCCCCTCATCCTCACATACCACCCCACCAACCTCCGGATACAATGTATCATCCTCCGACACTTCCGCATCTACAATCCGACCCCACCATCTAAGCCATTTTTCCATCCCCACCCTTGTCTGCCTTCCGGAGAGACCACTCTCTCCGCGAATCCCTTGTCCGCTCCACACTCCCCTCCAACCCCACCACACCCAGCACCTTCCCCTGCAACCGCAGGAAGTGCTACACATGCCCCCACACCTCCTCCCTCACCCCCGTCCCAGGCATCAGGATGACCTTCCATATCAAACATATGTTCACCTGCACATCTGCCAATGTGGTATATTGTATACATTGCACCTGGTGTGGCTTCCTCTACATTGGGGAAACCAAGCGGAGGCTTGGGGACTGCTTTGCAGAACACCTCTGCTCGGTTCGCAACAAACAACTGTACCTCCCAGTCGCGAACCATTTCAACTACCCCTCCCATTCCTCAGACGACATGTCCATCATGGGCCTCCTGCAGTGCCACAATGATGCCACCCGAAGGTTGCAGGAACAGCAACTCATATTCCGCTTGGGAGCCCTGCAGCCCAATGGTATCAATGTGAACTTCACCAGCTTCAAAATCTCCCCTTCTCTTACTGCATTCCAAAACCAGCCCAGCTCATCCCCTCCCCCCACTGCATCCCAAAACCAGCCCAGCCTGTCTCTGCTTCCCTAACCTGTTCTTCCTCTCACCCATCTCTTCCTCCCACCTCAAGCCGCACCTCCATTTCCTACCTACCACCTCATCCCGCCTCCTTGACCTGTCCATCTTCCCTGGACTGACCTATCTCCTCCCTACCTCCCCACCTATACTCTCCTCTCTACCTATCTTGTTTTCTCTCCATCTTCAGTCCGCCTTCCCCTCTCTCCCTATTTATTACAGTTCCCTCTCCCCATTCCCCTCTCTGATGAAGGGTCTCGGCCCGAAACATCAGCTTTTGTGCTCCTGAGATGCTGCTTGGCCTGCTGTGTTCATCCAGCTCCACACTTTGTAATCTTGGATTCTCCAGCATCTGCAGTTCCCATTATCACTGAGTCATTTTGCTTTGGTTGTGATAAAGACAGTTGTGACATCCACTTCATGCAGAACCCTCAGCAAGAACTCAGAGACACTATCAGAAAGCTTTCTCAGTCAAAGAGAGCAAAGGAACAAGGTGTCATAAAAACAACTTCTATAAAAGAGTCCAGCCAATCTGCAAGTGAGGTATAAACAGTGCTAATGAGGAACTTCCTCTGCCCCAAATCTCACTGAGTCCATCTGTGTAGGAAAACATTGACTATTAAACCATAGGAAGCCCTATGACTGTGCAATCTGGCTTCCAAATTTTCAACACTTTGGAAAGTGAATCATCAAAAAGACTGGTGTGCAGCAATATTAGAGATGGATTGCATTTTCATTATCATAGATATCTTTCTGATTTTTCTCTTTATATTAATGTTTTAACTGATAATTTCATCACTTTTTAGCAGAATAACTCACATCAATAATTGTGCATTTTATCTAATTTAAAATATAAAGCTGTGTTCCTGGTTATTTTTAACTCGAAATACTGAAAATCTAACAGTGCAACTATGCATTGCACTTCGACACATTCTGAGTTGACCAAGTACTCTGAGGAAGTGTTTGGTCTGTGATAAATGGTGTCTCACGTCGGGTTGTACTCATTGCCAAATGAGTCAAGGCAAAATTGTACTAACAGCGGTGGTGAAAATAAATAAATTTCAAACGGCAAAAAGATTCAAAGTCGAAGGCAAGTAACAGTGCAAATTGTAACCTGAAATTACAGAGAGATTTGTTTGTAAAAGTATTAACAATGGCTTAGGTTAGCAACTTTTGGTACACAAGAGTTTATCGATTAGGCAGGACATAGAATATTCCAAAGCCATTGCTAAACAGGTACAACTTAAGACCCCGGTAAAATAACATGTCAGAAATCTTGAGAAGGTAGATTTAGTGTTCAGAACTCTGTCCAGACACAGGACAGGCAAACTGCAGCCAGACTGGGTGACTTTAAACCCAATAGTGATTTGATATTATCAGACTTATTGCAGTCACATGTACATAAGTACGGTGAAAAACTTGTGAGCAGTGCAGGCAGATAATAGCAAACAAGGACTTACAGATAACAAAATGTGAGGCTGGATGAACACAGCAGGCCAAGCAGCAGCTCAGGAGCACAAAAGCTGACGTTTCGGGCCTAGACCCTTCATCTAGGCCCGAAACGTCAGCTTTTGTGCTCCTGAGATGCTGCTTGGCCTGCTGTGTTCATCCAGCCTCACATTTTGTTATCTTGGATTCTCCAGCATCTGCAGTTCCCATTATCTCTGATACAAGGACTTACAGATGATAGGGTGCTAAGACTGAGCAAGGCACACAAGGTTACTGCTGCATAGGAAGTGTGCAAAGCAAGATCAACATCATAGAATGAAATAGAATATCCTTTATTGTCACTTGTGCCCCCGTGTAGAAATATAGGAGTGCAGTGAAACGTTTTTTTTCAATGGCTGCCTTTTAATGGCACCATCTAAGGCAGAAGTACCTAGGTACAAATCTTACAGACTTAAAAAGAATGATTTTCTTATACAAAGAAGATTAAAGGAAAGTATAGGTAATGTTAAAAAAGAATTGGTAATTGAGCTGGAGTTTAAGGCTTTGCCAAATCCAACATTCGGAACTGTACCAAAGAAGTCATACTGGGCTTGAAATGTTAACTCTGTTGCTGTCTCCACAGATATCTGCCAGACTTGGTGAGTTTTCCCAGCACTTTCTGTTTTTATTTCTGCTCTCCAGCATTTGCAGTCTTTTGCTTTTGAACTTAGAAAAAATGTTTGAGAAAGAGTTCAAGCTCAGACTAGGATAGCCAACAAGAAGAAGGTCGAGAAGAATAGGGATTTCAAACAGGGCAAGTTGAGGTTGGAGTTCCGAGCACAGAGACACAGAGCCTACAGGCAGCCTGGAGCTGCTCAGATAAATCTGACTCTGCCTAATAATGGTAAACACCAGCATAACACAAAATCAGCTCTCCACATCATAAAACTCTCCAAATTTGTTCTCAACTTCAAAAAAGGGAGTGTAAATTCCTTCCTCACTGCTTCCAAAAAGTGGAAAATCTGCCACATTTAGCCCGGGTGCTGCGGACTGAATGGTCCAGGGTTGGGGATTACAAACAGACTTAAAAGGGCTCCTTCACATTCGTGCCAGAATCATCAGCACTTTCCAACTTTACATAAACATTGCATAAAGTCTATGTAGAAATTTAAACATGTGAATGAGCAGCAAGAGGAGGCCATTCAGCCCCTTGAGCCAATTCTGAAACCAGGTGGTCATGGAAGATGGTGAAGTTTGAATTCAATAATTAAAAAAAAATCTGGACTTAAAGGTCTACTGATGACCATGAATCCATTGCCTTTTGTTGGGAAAAAAGAGCATGGCTGATTTGATTATTCCACATTTCCATCTACCTCCAATAACCTTTTACCCCGCTCCTTCCTTATCAAGAATCAATTTATGTCTGTCATATATATATTCAACGATTCTTCTTCTAACAGCTTTTGAGAACAAGAGTTCCAAAGGTCCACAACCCTCTGTGAGATTCTCCTTACTTCTTATGTAGTCAATCTCTTCAATAGAATAGTGACTCCTACACTCCCCCTCTGTAGGAAACTTCCCTTCTGTACCCACTCATCCTTCAATGAACAAGCTAGATGTGAGAAGAATGTTCCCAATGTTGGGCAAGTCCAGAACTAGAGATCACAGAATAAGGGGTAAGCCATTCAGGGCTGAGATGAGGAAGAATTTCCTCACTCAGAGAGTTGTGAATCTGTGGAATTCTCTCCCACAGGAAGCTGTTGGGGCCAGTTCATTAGATATATTCAAGAGGGAGATGGACCTGGCCCTTGCGGTTAACAGGATTAAGGGGTATGGGGAGAGGGCAGGAGTGGGATACTGAGACTGCATGATCACAATCATATTGAATGCTGGTGCAGGTTTGAAGGGCTGAATGGCCTACTCCTGCATCTATTTTTCAAGTTTCTATCTCATATATTTCACTCAAGTCACCTCTTACTACTATCAGCTCCAGTGAATACAAATCCAGCATGTCTAACCTTTCATTATAAGACAACCTACAGGAGAATATGAACACGCCGATCAGCTGGGCAAGGCAGAGACAAACGAGTCCAACCTGGAATGCACTTGGGCAGGACTAACAACACAAAGGATTACACTGCAAATGGTAGTATCCTGGGAAAGATCAGGGAGGCCTTACTGTGTGTATCCACTGATTCCTTAAGATAGCAGGGCAGGTAGGTAAGGCGGTTAAGAAGCAATAGGGTCATTTGCTTTTATTGGAAGTGGGAAGGTTCTGCTGGAACTGTATGTAAAACTGGCTTGGCCACAACTGAAATACTGCCCACATTTCTGGTTACCAATATTATAGGAAAGATGTGATTGTACTCTAGATGGTGCACAGGAGATTTACCAGGGCTGGAAGTTCTGAAGAGGGAAGATCGGATTGGTTAGGGTTGTTTCCTTTGGAGCAGCAAAGGTTGAGAGGAGCCATGGTAGAGGTGTGTGAAATAATGAGGGGCACAGATAGGGTGGACAGGAAGGCATTTTTCCCATTAATAGGGGGGTCAATACCCTGGGTGGCATAGATTTAAGATAAGAGGTAAAAGGCTAAGAAGGGAATTTGGGAGAATCATTTTCAGACCGAAATTGGTGGGAGTCTGATACTGATTGCCTGAAAGGGTGGTTCTGTCAGAAACTCTCGGAGCATTTAAGCAACAGTTGGATATTGACTTCCATTGCTGTAGCTTCCAGGAATCTTTCAAAAGCTAGAAAATAGGATTGGATAGTCACAAAACAGAAATAATGGACTGAATGGCCTCCTTTTGTGTTGTAAATGTCTATGAGTACCAACCTGCTCATTCCTGGTATTAGTCTTGTCAATGTTCTCTGAACTGTTTCCAATGCATTTACAATCTTCCTTAAATAATGAGACTAAAACTGTGCACATTATCACAGATGTAGTCTCACCAACGTCCGACATAACTGCAACTTAACAGAATCAAACATCATGTGTGATTTATAAGTAGATTCTTTAAAAATAGAACATACACATGAGGGAGTAGGAGGAATGGTGGAGGAATTAAAAGTATGTCCACTTTAGAATGAACTTTGAGGTTTCGAAACTGAGACTTAGTTTCTTTTTATTCACTAGTGAGACGTGGGCATCGTTGGCTGGCCCAGTGTTTATTGCCTGACCCGAATTGCCCCTTGAGAAGATGGTGGTGAGCTGCCTTCTTGAAACATTGGAGTCCATGTGCCGTCAGTAGACCCACAATGCCCTTAGGAAGGGAATTCCAAGATTTTGACCCAGCAACATTGAAGGAAAGGCACACTTCCAAGTCAGGATGGTAAGTAGCTTAAAGAGGAACTTGCTGATGGTGGTGTTCCCATGTACCCGCTCATATCCTCCTAGAAGAAAGTGGTTGTGGGTTTGGAAGGTGCTTTCTAAGAAACTTTGGTGAGTGCATCTTTTTGCTAGTGCACACTGCTGCTCTGAGCCTCAGTGGTGGAAGGAGTGGACGTTTGTGGATATGGGTCCAATCAACTAGGCTGCTTTGTCCTCGGTGGTGTCAAGCTTCTTGAGTGTTTTTGGGGCTGCATCCATCCAGGCAAGTGGAGAGTATTCCATCACACTCTTGACTTATGCTTTGTAGATGGTGGACAGGCTTTGGGGAGTCAGGAAGTGAGTTACTTGCTGCAGTATTCCTAGCGTCTGACCTATTCTTGGAGTCCAGCAGTGAGTAACTCAGATGTATATGCTTGATTTCATCTCATATATTTATAAGAAATGAATTTGTTACTTCTTTTTGTACCTCAGCTCACATTCAACGTATCCTCGGTCTCCTGATTGTAAAATTGGTTGATGTTGTGATTATATTGCAATTGTAAGTTTCAGAGACATTTTATTTGCGATGTCATCTGATATTAGAATGTAGAATGTTGGGTGATAGCTTTTAAAGCCAAATGCTTCCTATAACCCGAAGAACTAGGAAAGAAGGCTAATATATTCTGAGATAATGGATGCCTGCAAACGTGGGAAGAATTGGGGAAGCAGGACATCTGCTAAAATGATAGTCAAAGAACTAAATGCAAAAGGTATTGAGGTGCCACTGATAAAAACTGACATAAATAGTAGACTCATTACTAGGCTGATGACAGTGGGTGGAGCTTCATGTTTTCCTTTGCGAGGACTGGCCCAAAGTCTCCACACATGGCTGGTCAGGCTGGAGAGACAAGAACCAGGGGACACTGTTTTAAAACTAAAATTCACAGAGAGATGAGCAAAAAAACTTTTCTCTCTCTGGACTGTGAGAATTTGGAAGCCTCAGTGTTGAAGGCAGGGTTGTTGAATATTTTCAAGACATATGTTGACAGATTATTCCTAGGCAAAGGCTGTCAAAGTACATGGGAAATTTTTTTCATTCATGGGATGAGGGGTCTCACCAGCTAGCCCAGCATTTATTGCCCATCCCTAATTGCTCAGAGGGCAGTTAAGAGTCAACCGCACTGCTTTGGGTCTGGAGTCACATATAAGCAAGACCAGGTAAAGAGGCAGACTTCCTCCCTGAAGGACATTAGTGAACCAGATGAGCTTTTCCTGATAAATGGCAATGATTTCATGTTCATCATTAGACTTATAATTCTGAATTCAAATCCCACACTCAGACATGGCAGGATTTCAGCCTTGGTCCCAGAACATTACATGGCACTACAGATTAACAGTCCAGCAATAATACCTGAGGAAGGGTCACCAGACCCGAAACGGTATCTGTTTTCTCCTCCACAGATGCTGCCAGACCTGCTGAACTTCTCCAGCAACTTTGTTTTTGTCCAGTTATAATACCACATGGCTGTCACCTCCCCTGAAATTTACCACGAATCTGGAATTAGTATCAGAAAGGAATCATGAAGGATGTTATTGGATTGCAAATGAGGGTGGAGAGGACGAATGGTCTGTTTCAGCTCCTAATTTATATATACATAGGGCAGGACAGGAGGGGAAGTGGGTGAGAGATGAATGTCCAATAAGGTATGAGGAAGAGGCCTGAATGTTTGGGAGTAAATTTTGACCAAATGTTGGAGAAGGGCAGGGTGATTGCAAAGAAGAAATGAGGGTCAGGTCCTAGACTAAAGGGGTGGGGGAACGTGGTTGCTGTGATTAGCAGAGCGGTTGATATTACTGCAGAGAAGGAAGAAGTGACGGGAGTTGGTGTGGAGAAATTAACTTTGGGAAAACAAAGGACTGAGGGCAGGAATGGTCATGACAGAACGTTTCTGCAGATAATAGTTAGAGAGAGATGCCAAGAAATCTGACTTTCAGGAATCAATTTCACATTAATTGCATCAAAGTTGGGGAGACAGATTCAGCGCAGGAAGTCCGGGAGCAAAATGCTACAGGAATGTTCAGGGCTGATTGTTAGGCATGAAGTGGATGATGAGGAGAAGTGAACTTCTGTACAAAGTTACATTTGCCAGGGTGGAGTTTGCGTCAATATTTTCCTGTTGTCACACAAACTGAGACAGAGATAGAGAGAGCCAGGAGGTGGCATCATCACTCACATGGGATTCGGTATAAATGATGCATCTCGCTGCGTCTGATAGATCTTCGTCCCCGTCCGAAAGGATGCGCTGGAGTTTGGTATCGGCGCAGCTTGTGGCGGTGCTGGCCCTGGGGATTCTCCCAGGCTCCGGGATTTCACCATGGCATTGGTGTCCATGTTCATCTCCGAACCTGTGTGACCGTGTGCCCGCCGACCATCAGTATCAAGTCGAGGTGGGTGTTTGCAAATCATTCAGTTTCCTTGTTGCCTCGAAGTTGTCTTTGGAAGGTCACTGCGCAGAAACACATGGAATGGAGCATTGGTGTGGGAGCTCCTGTCTTTCCCCATGTGCTGCGGCTCCTCTCTCTACCCCCTGCTCGGTTTTTTTCTTTCTGCTCGGTTGTGGGAATTGGGAGAAATTCTCCTCTTTAGGATGTTCATTCCCTCCCTCCTCGGGGATGGCCTGCCTTCGGCTAGGAAAGAGAGTGTCCCTCCCAGCCAGGCTCCAGTCCCACTCCGGATCCTGGGGGATCCAGGCTGGACAAGGGTCGTTGACACAAGCCAAGGATCAGGCCCAGGCTGAGTCCGGCTCGGGATCGGGGAAGCTGGGCCAGCTCAGATGCAGAGAAGATCCTATTGTCTACAATCCAGATGGGAAAGTGTGAAGCTTGCTCTAGTTACAGCCTGTGTGAAACAGGGGACTCGGGAAGACTGAGCAGAGCAAAAATACTTTAACAAGGGCAGCAGCAGGAAAAAAATTTCTGTTAAACTGTGTCCTTGATGTACAGCCTCTGAAATGAAGCGTGATCCACGCTGACAGTTTAATCCGGTGGTTCAAGAAAATACCATGTCAAAATCTTAGGGTCATTAGGAATAACACTTCAGTCTTTGTAAAAGTGAGATTCTGGTCCAGATTCAAGTGAACGCAATTCAGCAGATCCGAGAACAAACGTTGGTGTAAAATGACAATGTAACTGTTCAGTAGTTACTGAGGATAGTATTCACTTCAATGTCGCACAGCGGAGATTGTGGTCACAGAAAATTCAGCAAACAAACTGCAGACTTAAACTGTTCATGATACCATTCTTGATATTTTATCCGAGGGATGACAATATTGGTTGGAAAAATTGTTCACTTTTTTCTTCCTCTGATCTACGAACCCTCAGTGTCTGAGTACAACAATCTGTTTCTATCCTGTTAAAACAATCCAACAAAATTAATAACCAAATTACCTAGTTTAACCAAATTGCTGACAGCTTTATTTTTGTACTAGGCCATTGTGTTTGATAATGGAGGATCGAGTTGGAAACATTATGACTGGTCGAAGATCACAGCAGTTGTTCTCGGTGAAAGATTTGATCTAAGCCTTTTATGTTCAGCTCATGAACATAAGGTTCGAGTGATCCTAAAAGGTAACCAATTTTGTCAAAAGATACAATTTGTCAAAGCCTATTGATTTGCCTCATCAGGACAATTCACAAAACATGTCAATTTATATTAGAGTGCTGATTTGTTATGAAGTGGAATGGTCGAAACATTGACATGGAATTGACAGTTAACTGCCTGGCTCCGTTCAAATTTTAAATCAGGCCATTGCGCTCTTTAAGGCAATGCCGTGTGAAAACAGCCAGCAAATGACAGTCACCTATTTTGTTGCGCTCAAGTATCGGAATGCACTTGCCAACCAATCAGCTTCTCATACAGTATACATGAGATAATGGGAACTGCGGATGCTGAAGAATCTGAGATAACAAAGTGTGGGGCTGGATGAACACAGCAGGCCAAGCAGCATCTTAGGAGCACAAAAGCTGATGTTTTAGGCCTAGACCCGTCATCAGAAAAGGGGGATGGGGAGGAGGGTTCTGAAATAAATAGGGAGAGGGGGGAGGCGGATCGAAGATGGATAGAGGAGAAGATAGGTGGAGAGGAGAGTATGGGTGGGGAGGTAGGGAGGGGATAGGTCAGTCCAGAGAGGAGTGGGGTAAAGGGGGTGGGATGAGGTTAGTAGGTAGGAAATGGAGGTGCGGCTTGAGGTGGGAGGAGGGGATGGGTGAGAGGAAGAACACGTTAGGGAGGCGGGGACGAGCTGGGCTGGTTTTGGGATGCAGTGGGGGGAGGGGAGATTGGTCTAGGGCCGAAGCGTCAGCTTTTGTGCTCCTCAGCTGCTGCTTGGCCTGCTGTGTTCATCCAGCTCCACACTTTGTTATCTCACACAGTATACATGTTGGTTTTCCCTTTAAATTGGTAATCTTGGAAATTGTCCTGATGCCTGTAAGATGAAAAGCCTCAACAAATTATGTCTTTTTTCAGCAATACTCAAGGTCTGTATCACTAAATGAGTACTTTTAACAAAGCAAAACAAACCTATTTCTTATCATCTAACATAAGCTGTATTATTGATGAAATGCATAACGGGAAGTTCAGTTTAAAGACGTGAGGCTTAATGGAACCTATTCACTAGGAATGAACATGTTGGACCAAATGTCTTGTTGGTGTGTTGCATGTTCCATGTAATTTGATGGTGTGGGTATTATTGATGGCACTGTGCCGAAAGTCTCTTGCAGCTCTGGAATGGCAATCAATGATTGTTCTACATTCCATCTCATAAAAATGGAGAATGTGTGTACCTAACACAAAGGTAGCAGCTATTATTGATCTGTGCATCAGGGCCTTGACACCAGCTTTATACTAATGTTTAATATAAGTGTAAAATACCAGGAAATATGGCCACAATTAGAATCAGTTTACAAACTTCTTGAGTCCCTGGTTTCAATGAAGGAAATGCTGATAAATGGTCAACCTGTACAGAGACCTAACAAGTTCGCTGTCACCAGAGGTACTTATTTACCAAGTCATGTGCAGACTGATTATAATTGTGCTGGGTCTTATGGCTAGTTCAAAATTTAATCTCAGGACTTGCTGCAGTCTGGTCACTTGCTTCTTGCTTGGAGCTGATTGTTTTTACAACATTCAGTCAGGGGTAACTCTCTCACATTACACAGTCTGTCTGATGTGATTGCCTGTATGTACAGTCATTTTCAATCAAACTGTCAAGTATAGATACCAAGATAATAAAGTGTGAGGCTGGATGAACACAGCAGGCCAAGCAGCATCTTAGGAGCACAAAAGCTGACGTTTCGGGCCTAGACCCTTCATCAGAAAAGGGGGATGGGGAGAGGATTCTGAAATAAATAAGGAGGGAGGGGGAGGCAGACAGGTCAAGAGGGCGGGATGAGGTTAGTAGGTAGGAAATGGAGGTGCAGCTTGAGGTGGGAGGAGGGGATAGGTGAGAGGAAGAACAAGTTAGGCAGGCGGGGACGAGCTGGGCTGGTTTTGGGATGCAGTGGGGGGAGGAGACGAGCTGGGCTGGTTTTGTGATGCAGTGGTGGAAGGGGAGATTTTGAAGCTGGTGAAGTCCACATTGATACCATTGGGCTGCAGGGTTCCCAAGCAGAATATGAGTTGCTTTTCCTGCAACCTACGGGTGGCAACATTATGGCACTGCAGGAGGCCCATCATGGACATGTCGTCTAAGGAATGGGAGGGGGAGTTGAAATGGTTCGCGACTGGGAGGTGCAGGTGTTTACTGCAAACCATGCGTAGGTGTTCTGCAAAGCAGTCCCCAAGCCTCCGCTTGGTTTCCCCAATGTAGAAGAAGCCACACCATGTATAGTGGATGCAGTATACCACATTGGCGGATGTGCAGGTGAACATCTGCTTGATGTGGAAAGTCATCTTGGGGCCTGGGATGGGGGTGAGAGAGGTGGTGTGGGGGCAAGTGTAGCACTTCCTGCGGTTGCAGGGGAAAGTGCCGGGAGTGGTGGGGTTGGAGGGGAGTGTGGAGCGGACAAGGGAGTCGCGGAGAGAGTGGTCTCTCTGGAAAGCAGACAAGGGTGGGGTGGGAAAAATGTCTTTGGTGGTGGGGTCGCATTGTAGATGGCAGAAGTGACAGAGGATGATGCGTTGTATCTGGAGGTTGGTGGGGTGGTATGTGAGGAGTAGGTGGATTCTCTTTGGGCGGTTATTGCGAGGGCGGTGGTGTGAGGGTTGAGGTGCGGGAAATGCGGGAGACACGGTCGAGGGTGTTCTCGACCACTGCGGCGGGGGAGGTTGCGGCCCTTGAGGAATGAGGACATCTGGGATGAGCAGGAGTGAAATGCCTCATCCTGGGAGCAGATGCGGCAGAGGCGAAGGAATTGGGAATAGGGGATGGAACCTCCTGCTTTCCTTCTTTTAGCTATGTTTTTCACACTTACACTTCAACCTACTCCATTTTTCAATCTCTCCACCACTGTTTCTGTATGATACCAGCTGTTTACAGGAAAGTAGGATCCCAGGTTGAAATCTGGGTTGTTAAATCATACTTGGTTCATTCTTCATATTTTTAAAAATTCATTTACACGATGTGGGCATCACTGGCTAGGCTAGTATTTATTGCCCATCCCTAATTGCCCAGAGACCAGTTAAGAGTCAACCACATTGCTATGGGTATGGAGTCACATGTAGGCCAGACCAGTAAAGGATGGCAGTTTGCTTCTTTAAAGGGTATTAATCAGCTAGATTTTTTATGGCAATTGATATGTGGTTGCCATTATGCCAGCTCTCTCTTCTAAATTTTTATTGAATGAAGATTTTACTGTCTGCAATGATGGGCTTTCAAACCATGTCCTCACAGTCCTGGCTTGGAGTTCCAATTCAGTGACATTTCTCATATACCAGCACCACCTCTGAATGAAGCACAACCCATCGTACTGCAGATTTCATTTCTAAAGTAAAACAAAAATGCTTTATGCAAAGGAAAAAAAAATAAAAGAACCAATCTATTTACATGTTTGAAATATTTCTAAATACCTATTATAAATATGATCATATTCACCTATGCACCATCACTTTAGAAGAGAGAGTTCCCTTCTCAACACATACATACATGTTCTGAGGAAGGGTCACTGGACTAGAAACACTAACTCTGCTTTCTCTCCACAGATGCTGCCAGACCTGTTGAGCTTTTCCTACAATTTCTGTTTTGCGTAGATTTGACTTACCTGTCTTTTTTACAGGACCTGGTCTTGAAGTTTGGTAGCTTTTTTACTTAATTTATCACACAACTGACTTTTTATGACTTCTGGGTATGGAATGACCACACTAACACCAAGGTAACCCACTTCCTAACAGTCCTATATTAACTCCTTTCTTCAGGGGAAACAAGTATGATGCATCGAACTTTCATAGGACCTCCATTCGGAACTAAAACAAAAGCTATCCATGAATATTTTGTTTACTTGTAAAGACCTCCCAATGTAAACAGGTTTTCATTATCAGGCAAGAGGGTCCTTCATTCTTATCGTCTAAAAAAAAATTTGGATCTTGAAATATTGTCTGGTTAATCCTTCAAACCCCTCATGCACGCCATCCAATCTCACAAGTCACCAGTTGAAAATCCAGACTCTAAAATAAGTTGTTTGTGTATTTTGTATTTATCCTTACATCAAACAGGAGTCTTGAGCCACTTTACTGTGTTCCAGGTACTAATCTATGTAAATTTTCTTCTTTATTCATTCATGGGATGTGGGCATCACTGGCTAAACCAGCATCTATCGCCCATCCCTAATTGCCTAGAGGGCAGTTCACAGTCAACCACATTGCTGTGGGTCTGGAGTCAGATGTAGGCTGGGCCAGGTAAGGATGGCAGTTTCCTTAACTGAAAGATATTAGGGAATCCAGGTGGTTTTTTCCCAACAAAAGGCAATGGATTCATGGTCATCAGTAGACCCTTAAGTCCAGATTTTTTAAAATTATTGAATTCAAACTCTACCATCTTTCATGACCACCTGGTTTCAAATCAAGGTCTCCAGAACTTTACCAGGGTTTCTGGATTAACAATCCAGTGATAATACCACTTGACCATTGCCTCCCCATGCTTATATTTATATTTATTGATGTTGTTTACAGGTTAATTGGCATGTGTATTTGTAAACTTGCTGCAGAGTAATGTGGACCTCACCAATAGTGTTGGTGCTGCATCCCATGTTGCAGTTTCAAGGTTAAGTTGCTTATTTTAAAACAATATTCAACTGAAGTATCACTTTTTGTTGCAAAGCAAGATTTATAATGCAGACTGAATGACATCAGAGCCCCTTGCTTGGACTATCTAACACATTCTGACATTGCTTCACCAGTGCACTGTATTTAAACATGGCTGTCTTTGTCCATTTATTGCAAACTCCTATTTATAGGGCAATCACATCTGCTGACAGAACAACAAGAATTACACAACAACAATAATTAATCAGCAACCTACTTAAAGACATTGCAAGGCTGTGAAATGCAATACATCAATCAAAATTCTAGCTAAATTATACTTTCCTACTTCTCGCTTGACATTGGTAGTTCTATGTTGTAAATTATTTTGGGATACCTTGTTATGCAAATGATGTGGCGGTGCCGATATTGGACTGGAGTGGACAAGGTCAGAAATCACACAACACCAAGTTATAGTCCAACAGGTTTATTGGAAAACACAAGCTTTCGGAGCCTCACTCCTCCTTCAGTTGTTAGTGAGAGAGGTGGTAACATACAGATACTTTGTAAGTAAAAGATCAAAAGGATACACCACTGATGAGGATATATTAAACAAACCTAAGATGCTGTTAAATCTTTAATCAGATAGCAGGTTTTAATTGATTAATATGTGTATGTAAATCCATAAATTCCTTTGAAGTCACTGCCGTGAGAGAACTAAAGGTTTTATCAGTGTAAAGAAGAGGTGACGTTTTAGGTCAGACAATGTATGTTAGGTGTGAGGCCTTGTTTAGAATCTGTTTCTGTTTTGGTTTGGAGTCAGACTGGCTTTATTTCTAAAATAAGAATTTTAAAAACACCACATTGACTGAATGCCTATAAATTGTATGCTTTTTTGAACAAGATAGAATGCAAGGCCTCAGAGCTAACATGCATTGTCTGACCGATAATGTCACCTTTTCTTTATACTGATAAAACCTGTAACTCTCTCAGGACAGTGACTTAAAAGGAATTCAGGGATTTACATATATATATGAATCTATTAAAGCCTTCTAACTGATTAAATATTTAACAGCATCGTAGGTTTGATTAATACATTCTTATCAGTGGTGTGACCCTTTGATCTTTTATTTGTAAATTCTATGTCTGATGCTACCTCTCTCACTCTCACCTGAAGGAGTAAGGCTCTGAACACTTGTGTTTTCAAATAAACCTGTTGGACTGTAAACTGTTGTCATGTGATTTCAGACCATGTTATACAAGTGATGTCGAAGATGTAAACTGCTCTTTCTAATCTGTTTCCCAGCAAAGATAAACCTTGATGTTTTGGCTGATCAAATTCACAGCAAGAGATGGATCACTCGCAATGCTGATTTTGTAAAAACGCTGCATATGGATGGCATCAATATGGAAGTGAGGCAGGCGATTAACAATGAATCTACACTTTACAATGGCCTAACCAGGATGATTAGGGATACTGTAGAAATGTTCCACGAAAAAATACCAGGATCCCAGGTAAAAGCCTTTTTCTAAAAAGAACAAGACATTTTGTGTTTCTATATTTAATTATAAAGACAAGATTATAAACAAAGATTGAGGCATTTTCTCAGCCTTCGGAGTTACTCAATCTTATTGATGTCCTACTTCTACCTTAACACTTTAATTTCTTACCTAATTAAATCTGTCTAGTATTCATGGCCTAGGGACATTCTTCAAGTTGAAGCCCTGGATTCCTTTTCCATTCTAATAGCCAAGAGACTTCTACAAACTCTCACAATCTGGAATTTCTAAAAACCAATTGAAACTCTCCTAGTGAGTGTGATTCCCACACAATGAACAGTCTACTCTTTCTGCCAGGATTAAAGTGTTCTTCTGAACTGAAATCTAACTCTTCTGAGCTGAACAGAACTAAGGCCACATTTGCCTCCTGACCATGTGTTTTTCTGTGTATCATAAAACTCAGTATTGTAAACACTCCATCAATTAATTCCAGAGGTTTCTAATTGGGGCATTTATGTTAACTCTCATGCTCTCTTGGAAATTATATATCTAGTTCACTCTTTCAAAACAGCTTGCTAACCTGTTAAAAAAAAATCACTTCCACGGACCTTAAAGCAAAATTCTGCTTTATCTCTGCCTTAAAAAGCAAATTCCCAAACTATAGTATACACTTTTATTTTGACTATCTGGAAGGAAAAAAAGGAAAGGTATCCAAAAGAAGCAATTTAATCTTCTATCAAAATTTGTCATCAGCACTACATCTGTTTGCATTGTCAGTAATAACATATTTACATTAAACATACAATGACTTTTATAATAACCATATTCTACACAAGTAATTTTGCTCACACATTTGCTTTTATTTTGTTTGAAACACCCACATTCCTTTCGGCCTTTTTGATATTTGGATCTCAAAATTTGGTAGAGACAAAATTTTTTCAGTTCATCTTTCTCCACCATTGAATATTTCTCCTGACAAAACAAAATCATTCTTTCAAAAACATAACTGAGTGGTTGTTTGCTTCCCATCTCAATTTTCTGCACAACACTGCGCTGACATTGATTTCATTGGTATCTGCAGCCAGTTGAAATGGTTTCTCACAACTAGGCTCAGCTATTCATACTATTCAAGAAGATAAGCTCTATCGTAGTTTTCAAAGTCTAATGTCATCTTTCCAATGCACTGTGCGATTGTGATAAGCACAAGAGCTAAATTGCTCAGTTCCAAAACTATTCATTATTTGTTTGAAAATTTCTGATGTAACATTTGATCCTTGGTCTGATTGTATTTCTTTGGGCAACCCATGTCTTGTAAAAAGTAGTAAGATAACCTTTCTGCTGTATTTTTGGGTAATTTCTCCAAAGACATTCAATAATTGTGAAAAGGTATTGATTCTCACTTATGGTTTTAAGTAATGGTTCAGTGCAGTCTCTTGACGCCATGCTAAACAGTTCTTTGAAAGTCAGTATTAGTATTAAGGGTTTAATTGAAGATTGGAGTTTCCCCATGACTTGACCTGGTTGGCATGCCTGTTAAAATTTCCCCACAGACCTGAGGCTAAAGACATTTTACACTTTTAGCCTGAATTTTCCTAGAAAACTACCTGAACTGCCATTGAAATTGTGTGAACCACGCATAAAATTTCAAGATAATAATCAGACGGATCTAATACCAGGTGGATAACTGCAATTCCTCATTGGCTAGTGTTATTGATCTGATTCCATTTCTAAGCATATTGAATTTAACCCTGATAAATGTGAAGCGATAAACTTGGAAGAACTAACAAGACAAGGGAGTATTCAATGAATAGCAGGGCACTAGGAAGTTCAGAAGAACAGAGGGATCATGGGAGCTTGTCCACAGATCTCTGAAGGTGGCAGGACAGGTTAATAGGGTAGTTAAGAACTTAGACAGGGTGCTTGCCTTCGTCAATTGAGGCATAGAATATAAGAACAAGAAGGTCATGTTGGAACTGTACATGACCTTCGTTAGGCCAAAACTGCAGTACCATGTGCAGGATAACAAAGTGTGGAGCTGGATGAACACAGCAGGCCAAGCAGCATCTCAGGAGCACAAAAGCTGACGTTTTGGGCCTAGACCCTTCATCAGAGAGGGGGATGGGGTGAGGGTTCTGGAATAAATAGGGAGAGAGGGGGAGGCGGACCGAAGATGGAGAGAAAAGAAGATAGGTGGAGAGAGTATAGGTGGGGAGGTGGGGAGGGGATAGGTCAGTCCAGGGAAGACTGACAGGTTAAAGAGGTGGGAATGTGGTGGTAGGTAGGAAATGGAGGTGCGGCTTGAGGTGGGAGGAAGGGATAGGTGAGAGGAAGAACAGGTTAGGGAGGCGGGGACAAGCTGGGCTGGTTTTGGGATGCAGTGGGGGGAGGGGATGAACTGGGCTGGTTTTCGGATGCAGTGGGGCAAGGGGAGATTTTGAAGCTTGTGAAGTCCACTTTGATACCATTGGACTGCAGGGTTCCCAAGCGGAATATGAGTTGCTGTTCCTGCAACCTTCGGGTGGCATCATTGTGGCACTGCAGGAGGCCCATGATGGACATGTCATCTAAGGAATGGGACTGGGAGTTAAAATGGTTCGCGAATGGGAGGTGCAGTTGTTTATTGCGAACCGGGCGGAGGTGTTCTGCAAAGCGGTCCCCAAGCCTCTGCTTGGTTTCCCCAATGTAGAGGAAGCCACACCGGATACAGTGGATACAGTATACCACATTGGCAGATGGGCAGGTGAACATCTGCTTAATATGGAAAGTCATCTTGGGGCCTGGGATGGGGGTGAGGGAGGAGGTGTGGCGGCAAGTTTAGCACTTTCTGCGGTTGCAGGGGAAGGTGCCGGGTGTGGTGGGGTTAGAGGGGAGTGTGGAGCGGAAAAGGGAGTCACGGAGAGAGTGGTCTCTCCGGAAGTCAGACAAGGGTGGGGATGGTAAAACGTCTTGGGTGGTGGGGTCGGATTGTAGATGGCGTAAGTGTCGGAGGATGATGTGTTGTATCCGGAGGTTGGTGGGGTGGTATGTGAGAACGAGGGGGATCTTCTTGGGGCGGTTGTGGCGGGGGCGGGGTGTGAGGGATGTGTGGCGGGAAATGCGAGAGACGCGGTCAAGGGCGTTCTCGACCACTGCGAGGGTAAGTTGCGGTCCTTGAAGAACATGGACATCTGGGATGTGCAGGAGTGGAATGCCTCATCCTGGGAGCAGATGCGGCGGAGGCAGTGGAATTAGGAATAGGGGATGGAATTTTTGCAGGAGGGTGAATGGGAGGAAGTGTATTCTAGGTAGCTGTGGGAGTCGGTGGGCTTGAAATGGACATCGGTTTCTAGGTGGTTACCTGAGACGGAGACAGAGAGGTCCAGGAAGGTGAGGGATGTGTTGGAGATGGCCCAGGTGAACTAGCAGTTCTGGTCACCACACGATAAAAAAAATGTGATTATACTGAATGGGACTTAGAGGAGATTTCCCAGGATGTTGTCTGGGTGGAGCATTTCAGCAATGCAGACAGGCTTGATAAGCTCAAGTTGTTTTCTTTAGAGAAGGTTGAAGCAGGGGATGTTCCTGATGGAGTTGTATATGGTTATGAGAAGAGGCATGGAGACGGTGAATAGAAGGCAGCTGTTCCCCTTAGTTGAAGGGTCAGTGACAAAGACGTATAATTTCAAGGTGAAAGGCAGTAGATTTGAGGAAAGTTAGGGTTAAAAAGACATTTTACCCAGAGATTGGCGGGAATCTGGAATGTCTCCAAAGGGTGGTTGAGGGCATCCAAGTATTTGGATGAGTACTTACAACGTCTTAACATTCAAGGCATGGGCTAAGTGCAGGAAAATGGGATTATTTTAGATTTAATGATAATGGGAACTGCAGATGCTGGAGAATCCGAGATAACAAAGTGTGAAGCTGGATGAACACAGCAGGCCCAGCAGCATCTCAGGAGCACAAAAGCTGACATTTCGGGCCTAGACCCTTCATCAGAGAGAGCTGTCAGCTCTTGTGCTCCTGAGATGCTGCTTGGCCTGCTGTGTTCATCCAGCTTCACACTTTGCTATTTTAGATTTAGAATAGTTTTTGTCAGTGCAGACTCAATCAGCCAAAGGGCCTCTTCTGTATTGTATGGTTCTATGATTCTAAGAAGCTACCCTAAGTTCACATTCCAAGAAATGTGGCACGGTGATTCAGTGGTTCGCATGGCTGTGTCACAGCACCAGGGACCCGGGTTTGATTTCACCCTCAGGCGACTATCTGTGTGGATTTTGCACATTCTCCCTGTGTCTGTGTGGCTTCCTCTGGCTGCTCTGGTTTTCTCCCACGGTCCAAAGAATGCAGGCTAAGTGGATTGGCCATGCTAAATTGCCTGTGGTTTTCAGGATGTGTAGATTAAGTGGGTTATACGGGGATGGGTCTGTGTGGGATACTCTGAGGGTAGGTGTGGACTTTTTGAGCTGAAGGGCCTATTTCCACACTGTAGGATTCTATGAAACCACTTTTATAAATACTGCTTAGGTCAAACATAGGTTTTAAGGCTAATTTAACTTTAAATTATATTCTGGTCCTCAGGTTACATTTAATGCACCCTGGTCTCCTCATTGCGTGGATGATCAATGCTATGACTTTGTGGAACTCGCAAAAGCCTGTGACTACTTAATAGTGAAATCCTTTGATGTGCAGAGTCAGATGTGGGATGAATGCTTTGCAAAAGCAAATGCTCCCTATGATAAAGTCTTTTCAGGTATGTGCAACACAAGCACGTGGTTCAAGACCTGCCCAATCTATATCATTCTTAATCTAATGCAGTCATCTCTTTACACCTTTAGGTCTCTCTGCTTATGTTAAGCTTGGTATTGATCCCAAAAAGCTGGTAATGGGAATTCCATGGTTTGGTTATGACTATCCCTGTGAGCGCTTCTTTGAGGTAAGGAAAAGTGGTTAATTTGTATTTTATAAGGAATGAGAGTAAAATAAGTTTATTCAAAACACATCCTACTGGTACATTAACTGTCCAATTAGAGCATCTAATTTTATTTGAGTATCCTCAGTTCACTCACCTTCAAAACCCTTACAATTTGTTTAATTAATATTATTAATACCTTACCCTCTATTCTTACTTTCCATTAAGTTCTGTTTGTGAGCACTGACTGTTGTCTGGGTTTATATTCACTAAAACACTTAGTCTTTTGTTTCCTTGAAGGTTTTCTTCAACTGCTCCTTCCAGACTGGAAACAGAACCTTCTCAGATCATTTCTGAAACCACGTCTGTTTGCAGAGAAAATGAGCGGAGGATCTAAAGTAGATGTGTCAATCCTTTCAGCCTCTTCCATTACTCCATTAGATAGTTAATGATCTGAATTCCTCAGTTCAGTAACTCTTAATGTTCTTGCTGAACAAGAATAATGTTCAGTTTTGGTTTTGAGATTTTAATCATTCCTTTTCTGTCAAATTTCTGCCATAGCCTGTGAACTTGGAGGTCAGTCTTGCTGCTACCATGTAGGAACATAGGAAATAGGTGCAGGAGTAGGCAAATCACAGAAAGGTGTAAGAGAAACAATGTTACAGTAGGGGATTTCAACTTTAACTGGTATTAAAGTTAACTGGTATCACCTTAGAATGAAAGGATTAGTCAGGGTGTATCCAGGAGAGTTGCCAGCATATAGATAATCCTACGAGAGACGGGCAGTGCTAGACAAGGGATGTCAGCTGGATGTTGAGGTTCTAGAACACGTTAAGATTAATAAGGAGGAGATATTACATGTTAAAGTGGCTATAAAAGTACATAAATTCCCAGGACCTGATGAGATGTAGGCTGCTATGGAAGATAACAGAGGAGATTGCTGGGCTTGGGTGGAGATATTTAATATTTTGCTGGCCACAGATGAAGTGCCAGATGACTGGAGGATAGGGTTATGGGGATAAGGCAGGAACAGGATACTGATTGTGGATGATCAGCCATGATCATAATGAATGGTGGTGCTAGCTCAAAGGGCCGAATGGCCTACTCCAGCACCTATTGTCTATTGTCTATTAATGTGGTTTCTTTGTTCACGGAAGGCTGCAGGGATCGGCCAAATTCTTACAGACCAGTTAATCTGATGTCAGTGGTATGGAAATTGCTAGAGGAAATTCTCAAGGTCAGGATAATTAACACTTGGTAAGGCAGAGACAGATCAAGGATAGTCAGAGATAATGGGAACTGCAGATGCTGGAGATTCCAAGATAATAAAATGTGAGGCTGGATGAACACAGCAGGCCAAGCAGCATCTCAGGAGCACAAAAGCTGACGTTTCGGGCCTAGACCCTTCATCAGAGAGGGGGATGGGGGGAGGGAACTGGAATAAATAGGGAGAGAGGGGGAGGCGGACCGAAGATGGAGAGCAAAGAAGATAGGTGGAGAGGGTGTAGGTGGGGAGGTAGGGAGGGGATAGGTCAGTCCAGGGAAGACGGACAGGTCAAGGAGGTGGGATGAGGTTAGTAGGTAGCTGGGGGTGCGGCTGGGGGTGGGAGGAAGGGATGGGTGAGAGGAAGAACCGGTTAGGGAGGCAGAGACAGGTTGGACTGGTTTTGGGATGCAGTGGGTGGGGGGGAAGAGCTGGGCTGGTTGTGTGGTGCAGTGGGGGGAGGGGATGAACTGGGCTGGTTTAGGGATGCAGTGGGGGAAGGGGAGATTTTGAAACTGGTGAAGTCCACATTGATACCATATGGCTGCAGGGTTCCCAGGCGGAATATGAGTTGCTGTTCCTGCAACCTTCGGGTGGCATCATTGTGGCAGTGCAGGAGGCCCATGATGGACATGTCATCAAGAGAATGGGAGGGGGAGTGGAAATGGTTTGCGACTGGGAGGTGCAGTTGTTTGTTGCGAACTGAGCGGAGGTGTTCTGCAAAGCGGTCCCCAAGCCTCCGCTTGGTTTCCCCAATGTAGAGAAAGCCGCACCGGGTACAGTGGATGCAGTATACCACATTGGCAGATGTGCAGGTGAACCTCTGCTTAATGTGGAATGTCATCTTGGGGCCTGGGATGGGGGTGAGGGAGGAGGTGTGGGGACAAGTGTAGCATTTCCTGCGGTTGCAGGGGAAGGTGCCGGGTGTGGTGGGGTTGGAGGGCAGTGTGGAGCGAGCCGGGTGTGGTGGGGTTGGAGGGCAGTGTGGAGCGTTCTCACACACCACCCTACCAACCTCCGGATACAACGCATTATCCTCCGACACTTCCGCCATTTACAATCCGACCCCACCACCCAAGACATTTTTCCATCCCCACCCCTGTCTGCTTTCCGGAGAGACCACTCTCTCCGTGACTCCCTTGTTCGCTCCACACTGCCCTCCAACCCCACCACACCCGGCACCTTCCCCTGCAACCGCAGGAAATGCTACACTTGTCCCCACACCTCCTCCCTCACCCCCATCCCAGGCCCCAAGATGACATTCCACATTAAGCAGAGGTTCACCTGCACATCTGCCAATGTGGTATACTGCATCCACTGTACCCGGTGCGGCTTTCTCTACATTGGGGAAACCAAGCGGAGGCTTGGGGACCGCTTTGCAGAACACCTCCGCTCAGTTCGCAACAAACAACTGCACCTCCCAGTCGCAAACCATTTCCACTCCCCCTCCCATTCTCTTGATGACATGTCCATCATGGGCCTCCTGCACTGCCACAATGATGCCACCCGAAGGTTGCAGGAACAGCAACTCATATTCCGCCTGGGAACCCTGCAGCCATATGGTATCAATGTGGACTTCACCAGTTTCAAAATCTCCCCTTCCCCCACTGCATCCCTAAACCAGCCCAGTTCATCCCCTCCCCCCACTGCACCACACAACCAGCCCAGCTCTTCCCCCCCACCCACTGCATCCCAAAACCAGTCCAACCTGTCTCTGCCTCCCTAACCGGTTCTTCCTCTCACCCATCCCTTCCTCCCACCCCCAGCCGCACCCCCAGCTACCTACTAACCTCATCCCACCTCCTTGACCTGTCCGTCTTCCCTGGACTGACCTATCCCCTCCCTACCTCCCCACCTACACCCTCTCCACCTATCTTCTTTGCTCTCCATCTTCGGTCCGCCTCCCCCTCTCTCCCTATTTATTCCAGTTCCCTCCCCCCATCCCCCTCTCTGATGAAGGGTCTAGGCCCGAAACGTCAGCTTTTGTGCTCCTGAGATGCTGCTTGGCCTGCTGTGTTCATCCAGCCTCACATTTTATTATCAAGGATAGTCAGCATGGCTTTGTTAGACAGAGATCCTGTCTGACTAATTTAGTCTAGTCTTTTGAAAAGGTGCCTAAATGAAGGTAGTGCAGTTGACGTGGTTATATGAACTTCAGTAAGGCCTTTGACAGGATCCCACATGGAAGGCTGGTCTAAAAAGATAAGAGCCCACGGGACCCAAGGAAGAATGGCAAACTGGATCCAAAATTGGTTTGCAAATAGGAGGCAAAGGTTGATAGTGGAGGAATGTTTTTGTGATTAGAAGCCTGTGACCAGCAGTGTATCATTGGGATTGGTGTTAGGACACTTTGTGTTTGTTATGTATATTAACAACTTGGACATGAATGTAGAAGGCATAATTAGTAAGTTTGCACATGGCATGAAAATTAGGAGTGTTGTTGATAGGGAGGAGGATGGTCTCAGGCTACAGTCTGATGTTGGTCAGCTGGTGAATTGGACAGAGCAATGACAGATGGAATTTAATTCCATTAGTGTGAGGCAGTGCATTTTGGGAGGAAAAATAAGGGAAGGTTTACACAACAAATGGTCGGTCCCTAAGGAGTACTGAGGAACAAAGGAACCTTGGTGCTTAAGTCCAAGGAACACAGGATACTGGCTTTCATAATCTGGGGTGTAGAATATTGAAGCAAACAAGTCTTGTCACAATTTTATAAAGCATTGGTTAGGCCACAGATGGAATAATGTGTGTAGTACTGGTCACTACACTATTAGAAAGGCATGATTGGACTGCAGAGGGTGCAGAGGAGAAACACCAGGATGTTACCTGGGATGAAAAGTCTCAGTTACGAGGAGAGACTGGATAGGCTGGGTTTGTTTTCGCTGGAGCAGAGGATGCCAGGTTTTGGGTGGTGTTGGAGGGTCTGATTGAGGTATGTGCAATTCTGAGAGTCATAGAGAGAGTAGATCATGAGTATCTCTTTCCATGACAGACATTTCTAAGACTGAATGGCATGAGTTTAAAATGAGGAGTAAGATCTGAGAAAAACCATTTTCATGCAGAGGGTGGTAGAAATATGGAAAGTACTGCCTGAGAGGGTCATGGAGGTCGTGAGTACTCAACATTTAAGAAGCATCAGTAGCCCAGGGCATAGTGGGCTATGGGCGAAGTGCATGTAAATGGGATTAGTGTAGTCTGGTGTTTGCTGGTCATCGTCGACATGGTGGGCTGAAGGGCCTGTATATGTCTGACTCTCTCAGTAGACCATTCAGCACCTCGGGTCTGCTGCACCATTCAACTACATTATCGCTGATCTTCCACCTCAGCACCATTTTTCTGTATTTTTCCCTTTTCCCTGATGTTAGCACTTAAAACTTTCGCCGTCTCTGTCTTTGACGTACTCAGTGACTAATTTTCTATTGTTCTGTGAGGTAGAAAATTCCAAAGATTCACTAGCCTCTGAGACATGGAATTCCAGCTTATCTTAGTCTTAAATAAATTATCTTTTATTCTATCAGAGCCCTTTTAGAGTTTGCAAAGTAACCATGCTCACAAATTCTCTTTTGTCTTCCTTTTTGTATTTTACAGCCTGGTAGATGTAATTTGGAAGAATATTCCTTCAGAGGTGCTCGGTGCAGTTCTGAAAAAGCGAAGGTGGTCCCATACAAAGATATTATACAGCAGCTGCCCAAGTCTATTACTGGCAGGTACTGGGATGATAACTACAAAGCCCCATATTATGTCTACAAGGTAAGTTTGACAAACTTCAGGGGAAAAAAATTCAGTTGTGCAAAGATTGGTGGCAAGTCAGAAGATAGTACAAATATTTAAAAAAAGCAAAAAATAATTATAAGACTAATAAGGAAGTAAAATGAGAATACGAGGGAAAACATGTCTGGAAATATAGGAGCAGGTGGTAAGACCTTCTGTTGATATTTCAAAAAGAAAGGGAAAAGGCGTGTCGGTCCAGGAGAACACATGTATGGGGAAATGTATAGAGGGTTGGCTGACTGGTGGAAGGTGAAGGGACAGGTAGTATTGAGGAGACAGAGAGCCTGCAGAAAGACTTGGACAGGCTAGGAGAGCGGGCGAAGAATTGGCAGATGGAATACAATATGGGAAAGTGTGAGGCTGTGCACTTTGGTAGGAAGAAGAGAGGTGCAGACTATTTTCTAAATGGAGAAAGACTTTGGAAATTTAAAGCACAACAGGACTTGGAAGTCCTGCACTGCCACAATGATGCCACCCGAAGGTTGCAGGAACAGCAACTCATATTCCGCCTGGGAACCCTGCAGCCATATGGTATCAATGTGGACTTCACCAGTTTCAAAATCTCCCCTTCCCCCACTGCATCCCTAAACCAGCCCAGTTCATCCCCTCCCCCCACTGCACCACACAACCAGCCCAGCTCTTCCCCCCCACCCACTGCATCCCAAAACCAGTCCAACCTGTCTCTGCCTCCCTAACCGGTTCTTCCTCTCACCCATCCCTTCCTCCCACCCCCAGCCGCACCCCCAGCTACCTACTAACCTCATCCCACCTCCTTGACCTGTCCGTCTTCCCTGGACTGACCTATCCCCTCCCTACCTCCCCACCTACACCCTCTCCACCTATCTTCTTTGCTCTCCATCTTCGGTCCGCCTCCCCCTCTCTCCCTATTTATTCCAGTTCCCTCCCCCCATCCCCCTCTCTGATGAAGGGTCTAGGCCCGAAACGTCAGCTTTTGTGCTCCTGAGATGCTGCTTGGCCTGCTGTGTTCATCCAGCCTCACATTTTATTATCTAGGACTTGGAAGTCCTAGTTCAAGTTTCTCTTAGGATTAACAATCAGGTTCAGTTGATATTTAGGAAGGCAAATGCAATGTCAACATTTATTTCAAGAGGGGTAGAATACAAGAGTCAAGATGTACTGCTGAGGCTGTTGAAGCTGTGGTCAGACTGCATTTAAAAGTGAGCAGTTTTGAGATTCGTATTTAAGGACGGATGTGCTGACATTGGAGGGGGCCCAGAGGAAGTTTATTAGAATGACGCTGGGGATGAATGGAGGGCTGTGACTAGCGAGATTCCTCAGGGATTAGTGTAGGGACCTGATTTCGAAGAAAATGTAACTGGTTTAATTCGTAAGTTTGTGGATGACACAAAGGTCGGTGGAATTGCGGATAGCGCTGAGGACCATCAGAGGATACAGCAGGATATAGATCGGTTGCTGACTTAGGCAGAGTGATGGCAGATGGAGTTTAATCCAGAAAAATGTGAAGTAATGCATTTCAGAAGGTCTAATCCAGATGGAAAATATACAGTAAATGGCAGAACCCTTAAGAGTACTGATCGGCAGAGGGATCTTGGTGTACACGTACACAGGTCACTGAAAGTGGCAATGGAGGTAGAGAAGGTAGTCAAAAAGGCATATGGCATGTTTGCTTTCATCAACCGGGGCACTGAGTTCAAAAATTGGCAGGTAATGTTGCAGTTTTGTCGACCTTAGTTTGGCCACATTTGGAATATTATGTTCAATTTTGATCGCCACACTACCAGAAGGATGTCGTGGCTTTGGAGAGGGTACAGAAAAGATTTACCAGGATGTTGCCTGGTATGGAGGGCATGAGGAGAGGTTGGAGAAACTTGAAACAAAAACAAAGTCACTGGAAAAGCTCTGTGAAGGAAAGATACAGTTAACGTTTCGGGTCCAGTGACCCTTCCTCAGATTACCAGACACCCTTTACAGATGCTGCCAGACCTTCTGGGCTTTTCCAGCAACTTTGTTTTTGTTCCTAATTTACAGCATCTCCAGTTCTTTTGGTTTTTATTTAGAGAAACTTGGGTTGTTCTCTCTGGAACCATGGAGGTTGAGAGACAACTGATAGAGGTCTAGAAGATTATGAAGGGCATGGACAGAGTGGACAGGAAGATGCTTTTTTCCCAGGGTGGAAGAGTTAGTTACTAGGGAGCATAGGTTTAAGATGTGAGGGACAAGGAGTAAAGGTGATGTATGAGGCAAGTGTTTTTACATAGAGGGTGGTGGGTGCCTGAAACTCGCTGCTGGGAAAGGTTGTGGAAGCGGATACTTTTAAAGGGCGTCTTGACAAATATATGAATAGGATGGAAATAGAGGGATACGGTCCCCAGAAGGGTAGGGGGTTTTAGTTGTGACAGGTAGCATATTGGTACAGGCCTGTTCCTGTGCTGTAATTTTCTTTATACTTTGTTCTTTATGAAGGGTTTGTCATATGAGGAATGGTTGAGGACTCCGGGTCTGCACTGTAGGCAATTTAGAAGGTTAAGGGGGATCTGACTGAACTTACAGAATACTGAGGGGCATGTGGACTGGAGAAGATATTTCCACTAGTAGGAGAGACTTGGACCTGAGAACATAGCCTCAGAGTGAAGGGTTGATCCTTTAAAACTCAGATGATGAGGAATTTCTTCAGCCAACGGATGGTGACTCTGTGAAACTCATTGGTGCAAAGTCATTGAGTGCATTTAAAACAGAGATGGGTACGTTCCTGATCAGTAAGGGATTCAAGGATTATGGGGACTAGGCAGGAGAATGGCGCTAAGAAACATTACAGTCATAATTGAATTGTGGAGCAGACTGGATGGGCTGAATGGGCTAATTCTGACTCTATATCTTATGGTCTTATGGGAATAAGGAGATGGCAAATGAATCAAACAAATATTTTGCATTAGTTTTCACTGTAGTGGTTACAAGTAACATCCCAGAAATCGCTATAAATCAGGAAATCAGAAGAGAGGGAGAAAAAGTGCAGATATGCCAAGTAAATTATTGGAACTGCCAGCTGATAAGGACCCAGGTCTCTGAGGCACTTCATCCTAGGGTCTTGAAAGAAGTGAAAGTTGATGTATTGGTTTTGATTTTTCAAAATTCCCCTGATTTAAGGAAACAACAGTTCAGTTAAATTAACATTTGTCACAGTGAAGATGGTAGAAGCTGTTGTTAACTACATTATAGCAAGGCACTAAGAGAAGTTAAAAGCAATCATGCAAAGTAATTGTGTTCTTTGAAAGGGAACTATTAGATGTAGAGTATTAAGATCTCCAGAAGGCATATAATAAGATGCAATACCACAGGTAATTGCAGAAAGAAAGAGGTTAAGGTATAGGGAGTCACAAATTGGCATCAACAAAAGGTTGATAGCTATTAGGGAACAGACAATGGGCATAAATGAACCACTTTCTGCTTGGCCTTAGTGCTAGGACCTCAACTTATTGCAAATTAAATATATGACTTGGATGAAGGAGACAAACGCCAGATTTGCTGATGATACAATAATTACAGGAAAGTAAATAGTGTAAAGAATGTATGGAAACCATTAGGAGTCACCGTTAGTTTAAGTGAATGGGCAAAGGTCTGGCAAATGGAGTTTAATATGGGAAAATGTGAAATTGTCCATTTTAGTAGAAAGAATAAAAAAGCTCATTATCAAAGTGATAAGAAGTTGCAGAGCTCTGAGAAGCAGAATGACCTGTCTGTCCCAGTGCAGAAATTGTAAAAGGTTAGTAGGCTGTTCCTGCAAATAATCAGGAAAGCTAATGGACTGTTACAGTTTATTGTGAAGGGAACCTAATACAGACTTGAGAGGTTATGCTTCATTTACACAAAGCATTGGTGTTATCATATCTGGAGTACGTGGAATAGTATTGGTCCCCTTATTTAAGGAAATATCTAAGTACTTTGGAGGCAGCTCACAGAAAGGTTACTAAACTACTACCCAGAAATGTTTTGCCCAGAGGGTGGTTCACGTGTGTAATGAACTTCCTGATGAAGTAGTGAATGCAGATGCAATTACAACATGTAAAAGACATTTGGATGGATATATGAATAGGAAATGTTTGAAGGTTTAGGGGCCAGGGCAGGAAGGTAGGATTAGTTCAGTTTGGGATTATGTTCGTCATGGACTGGTTGGACTGAAGGGTCTGTTTCTGTGCTATATGACTTTATGACTCTATAACACAGGACACAATATTGAATAAAGTCTGGGCTTTGTAGGACTGAGATGAGGAGAAATTTCTCCAATCAAAAGGCTGTGAATCATTTGAATTCTCTTCTTCAAGAGCTAAACATTTTCACTTGTTGAATACATTTAAGACAGAGCCCAATAGATTATTGGGAGTCAAGGTAACTGACGGAAATGGGGATAGTGTGGGAAGGTGGATCTGAGGTTAAAGGTCAAGCACAATCTACCTTAATAGCAAAGAAAGTTCACAGGGCCAAGTGATCTTCTATAGCTCCTATTTCATACTGTCCTGTTCACTTTCAAAGTTTGATTGGTTAAACTGCAAACCAATCAACTCGATGAAACTTTGTGACTCTACAAGAGAAATCCCCATCCTACAGTTATGTTCTTGAATCAATAATCCAGAGGATATGAATTCAAATTCCACCTACACCTGTCTTTTAATGCAGGTAATGTATGTTAGATGGTACTGTTTAAGATGTTCAGCATTGTCTCTAGAGCTATGTATTGACCTAAAAGTACCTTCCATCTGGGTAACTCTCTTTGGTTTTTATGGCAGAAAGATGATCAGTACCACGAGGTTTGGTATGATGACCCCGAGAGCATTTCTTTAAAATCATCTATCTTGAAGAAACTAAAACTCCGTGGCATCAGTGTGTCAGCAGGAAATAATCTAAACTACAGTACGAATCCATTAGCAGCAATGCAAACTGAAGAAATGTGGAATGCTCTCTGCCCTTTCTGAGGGCAAGGACAAGTTTGATTGTATTGTATTCACATGAACAAATGAATTTTGCTTGTTAAAGCAGCAGAGTGTAAGCTAGTTTCCAAACTAGATCATTTACCCAAAATATTTCTGTAATAATGAACTTCTGGAATGGAAAGCAAATCTACTGACAAGCAAAACAAGGTCTGGTCACTTCAAGCAACATATTAAATTGTTTACATGAGCTCAAAAATCTAAATCAACTATTTCAATGCTTAATAACATAACCAGGCAGGACCTAGAATCCCAAGAACAATTCTGCTTTCCTGTTGGGTAATAATTGAATCTGATATGCACGTGTATGTTCTTACTTTAATGCAAGTTTAATTCTTAATTGTTTTCAAGAAAGACATAGATATATTTCTTAGGGCTAGACAAATCAAAGTGTATGGGGTGAAAGTGGGAACAGGGGATTGAGTTAAATAATCAGTCATGATCATATTGAATGGCAGAACAGGCTCAAAGGGCGAAATGGCCTATCCTTTCTCTTATATTCTATATTTCTAATTCATATTTTACCTAATTTTGATTTGCGTTATTACTTCAACTATTAGCAATCTCCTCCACTTCAATCTGTGAAGAGTTCAGTGGGTAGTGCTCTTTTTTTGCTGGTTGTCTTTTAAAGTAAGAGTATGATTTGATGTTTAAATTCTGAGCAACTGAACAATTGTGTACTCCTAAAAGGAAATTTGTCCACCTCCATGACTATGTATCGTTTTACAAAATAAAAATAAAAGGCTGATTTCAATACAACTGTTTGATTGTGGTGAATGAGGAAAGTGAGGTTTGGGGAAACATAATGTAAGTTGGAATAGAAGTCCCATGTGTGAAACTTATGGCACATGTTGGCATTAGTTAATTACCTTCCCTCCCACCTCAGCATTCTGTGCTCCTAAGAAAACAAACCAAGCTTATCCAGCTTTTCTTCAAAGCTGAACCGTTCCATCCTGGGCAACATCCTGGTGAATCTCCTCTGTCACCCCTCCAGTGAAATCACATCCTTCTTACAGTATGGTGACCAGAACTGCAAAACCAAACCTGGATTCCACTAATTAACAAATAAAGTCATTGAATGATTAATAACTGTGGTTTGTATCAACAACTTGGTTTCATTCTGTCAAACTCGGGGAAACATTCACAACACTTGACTGGAGTACAAAGAGGTACTTTGGTTATAAAACTGGACTAAAAGAAGGAACTGCGGATGTTGGAAATCTGAGACAAAAACAGAAAATGCTGGACAGTCTCAGCAGATCTAACAAAATGGACCCATTCTAAACAAGTGTCACTGGAATTGAAATGTTGACCCTGCTTTCTCTCCCCAGGTGCTGCCTGACCTGCTGAGTTTCTGCAGCAATTTCTTTTTTTGTGTTAATCAAACATCTGGTTATGTGTGAACTTGCCAAAGCAAAAGTGACTTAGTTGGGCTACACTGTAGGACAAGGTCAACTAACATCCAATATCGACAATTAACCTAACATATTTCTGCTTTGATTGAGTTTCTATGAATGGAAAGAAAATGTACTGATTTGATGTGCAAAACAAGATCGGGTCACTTCAATTTCAGATTGTCCGGGACAAAAATTGAAATTATTGGATATGTTGGCAGGAGTGGATTTCATCAGAAGTTTAAACTAAGCTTGATCATTATCCTAGCTCTTTTGACAAATTTATTACAAAAAAGCAAAAAAGTTGAAGAGACTCAGGAATGTCACGGTGCCTGTTACAACTGGAAAACTATGCTGATGATCTCACCGATTTTAGCAACTCTGAATTGCAGGGAGTCATTGAAGCTGACTGTTGATGCAAGTCACAGTAGCATTGATGCAGCTCTGCTACATTATAGAACAGTACAGCGCAGGAGCAGGTCTTTGGCCCACCATGTTTGTGCCGATTATGATGCCATTCTAAACCAATCATCTCTGCCTGCACATGATCTGTACACCCCTATTCTCAGTCGGTCATGCATCTGTCTAAATGCCTCTTAAATGTTGCTATTGTATCTGTTTCTACCACCTTTCCTGGCAGGATTCCAGGCACCTACCACTCTCTGTGTAAAAAAACTTTCCTCACACATCTCCTTTTAATTTTCCCCCTTTCAACTTAAACCTGTACCTCCTAATGTTTAACATTTCCACCCTGGGTAAGAAACTCTGACTAATCCATGTCTTGTAATTTTATATATTTCTATCAGGGCACTTCTCAACCTGCAACACTCTAGTAATGACAATCCAAGTATTCCATCCTCTCTTTATACCTAATACACTCCAAACCAGGCAACATCCTGGAAAACCTCTGTGGCACTGACTCCAAAGCCTCGATATCCTTCCTATGATGTGGTGACTAGAACTGCACACAATACTCCAAACAACATCAACAACAAAAACAAAGTTGCTGGAAAAGCTCTGAGGAAGGGTCACCGGACCCGAAATGTTAACTCTGTTTTCTCCTCCACAGATGCTGCCAGACCTGCTGAGCTTCTCCATCAACTTTGTTTTTGTTCCTGATTTACAGCATCCGCAGTTCTTTCAGTTTTTATTTGCACCCCGAGATCTCTCTGTATATGAATGCTCCTGAGGGTTCTGCCATTTACTGCATACCTTCCTCTTGCATTTGATCTCTCAAAATGCAGCACCTCATACTTGTCTGGATTAAACTCCATCACTCATTTCTCCAAACAACTTTCCAGCTGATCTATATCCTGCTGCATCCCTTAGTATCTTCCCTCACTATCCAAACCAAAAACAGAAATTGCTGGAGAGACTCAGCAGCATCTGCAGAGAAAGAGTTCACATTTCGGGTTCAGTGACGCTTCTCTGGGTATTTTTTTTTATCCACCACTTACTAATCAAACCACCAATATTTTCATCCAAATCATTTATACGTGTTACAAACAACTAGGCTCCCAACACAGATCCTTGAGAAACACCAATGGTCATAGACCTCCAATTAGACAAACAGTCCTCCAGAACTACCTTCTTTCTTCTAAGATCAAGCCAATTTTGAATTCATGTTGTCGCCATGTGGCTTAATCTTCTGAACAGCCTACCATGAGGGACCTTGTCAAATACTTCAGGAAAGTCCACACAGGCAACATTCACTGTCCACCCTCATCAATAACCTTCATCACTTCCGCAAAAATCTCAACCAAATTTATGAGACAAGACCTCTCCCACACAAAGCCACGCTGACCATGCCTAAGAAGTTCATTCTCTTCCAAATGACAGTAAATCCTGTCCCTAGGAATCTTTTCCAATAATCTCTCGACTTGGCCAATAATTTGCTGGTTTATCTATGATACCCTTCTTAAACAAAGAAACAACACGTTCTATGATTCGATTATGGCCTATGATGCTGAGATGGGAGTGGCCAGCTGTCGGTTAACAGATAGGATTAATAATAAAGAAACTGAACACACACACAGAAATATTTGAGGGTTATGTTGCCGAAGGGATGGAAGAATTGTTGGGGCAAAGGGAAGGGGGAAGCAGGGTTTGCAGGA
The DNA here is from genome assembly GCF_030684315.1 of Stegostoma tigrinum. Classification (NCBI taxonomy): domain Eukaryota; kingdom Metazoa; phylum Chordata; class Chondrichthyes; order Orectolobiformes; family Stegostomatidae; genus Stegostoma; species Stegostoma tigrinum. Next base: position 98,414,843 of record NC_081361.1, read on the forward strand.
ATGAACATTAAGCTGAGGGGTTAATGTGAGCAGACGGCCCACAATATTCCGACTGAGCCACAAGATGTGGGTAATTAGCAGGAAGTCAAACTTTCAGAAATCAGTTTTAGATTCATTGTAGCAAGGGCAGGGAGGAAAAGAGTTTGTGTAGAAAAGTCCGGGAGAAAATGCTACAGGAATGTTCAGGGCTGATTGTTAGACATGGAGAGTGGGTGAGGGGGAGCAGCGAACTTCTGTACAAAGTTACATTTGCCAGGGTGGAATCTGCGTCAACATTTTCCTCTTGTCACACAAACTGAGACAGAGATAGAGAGAGCCAGGAGGTGGCATCATCACTCACATGGGATTCGGTATAAATGATGCATCTCGCTGCGTCTGATAGATCTTCGTCTCCGGCCGAGAGGATGCGCTGGAGTTTGGTATCGGCGCAGCTTGTGGCGGTGCTGGCCCTGGGGATTCTCCCAGGCTCCACCGTTTCTCCCATCCGCTTCTGCCCGTGTATACCTCCAAATCTGTGCAAGCCTCTGCCCAAGAACCATAAGTATCAAGTCGAGGTGGGTGTTTGCAAACCATTCAATTCTCTTGTTGCCTCGAAGTTGTCTTTGGAAGGTCATTGAACAAACTGTTGGAATGGAGCTTTGGTGTGGGAGCTCCTGTCTTTCCCCATGTGCTGCAGCTCCTCTCTCTACCCCATGCTCGGTTTTTTTCTTTCTGCTCGGTTGTGGGAATTGGGAGAAATTCTCCTCTTTAGGATGTTCATTCCCTCCCTCCTCGGGGATGGCCTGGCTTCGGTTAGGAAAGAGAGTGTCCCTCCCAGCCAGGCTGCAGTCCCACTCCGGATCCTGGGGGATCCAGGTTGGACAAGGGTCGTTGACATAAGCCAAGGATCAGGCCCAGGCTGAGTCCGGCTCGGGATCGGGGAAGCTGGGCCAGCTCAGATGCAGAGAAGATCATATTGTCTACAGTCCAGATGGGAAAGTGTGAAGCATGCTCTAGTTACAGCCTGTGTGAAACAGGGGCCTCGGGAAGACTGAGCAGAGCAAAAATATTTTAACAAGGGCAGCATCAGGAAAATATTTCTGTTAAACTGTGTCCCTCATGCACAGTCTTGAAACGAAGTGGGCTCAACGTTGACAGTTTAATCCCGTGGTTCAGGATTGCAGAATGCGCAGAATATTGACCCAAAGAAAACACCAGGTCAAAATGTTGGCATCATATCACATTGTGATTTGGCCTCATTGTGTAAAACTGAAATTCTGGTCGAGATTAAAGTGAATAGAATGTAACAGATCCTGAGACAAAACCTTGGTGGAAAATGATAATGTAACTGTTCAGTAGCTGCTCAGGTTCATATTCACTTAAATGTTGCTCATTGGAGAGTGTGGTCGGAGGAGATTCAGCAAATAACCTGTAGATTCAAATGTTTTCAAGAAGGAGTTGTACCTAGGTCTTTGGGCAAAAGAAAGCATACAGTATGGGCCTAAAGGTGGAATCAGCCATGATCATATAGAATAAAAACCGAATGAACTGCAGATGCTGTAAATCTGGAACAAAAAGTTGCTGGAAAAACTCAGCAGGTCTGGCAGCATCTGTGAAGGAAAAAAAGTGTGAAAGTTTCAGGTCAGGTGACCCTTCGTCAGGGGTCACAAGACCCGAAACGTTAACTCTCTTTTTTCCTTCACGAATGCTGCCAGATCTCCATGATCATGTAGAATGCTAGAGCTGTCCCAAAGGGGTGAATGACCTACAACTTCTATTTTCTGTGTTTCTAAGCAGAACTACTGACTGCTTTCTTTCTCTACCAGGGCATTGTCTTTGATCATTCAGGACCTGACTGGATACATTACGACTGGTCAAAGATTACAACAATTGTGGTTACAAAATCTGTTCCTTTTGAACTCCTGTGTCATGCTCATGCAAAGGGTGTCCGGGTTATCTTCAAAGGTATTGTAATGCACCATCTCATGGAATAATATGTCTTTCTGCCTCCTAATACAAGAGGTATTGTACAGAACTCTAAAAGAGTATATGCAGTTTTCAGGCTGCAACATAATTGCCAGCATCGACAGATTGGGCAGATTGCATGGGCCTAGTACACCACCCTGGGGAACTCCTGCAGATTTTTCCTGGCAGATGAACCTGGAGAGGTAGATAGGTGGGGGGGGGGGGGGGGGGGGGGTGGTGAGGTCAAGTAGTTACATTCCCACTTCATTTCTCACCATTTGCCATTAATCCTCTCTAGCAGCTCTGTCCTTTAGGACTCAGCCAGTTCAGTCAATAATGGTGCTACCAGACCACACACTGAAGTTTTCTATCCATAATATATTCTGTGCCCTGGGTACCCTCAGTGCTTCCTTGAAGTAGTGCCTCAGGTGTACTGATTCATCAGCCAAGACAGTAGGAGGTGGTACTCAGCAGATTTCTTTGCCCATGTTTGAACTGAGACCATGGGACTTCATGGGTTCCAGAGTGAATTTTGATCACTCCCAGCAAAACTCCCAATTAACTGTATGCCACTGTGCCATCACCTCTGATGGGTCACTTCTGCCAGTGGGATTGGACATATCCGGGGATGGTGATTGTATTGTCTGGGTCGTTGCCTGTAAAGACAGTTCAGTGAGTAAAAATCTGTCAATCTGTTGCTTAACTATTCCACAACTATTCCACGATCAGTTTTTCCAGTTTTGAGACAAACCCCTGTGTCTATGGAGGATTTTGTAAGTTCACACCTGGAAGACTGTGCTGTTGTTGTCACAGAAATGCCACAAACTAATCCCAATGTCCTAGAAATCAAAAGCCCTCCCTTGTGTACCAGATATTACGCCACACATTCACTTTTCATATTCTCCTGTATCGACTTCTGTTAAGGTGAGGCAGTAATGCTAATCCTAGGATGGTGATGGCGAGCATGAGGGGGCATAGCTTTAAATTGAGGGGTGAAAGATATAGGACAGATGCAACAAGATCTGGACAATACCCAGGTTTGGGTTGACTAGGACAGATGTCAGAGGTAGTTTCTTTACTCAGAGAGTAGTAAGGGAGTGGAACGCTTTGCCTGCAACGGTAGTAGATTCGCCAACTTTAGGTACATTTAAGTCGTCATTGGATAAGCATATGGACGTCCATGGAATAGTGTAGGTTAGATGGACTTGAGATCGGTATGACAGGTCGGCACAATATCGAGGGCCGAAGGACCTGTACTGTGCTGTTATGTTCTATGTTCTATTTTTACAAAGCAGACAGCGTTGCAACCACTTCAGTAACTTCCTTCAGAGTGGGCAAGGAAGAGACAGAATGTACTGACATAGGAAAGCAGCAAATACAGTAAAAGGGGATAAATAGCTGAAAAAAAGTGAAGTTAAAGTGTTTTAACTTAATTGTATGTAGCACTCAGAATCAAATAAATGGTTTAGCCATTGGAGACAACTGAGTTTTTTTTAAACTCACTTGTGGAACATAGGTATCACTGGCTAGAATTCTAGGATTTGACCCAGCGACACTGAAGGAATAGTGATATATTTCCAAATCAGGAGGTTGAATGGCTTGGACCAAAACTTGTAGGGAATAGTATTGCCAGACATTTGTTGCCCTTGTCCTTCTAGATGGAATTAGTCTTGGGTTTGGAAGGTGCTGTCTGAGGATCTTTGGTGAATTTCTGCAATGCATCTTGTAGATGGTACACACTGCTGCTACTGAGCGTCGGTGGTAGACGGAGTGGATGCTTGTGGATATGGAACCAATCAAGCAGGCTGCTTTGTTTTGGATGGTGTCAAGCTTTTTGAGTGTTTTGGAGCTGCATCCAACCAGGCAAGTGGTGTGATAACATTATTGAATGTAAATGGGCGATGGTTAGATTGTCTCTTCTTGGAAATGGTCATTGTCTGGCATTTGTGTGGTGCAAATGTTACTTGCTGCTAGTCAGCCCAAGCCTGGGTATTGTCCAGATCTTGTTGCATTTGTACATGGACTGCCACAGTCACTGAGGAGTCCCATATGGTGCTGAGCACTGTGTAGGCACCAGCAAACGTCCCCATTTCTGACCTTATGATGGAGGGAAGGATATTGATGAAGCAGTTGATGATGATTGAGCCTAGGGATGATCTTATCATTATCACAGAGACATGGTTACAAAAAGTTTTAGTGAACACAACACCACATGTTTTAATTTGGTTATGGAAATGGAGAAAGGTGGTCATCAAAAAAAAATTTGTGTTGGAGTAAGATAGATTTTGTTCAAATAAGGCGTTATTTAGCCAAAGTAGATGGGGAACAGCTACCAGAAGGGTACAATAGAACAGTGGGAGATGTTCAAAGAAGCACTGGGGAGAGTACGTGTGTGATATGTTCTCTTCGGGGTGAAATGTAGGAACAACAAAACCAGAGAACTTTTGATATCTAGGAATATTCAGGATTGTACGAGAAGAAAAGGAGAGATATGAAAGGAAGCAGATTAACATACACCCTGAGGAGAACTGAAAGTGCAGGGAGAGCTCAAGAAAGCAATTTTGAAATCAAAGAGGGGGCATGAAAAACCACTGATGGATAAGATTAGGGAGGACGGTGAGATATTCCTCAAGTATATCAGGAGAAAGGGAATAACCAGAGAAAGAGTTGAGCTCATTATGGACCAAAAGGCTTTCTGTGTAAAGCTGGAAAATGAATATCCTTTATTGTCACTTGTACTCTAGAACTGTTCTTGAAAAGCAGTTATGATGATGTTGCAGTCATTATTGGGATAAAATGGTAGTGTGGAACTCAGCAGCCGAAGAGTTGATTTTTGAGGTTCTTGGTTGCACAAGTTGGTTGGAATTCCTTTGTCCTGAGTCCTTTTTAAATGGGTTCGGAGCACTTAGAGTGAGATTCAGGCTTCCATGTTTCACTTGTGGCGCGGGGATGCTTACATGAAGTTCTCAAGTTGAGACTTCCACAGCATACTAGTTAAACTGAACTTGTCTGGAGACCAACAACAGCACATAGACAGAGTTGATGTACTATTTCATCTCTTTTCTGTATATTCCCGGAAAACAAAAACACATAAATTGACAGCAACAGGTTGCTCTCTATTGGGAATGGGTTGATCTAGAACAGTCAGCTCCCTAAGAATTCTGTGTGTGTGTGTGTGTGTGTGTGTGTGTGTGTGTGTGTGTGTGTGTGTCTCTCTCTTTCAAGTTTGACACCTTTAGAATCCCTACAGTGTGGAAACAGGCTGTTCAGTCCAACAAGTCCACACTGACCTCACAGCATCCCACCCAGACCCATTCCCCTAAAACCCACTTAATCTAAACACTACAGTCAATTTTAGCATGGCCAATCCACCTAGCCTGCACATTTTTGGACTGTAGAGGAAACTGGAGCACCAGGAAGAAACCTATGCAGACACAGGGAGAATATGCAAACACCATATAGACGGTTGCCCGATGGTGGAATCAAACCTGGGTCCCTGGTGCTGTGAAGCAGCAGTGCCAACCACTGAGCCACTGTGCCATCCCAAAATCTGTGAACACACAACAAAATACAAGGTTTTTGCCAGCAAACAACTGAATTTACACTTGCAGTTACTATGTCTCTGTAGTGGCCCACTTTTAAGAAACACATTTTGAAATGCCTGTGGTATTTTTGAGGTTCTAAGCCATGTCCTAACATTAGAAAGTGACAGTGGCCACTAACTGATTTGATATAAATGACTTAAGAACAGCATGAGGATGTAAAAAGTGTTTCGTAAATGTAAGTTTGAAACAGATCTTCCTTTCCACTTGAGTTTGGCGGTTTTGTTTGGTAAAATGTTGTGATACCATCTGCTCTTTGACTTAAGTTTTAAAAAAGATATTTCCTTCTGCTTCTTTAGGGAATGTGGATCAGAAGCACTTGATACTCCCAACGGAACGAAAGAAATGGATTAATAGTAATCTGCTTTACATGAAGCTTCAGTTTCTGGATGGAATGCATCTGGAAACAGTTGAACACATTTCAAATCTTCATGAGCTACCTAAGCTGGTCGCACAGGTTAAAACAGATGTACAAAATGAAATACCTGGATCTCAGGTGAAAGTTGTTTGTTAAAAAAATGTAAAGGAGGGAAATCATTTGTTTACCTAAATAGGCATTTATAAATAAACATGGATCTATTTTCCAGAAGAGGTGAATTGAAATGTTGATTTTTAGTTGCTGTTTTTTAGTCCTTCGTCTTGCCATAAGGCAATTTTAAGCTATTTTACACTGAATCAACTTCAGCTGCAGGTACAGCAGGTCCTCCCTGGACTGACCTATCCCCTCCCTACCTCCCCACCTATACTCTCTCCACCTATCTTCTTTTCTCTCCATCTTCGGTCCGCCTCCCCCTCTCTCCCTATTTATTCCAGAACCCTCTCCCCATCCCCCTCTCTGATGAAGGGTCTAGGCCCGAAACGTCAGCTTTTGTGCTCCTGAGATGCTGCTGGGCCTGCTGTGTTCATCCAGCTTCACACTTTATTATCTCAGCTACAGGTACAGCAGGTCTCGGTAATGCAGCAATTTGAGCCTCCAATGAGACAGCTGGATCGACACACAGCTTCCACCATTGTCTAGATCTGAATTGTAACTTTCACATGTGTTTAAGAATGACACAGCACAGGAGGAGTGTGATTGCCTCCTGAAACACAGTGTCCAGGTATCTTCTGGCATTCCCTCCTGCACTCTCCACTGAACCAGGGTTGATCCCCTGGCTTGATGGTAATGGTAGAGTGGGGGATGTGCCGGGCCATGAGGTTCCAGATTATGCTGCAGTTCAATTCTGCTGCTGCTGATGGCCCATAGTGCCTCATGGATGATCAGTCTCGAGTTGCTAGCTCTGTTCAAAGCCTGTCCCATTTACCACATTGATAGGGCTGCACAACATGACAGAGGTTATTTTCAATGTGAAGACAGTATTTCATCTCCACAAGATCTGTGCAGTGGTCACTCTTACTGATAGTGTCATGAACAGATGTATCTGTAGCCAGCAGATTGGTAAGAATGAGATCAAGTATGATTTTTCATTTTTTTTTGCCTCGCCTTCTGCCACAGACCCAGTCTAGCAGCTATGTTGTTCAGCACAAGACCAGCTCAATCAGCATTGTTGCTGTAGTGGTAGTGGATACCCATATCCCATCCATGCGTACATTAAACATAGAACATTCCAGCACAGTACAGGCCCTTCGGCCCTTGATGTTGTGCCGACCTGTCATACCGATCTCAGGCCTCAAGCCCATCTAACCTACACTATTCCATGTACGTCCATATGCTTATCCAATGACGACTTAAATGTACCTAAAGTTGGCGAATCTACTACCGTTGCAGGCAAAGCGTTCCATTCCCTTACTACTCTCTGAGTAAAGAAACTACCTCTGACATCTGTCCTATATCTTTCACCCCTCAATTTAAAGCTATGCCCCCTCGTGCTCGCCGTCACCATCCTAGGAAAAAGGCTCTCCCTATCCACCCTATCTAACCCTCTGATTATTTTATATGTCTCAATTAAGTCACCTCTCAACCTTCTTCTCTCTAATGAAAACAGCCTCAAGTCCCTCAGCCTTTCTTCGTAAGACCTTCCCTCCATACCAGGCAACATCCTAGTAAATCTCTTCTGCACCCTTTCCAAAGCTTCCACATCCTTCTCACAATGTGGTGACCAGAACTGTATACAATACTCCAAGTGCGGCCACACCAGAGTTTTGTACAGCTTCACCATAACCTCTTGGTTCCGGAACTCGATCCCTCTTAATAAAAGCTAAAACACTGTATGCCTTCTTAACAGCCCTGTCAACCTGGGTGGGAACTTTCAAGGACCTGTGTACATGGACACCAAGATCTCTCTGCTCATCTACACTACTAAGAATCTTACCATTAGCCCTGTACTTTGCCTTCTGGTTACACCTACCAAAGTGCATCACCTCACACTTGTCTGCATTAAACTCCATTTGCCACCTCTCAGCCCAGCTCTTCAGCTTATCTATGTCTCTCTGCAACCTACAGCATCCTTCTTCACTGTCCACAACTCCACCGACCTTAGTGTCATCTGCAAATTTACTAACCCATCCTTCTACACCCTCATCCAGGTCATTTATAAAAATGACAAACAGCAGTGGACCCAACACCGACCCTTGCGGTATACCACTAGTAACTGGTCTCCAGGATGAACATTTCCCATCAACTACCACCCTCTGTCTTCTTCCAGCAAGCCAATTTCCGATCCAAACTGCTATATCTCTCACAATTCCATTCCTCCACATTTTGTACAATAGCCTATTGTGGGGAACCTTATCGAACACCTTGCTGAAATCCATATATACCACATCAACCGGTTTACTCTCATCTACCTATTTGATCACCTTCTCAAAGAATTCAATAAGGTTTGTGAGGCACGACCTTCCCTTCACAAAACCGTGCTGACTATCCCTAATCAATTTATTCTTTTCTAGATGATTATAAATCCTATTCCTTATAATCTTTTCCAACACTTTACCAAGAACTGAGGTAAGGCTCACTGGTCTATAATTACCAGGGTTGTCTCTACTCCCCTTCTTGAACAGGGGAACCACATTTGCTATCCTCCAGTCATCTGGCATTATTCCTGTAGACAATGACTAGTTAAAGATCAATGCCAAAGGCTGGGCAATCTCCTCCCTGGCTTCCCAGAGGATCTGAGGATAAATCCCATCCGGCCCAGGGAACTTATCTATCTTCACCCTCTGAAGGATTTCTAACACCTCTTCCTTGTGAACCTCAATCCCACCTAGTCTAGTAGCCTGTATCTCAGTATTTTCCTCAACAACATTGTCGTTTTCTAGAGTGAATACTGTTGAAAAATATTCATTTAGCGCTTCCCCTATCTCATCTGACTCCACACACAACACTACTATCCTTGATTGGGCCCAATCTCACTTTCGTCATTCTTTTATTCCTTAAATACCTGTAGAAAGCCTCAGGGTTTACCCTGATCCTATCCGCCAACAACTCCTCATGTCTCCTCCTGGCTCTTCTGAGCTCTCTCTTTAGGTCTTTCCTGGCTACCTCGTAGCCCTCAAGTGCCCTAACTGAGCCTTCGCATCTCATCCTAACATAAGCCGCCTTCTTCCTCTTGACCAGAGATTCCACCTCCTTCATAAACCACAGCTCCCGCACTCTACAGCTTCCTCCCTGCCTGACAGGTACATACTTATCTAGGACACACAGGAGCTTTTCCTTGAATAAGCTCCACATTTCTAATGTGCCCATCCCCTGCAGTTTCCTTCCCTATCCTATGCTCCCTAAATCTTGCCTAATCTCATCGTAATTGCCTTTCCCCCAGCTATAACTCTTGCCCAGTGGTATACACCTATCACTTTCCATCACTAAAGTAAACATAACAGAATTGTGATCGCTATCACCAAAGTGCTCACTTACTTCCAAATCTAACACCTGGCCAGGCTCATTACCCAGTACCAAATCTAATGGGGCTTCGCCCCTTGTTGGCCTCTTTACATACCGTGTCAGGAAGCCCTCCTGCACACACTGGACAAAAACTGACCCATCTATAGTACTCGAACTATAGTGTTCCCAGTCAATATTTGGAAAGTTGAAGTCCCCCATGACAACTACCCTGTTTCTCTCACTCCTATCGAGAATCATCTTTGCTATCCTTTCCGCTACATCTCTGGAACTATTCGGAGGCCTATAGAAAACTCCTAACAGGGTGACCTCTCCTTTCCTGTTTCTAACCTCAGCCCTTACTACCTCAGTTGACAAGTCCCCAAACATCCTTTCTGCAACTGTAATACTGTCCTTGACCAACAATGCCACACCTCCACCCCGTTTACCATCTTCTCTGCTCTTACTGAAACATCTAAATCCCAGAACCTGCAACAACCATTCCTGTCCCTGCTCTATCCATGTCTCCGAAATGGTCACAACATCGAAGTCCCAGGTACTAACCCATGCTGCAAGTTCACCCACTTTATTCCGGACGCTCCTGGCATTGAAGTAGACACACTTCAAACCAACTTCTTGCTTGCCGGTGCCATCTTGCTTCCCTGAAACTTTATTTCGGACCACCTTACTCTCAACCTTTTCTATACTCGAACTACAATTTTGGTGCCCATCCCCCTGCTGAATTAGTTTAAACCCACCCGAATAGCCTTAGCAAATTCCCCCCCCAAGATATCGGTACCCGTCTGGTTCAGGTGAAGACCATCTTGCTTGTAGAGGTCCCACCTACCCCAGAAAGAGCCCCAAATATCCAAGAATCCAAAACCCTCCCTCCTGCACCATCCCTGTAGCCACGTGTTCAACTCCTCTCTCTCCCTATTCCTCGCCTCACTAGCATGTGGCACGGGCAACAAACATTAAAAAACATACTTGTAATCACATTGAAGGAAGGGTTTGAGTTTGCTTGAGACCATACTGAGAACATTTAGTAAAATAGTTCCAAGGTGCAGAATTTAAGCTTCAGGTTTTGTTTGGATCGGCCCTGTTGTTCTCGTCAGATGAAGGAAGACTGAAGAAAGATTACTTCAGAGATAGTAGGAACTGCAGATACTGGAGCATCTGAGACAACAAGGTGTAGAGCTGGATGAACACAGCAGGCCAAGCAGCATCAGTGGAGCAGGAAAGCTGATGTTTTGGGCCAAATCCTTTCTTCAGAAAATAGAAGGGTCTAGGCCCGAAACGTCAGTTTTCCTGCTCCTCTGATGCTACTTGGTCTGCTGTGTTCATCCAGCTCTACACCTTGTTATCTCTATTGAAGAAAGATTATTTTACAGTAAATAAGTATGAAATGTAAAGCTCTCCTCATTGGTTGACAGCACAGGACGAAGAGATAAAGAGACATGGAGCTTCTATTGTGTTAATTTCAGTTTCAGAAATTTGAGGGTGCATACATGAGGATCAATGGTCGGCACAACATTGTGGGCTGAAGGGCCTGTTCTGTGCTGTACTGTTCTATGTTCTATGTTCTATGAGCCATCCATAATGGGAGTGCCTCAAAAAATCACATAATTTATACACTATATAAGTTGTGAGATAAGATTAACTTTCTGTTGCTTTTTATTCTTAGGTCTCACTTAGTGTCCCTTGGACTCCAAACTGTCCAAAAGGAAACTGCTTTGATTATGTATCAATGGCAAATTCCTGTGACTTTCTATATGTGAAGGCCTATGACATGCAACTTGAAATGTGGGATGAGTGCTTTGCGAAAGCAAATGCTCCCTATCACCAAACATTATCAGGTATGAATAGTATTGAATGATTGATTGATTTATTGTTGTCACATGGACTGAGACACAGTGAAAAGTGTTTTTTTTGTGTGAGACAGGCAGATTATACCTTACAAAGGGCATCAGGATAACAGAACAGAGTACAAAATACAGTGTTACAGCTGCAGAGAAAGTGCAGAAGGAGAAAGATCAGAATTAACATGAAGAAAAGTCTGATTACAGTGGGGAAGAAGCTGTTCCTGACTGTAATCGTACACGTATTCAAACTTATTTCTGCATGATGGAACAGGACAGGAGGCATCGTTGATTATGTTGATTACTCTCCGCAGGCAACAGGAAGTACTGCCAGTTCTGATACAACGCGATAGTTCCGTTCTCATGTGCTCTTGCGTTGTTAGAAAATCATGTAGTAGTCAAGCCATTTAAACTATTTGGGCTGGAATTGCGTTATAGCCAATACCGGTAAGAAAAGTTCGTGTTTTATAAATAGAGTTCTAAATTATTCAATCGCATTAAAGCCAATTCGCTTTGAAGAAACACCCATTATATCAGAACCAACTGTATAGACAGTGTCAACAAATGGAAGGCTGGGTTTGTGCGATGGACTGGGCTGCATTCACGACTCTCTGTGATATCTTGCATTCTTGGGAAAAACACTTACTATACCATGCTGTGATGCATCCAGAAAAGATGCTTTCTCCTGTGCAGCTATAAAATTGTTCACAGTCCTTGTGGACATGCCGAATTTCCTTAGTGTCCTGTGAAAGTAGAGATGTGTTTTTTTGACTATCGCATCGAAGTAGTGAACCAGGACAGATTGCTGGTGATTGACACTTGATCATCTCCACCTCAGCACCACTGACAGAAATCACACAACACCAGGTTATTATACTTGATGTTGTGTGATTTCTGACTTTGTCCACCTCAGTCCAACACCGGCACTTCCGCATCATCCGCACCATTGATACAGACAGGGGTGTGTAAAAAACACATCTGCCTCCTGAAGTCAATGACAAGCTCCTTCATTTTGCTGACGTTGATGGAGAGATTGTTGTCTTTACATCATGCTGCTATGCACTCAATCTCCTTCCTTATTTTTCTCTCGTTGTTATTTAAGATCCAGTGGCGATGTCATCAGAAAACTTGTAAATGGAGTTGAGGCAGAATTCAGCCATGCAGTTGTGAGTGTACAAGAAGTATAGTAGAGGACTGAGTACACAGCGTTGCAGGGTACCAGTGCTGAGGCTTAAGGAGGAGTAGGTGTTGTTGCCTATTCTTACTGAACTATGATATTCTGGTGAATGGTGTGCCTGATCCAAAAATCAATGTTAACCTCAGACCATTTTTTTTTCCCCCCATTTAGGTCTGTCTAATTATATCAAGCTAGGTGTTAATCCCAAAAAGCTCATACTTGGACTCCCATGGTTTGGTTATGACTATCCTTGTGAGCATTTCTATGAGGTAAGGAAAAATGGTTTGTTTTCATTAGAACGTAGGGTAGTACAACATAGGAACAGGCCCTTTGGCAACCATGTTTGTACCAACCATGATGCCATTCCAAACTAATCCCATCTGCCTGCATAAGGTCTGTATCCTATTTTCTGCCTGTTTGTGCAGCTGTTTAAATGTTTCTTACATTTTGCCATCGTCTTTGCTTCTTTCAACTTCCCTGAAAGCACATTCCAGGCACCTACCATCGTCTGTGTAAAAAAATCTGCCTCACACATCTCCTTTCAACTTTTCCCCCCTCACCTAAACCTGTGTTGTCTCTTATTTGACATTTCCACCCTGGGAAAGTTACTCTGATGATTGATCCTATCCATGCCTCTGATCAGTTTAAATGAAGCTGTACTTAGAGCTGTACCACACAGAAACAGATCCTTTGGTCCAACTCATCCATGCTGAGTAGATGTCCTAAATTAATCTAGTCGCATTTGCCAGAAGTTGGCCCATATCCCTCCAAAACTTTTCTACACAGTTACACATACAGATGTCTTTTAAATGTTGCAATTGTACCCAATTCCGCCACCTCATCTGGCAGCTTGTGTCATATACACACAACCCTCAGCATGAAAAAGTTGCCCCTCGGGTCCCTTTTAAATTGTACTCCTCTCACCTTAGACCTATGTGCTCTAGTTTTGGATTCCCTTATCCTGGGGAAAAGACCTTGGCTATGCACCCTTTACATGCCCCTCAGGATTTTGTAAACACCTATAAGGTCACCCCTCAACCTCTAACCATCCAGAGAAAATAGCCCCAGCCTATTCAGGATAACAAAGTGTGGGGCTGGATGAACACAGCAGGCCAAGCAGCATCTTAGGAGCACAAAAGCTGACGTTTCGGGCCTAGACCCTTTGTCAGAAAAGGGGGATGGGGAGAGGATTCTGAAATAAAGAGGGAGAGAGGGGGAGGAGGACTGATGATGGACAGAGGAGAAGATAGGTGGAGAGGAGAGCATGGGTGGGGAGGTAGGGAGGGGATAGGTCAATCCAGGGAGGACGGACAGGTCGAGGGGGCGGGATGAGGTTAGTAGGAAGGAAATGGAGGTGCGGCTTGAGGTGGGAGGAGGGGATCGGTGAGAGGAGGAACAGGTTAGGCAGTCGGGGACGAGCTGGGCTGATTTTGGGATGCAGTGGGGGGAGGGGTCAAGCTGGGCTGGTTTTGGGGTGCAGTGGGGGAAGGGGAGGTTTTGAAGCTGGTGAAATCCACATTGATACCATTGGGCTGCAGGGTTCCCAAGCAGAATATGAGTTGCTGTTCCTGCAACCTTCGGGTGGCATCATTGTGGCACTGCAGGAGGCCCATGATGGACATGTCGTCTGAGGAATGGGAGGGGGAGTTGAAATGGTTTGCGACTGGGAGGTGCAGTTGTTTATTGCGAACCAAGCGTAGGTGTTCTGCAAAGCAGTCCCCAAGCCTCCACTTGGCTTCACCGTGTACAGCGGATGCAGTATACCACATTGGCAGATGTGCAGGAGTGGTCTCTCCGGAAGGCAGACAAGGGTGGGGTGGGAAAAATGTCTTGGGTGGTGGGGTCGGATTGTAGATGGTGGAAGTGTCGGAGGATGATGTGTTCTATCCGGAGGTTGGTGGGGTGGTATGTGAGAACTAGGGGGACTCTCTTTTGGCGGTTATTGCAAGGGTGGGGTGTGAGGGATGCAGTGCGGGAAATGTGGGAGACACGGTCAAGGGCATTCTCGACCACTCCGGTGGGGGGGGGGGGGGGGGGGGGGGGGGGGGCGGTGACGTTGCGGCCCATGAAGAACGAGGACATCTGGGATGTGCGAGAGTGAAATGCCTCATCCTGGGAGCAGATGCGGCGGAGGTGAAGGAATTGTGAATAGGGGATAGAATTTTTGCAGGAAGGTGGGTGGGAGGAGGTGTATTCCTGGTAGCTGTGGGAGTCGGTGGGCTTGAAATGGACATCGGTTTGTCGGTGGTTGCCTGAGATGGAGACAGAAAGGTCCAGGAAGGTGAGGGATGTGTTGGAGATGGTCAGCCTCTGTTTATAGATGAAACCTTCCAAACCTGGCAACGTCCTTGCAAATCTTTTTTGCACCCTTTCAAGTTTAGCAATATCTTTCCTATGGCAGAGAGACCAAAATTGAATACAGTATCCCAAAAGTGGCCCAACCAATGACCTGTACGTGTCTGTAACATGACATCCCAATTCTTATATTCAATGCACTGACCAATAAAGGTAAATGTACCAAATATAGAGATAACAAGGTGTACAGCTGGATGAACAAGCAACATCAGAGGAGCTTGGCCTGCTGTGTTCATCCAGCTCTACACCTTGTTATCTCAGATTCTCCAGCATCTGCAATTCCTACTATCTCTGAAATAAGTGTACCAAACACCTTCTTTACTCCCCGGCCTGCCTGTGAGTCCACTTTCAAGGATCTATGAACCTGCACCCGGAGATCTCTTTATTCAGCAGCACTCTCTATAGCCGTACCATTAAGTGTCTAAGTCCTGCCCTGATTTGACTTACCAAAATGCAACACCTCACATTTATCTAAATTACATTCTGTCTGCCACTCCTCGGCTCATTGGCCTATATGATCAAGATCCCATTATACTCTGAGATAACCTTCTTCACTGTCCACTACATTATCATCTGCAAAAGTATTAACCATTCCTCCTATATTCATTTACAAATCATTTTTATAATTGACTAAAAACAGTGAACCCAGCACTGATCCTTGTGGCACACCAGTGATCACATGGTTCCAGTCTGGAAACAACTCTCCACTACCACCTTCTATCATTTCCCTTCAAGCCTATTTTGTGTCCAGATGGCTAGCTCTCCCTGGATCCTATGTGATTTAACCTTGCTAACCAGTCTACCATGCAGAACCCTGTCGAACGCCTTGCTGAATTCCATACAGACAATGTCCACCTGTCTGCCTTCATCAATCTTCTTTGTTACTTTTTCAAAAAACTCAATCAAGTTAGTGAGATACGATTTCCCATGCACAAAACCACCCCTAATCAGTCCTTGCTTTTCTAAAGACATGTAAAGTCTGTCCCTCAGAATCCCCTCCGACAATTTACCCACACTGACATACAGCTCACTGATCTATAGTTCTATGGCTTTTACTTAGCACCTTTTTAAATAGTGGTTGCACATTAGCCACCCTCCAGTCTTCCAGCACCTCACTCATGGCTATTGATGATACAGTTATCTCAGCAAGTGGACCAGCAATCACTACCCTAGCTTCTCACAAAGTTCTAGGATACATCCGATCAGGTCCTGGGGATTTATTGACCTTTATGCATTTTAAGACATCCAGCACCTCCTCCTCTGTAATAATAATACTTTCTCAAGATATCTTTATTTATTTCTCCATATTGTTTAGCTTCCATATCCTTCTTCACAGTATGTACTGATGCGAAATATTCATTTAGTATCTTATTCATCTCCGGTGGTTCCACACGTAGATATCCTTGTTGATTTTTAAAGGGCCCTATTCTCTCCTTAATCATTCTTTTGCCCTAAATGTATTTGTAGCAGCCCTTTGGATTCTTCCGAACCCTATTTAACAAAGGCATCTCATGTCCCTTTTTAACCCTGCTGATTTCCCTTGTAAGTATACTCTTCGTGTCCTTATACTCCTCAAGGAATTCACTCAGTCCCGGTTAGCTGAACCTGCCATATGTCTCCTTCTTTTTCTTGACCAGAGGCTCAACTTCTCTAGCAATCCAGCATTCCCTGCACCTCTCCAGTCTTGCCCTTAACAGTAACATGAAAATACTGCCTCTGGACTCTCAATATCTCAAGGCCTGTCACTTTCCAACTCCCCTTTACCTACAAATAGCCTCTCCCAATCAGTTTTTGGAAGTCTTTTCTAATACCATTAAAGTTGGCGTTACTCCAATTTAGAACATTGACTTTTAGGTCAGGTCTATCCTTTTCCATAACTATTTTAAAACTAATAGAATTGTGAACGTTGGTCCCAAAGTGCTCCCCCACTGACACCCTATTTCCCCCGAGAAGCTTAGGTTTTGATCCTTCTCTAGTAAGGTTATTCACAAATTGAATAACAAAATGTACTTCTATATACTTCTATTAGGTTGCCCTCAGCCTCCGATGCTCCAGTGAAAGCAATTTAAGTTTGTCCAACCTCCCTTTCTAGCCAATACACTCCAATCCAGGCTATATTCTGATAAACCTCTTCTGCACTCTGTCCAAAGCTTCCACATCCTTCCTACAGCAACTTAAACTACACACAGTACTCTAAACGTGGCCTAACTAAATTTTATACAGCTGCAACATGACTTGCCAAGTTTTACACTCAAAGCCCTGACCAATGAAGGCAAGCATGTTGTATGTCTTCTTGACCACCTTATCCACGTGCTGCCACTTTCAGGGAGCCATAGACAAGATCCATCAGTATGTCAGTGCTCCCACAGGTTCTGCTATTTATTTTATTCTTTGGTCTTGCATTTGCTCTTTCAAAAAGCATCGCCTCACAGTTGTCCACATTTAACTCTATGTGCAATTTCTTTGCTCAACTTTTCAACACATCTACGTCATGATGTATCCTATAAAAACTTGCTCACATTCCATATTTCCATCAATTTTTGTGTCACCTGCAAACTTACTGATCAGACCATCTACATTTTCATCCAAATCATTTATTATGTTACAAACAACAGAGGCCCCAATACTGTCTCTTCTGGAATGCCACTAGTTTCAGACCTCCAGTCAGGAAAAAAACAGCCTTCTGCAAATATCCTCTGCTTCCTACGATCAAGCCAATCTTGTATCCAACTTTCCAACCCACTGCAGATTCCTTGTGAATTAATCTTCAGGACCAAGATGATGGACCTTGTCAAATTCTTCAGTAAAGTGCACATAGACAACATCATTTGCCCTATCCTTATCAATCATCTTCACTACTTCCTCAGAAAAGTCAATCAAACTTGTGAATCAAGACCTCCTACACATAAAACCATCTATGAAACAATCCCCAATAGGGCCCAGCATGATGCAGTTGTCCCAGAATGGCAGTCTCGTCTCAGCTGTGTTTTCAGGGGATTTTATTGTTCCTCAATGAATTGGTCAGCCCAGAAGTGGCTAACTAATCTGTCATTAACTTTTCTTAATTTGACTTTTTTCTAATTATTGTGTATGACTCTTGTCATTGATGTAGATACTGTGTTGGTGTGACTTATAAAACTTTTCATTGTATATTTCATATAAATATACGCATGACAATAAATTTTTTTCTATTCTATCTCCTTGCCTTCTTTTGCTCCTGCAAGGTTTAATCGTTTTGAAATGGTATTAGTGCCTTCTATTGTGCCTGACTTCCACAGTAAACAGAAAGGAAAATAATCCTTATAGCCTACCAAGCAAGGTTACACTCTAGGAGCTGACTTGTCCAGGATTACCATCAGCTGCGAACACAGCAATATTTTCCATTTGTTCCTCTTAATATACTTAGTACATCTTGAAAATTTCAGTTGATGCTTTGTTACTAATTATCATTTGTAGCTTGTAAACTTGGAGATCATACAATTAATTGGCTCATCCCTTTCATATTTTACAGCCTGGAAGGTGCAAATTGAAAATGCTTACTTTTAAAGGTGCTCCATGCAGTTCTCAAATTGCAAACCAGGTTGAGTACAAAGAGATCATGCAGATGTTGCCCAGATCAATCACTGGCAGATACTGGGATGATAACTACAAATCCCCGTATTTTGTTTACAAGGTAAGATTATCAGACAGCAGAGACTATGCACTGTAACGTCCTTTGTTGAGTGAGAACACAGCAGTGTTTCATGATTCAGTAACAAAATCAGAAATTGCTTGGAAAACTGAGCAGGAAGCTTCTTTCCAATAAGGGTCACTGGAACCAAAATGTTAACTCTGCTTTCTCTGCTCAGATGCTGCTAGACCTGCTGAGTTTTCCCAGAAAATTCTGATTTTATTTCTGATACCCAGCACCTACAGTTCTTTGGATTTTTGTTTCATAATTCAGTATTTGCTGTGCACAGAGTTCAGAAAATTTCAGAATACCCAAGTTGTGCACTTGAAAATGTGTGCAATTAGGGAATTGACAAGGAATTAGGAACCTGCAGTAGTATTACTGCATTTTGGGAAATATCTTATGTAAACTACAGGTGAGTACTTTGGTACAATACTTTTAGAGCCTGAACGCAACCTTCCATGTCCTTTCCCAACTCCACACCCCAGCCCATCATCATATGAGCTGCTTTCAGCACAGCCAACCCATTTTCTCTTCTTGATGGTCCCCATTATCAGTTTCACTTTCTCTCTAGCTTACTACTTCCAACCGTTCGTCTGGTTATGTGTTCTTCTCTATCTCTAGGTGTCTATCTCCACCTATCCACTTACTCCTTTTCCACCCCCTCCACTCTCCACTCCCTGTCTTCAGGATATATATCCGTAGCACTTTTTCCTAGCTACTATCAGTTCTGAAGACTGCTGAGTTTCTCCAGAAATTTGATTTTGTTTTGAACAATCCAGCTTCTTATATTTTTGTTTGTCATGTCACCTGAACTTATCGTTTTAATAGAATTACCAGTTAAATGTATTTTAAAAACTGAAGCAGCTGATATTTAACATTGAGTCTGGAAGTGTGCATTGGTCCAAGCTTTGTTCCTGTGCAACATAAAAACATAGATTGTAGCATCAGCAGTAGGCCATTTGGCCCTTCGAACCTGACTGACCTACCAACTCAGCCCCTTATTCTAACCTTCTCCTCATGTCCTTTGATCTGTTTAGCCTTAGAATTTTATCGAACTCTTGTTGGTTCTTCTGGCAGGATAAAGACGTTTACCATGAGGTCTGGTATGACGACCCAGAGAGTCTTTCATTAAAGTCATCTATTGTGAAGAAATTAAAACTTGGTGGTATCGGGGCCTGGTTTGGAAATAGCCTAAACTACAGCGCGAATCCGACAGCAGCAATGCAAACCGAAGACATGTGGAATGCTCTCTGCCCGATCAGATTAAAATGGAGAACTTGAACCGTTAATGTTCAGATAATGTGCATCTTTCATTTTACAAGTAAAAGTAGCAAAAAGTGAGCTAGCTTCCAACATTAAGAAATGAAATAAAACAATCTAGATGTAGGGAACATAAGTTCACATCCAACGTAAGTTTTTAATTTAGAAAAGGTGTCATGTGCCGGCACAGACTTGGACAGAGGACATATTCCTATGCTGTACTGTTCTTTGTAATCATTGAATCTTCTATGGGATGCAAACATACTACTGTTTTTTGAATAACAAGGTCTGATTACGTTGGACACCTGCTTAACGTGTTTATAAATGCACCAAATCTGTCTCAGTTAGCATGCCTCTATTGCAGTGATTTAGAGATTCGTACAATGTAGATATCATGCTGGTAATTCAATTATGACTCTTCTTCAGTCATGAGACCCTTCTTCAGATGATGCCAGACCTACTGAATTTCTCCAGCAAATTCTGTTTTGGTTTGGCATTTATGCTGTTCATTTTATCGGCACCTTAATTCCTAGCGGTGTTACTTTTAGATATTGTCTGCTTCAGATTATTGTTTTGAACTCAGATCTTTTTGTTTTCTGCTTCCATGAGTACAAGATGTGAACAGACCATAAACAATATATTTTCACTGTTTGCTATTTTAAATACAATAAAATATATCACTAATGATAATGATTATTTGATATTTGTTCCTCATGATGGGGTTCCGGCTATCAGTTTCTGGAAAGCAATGTGAATTTTTGCACAAATATAATCATAGTGCCATATAGTATGGGAACAGACCCTTCAGTCCAATTCATTCATGCCAACCAGTCATCTTCATCTGACCTAATCCCATTTTGCCAGCGTTTGGCCCTTACACCTCTACTATTCACATCCCCATCCAGATGCCTTTTTGAAATTGTAATTGTCCCAGCCTCCACCACTTCCTCTGGCAGCTTGTTCCACACACGCACCACCCTTTGTATGGAAAAGTAAACCTTCAGGTGCTGTTTAAATCTTTCCCCTCCCCGCTTAAAACTATGCCCTCACATTTTGGGTTTTCCCAACTCAGCAAATTCACCTTAAACATGTTTCTCATGATCTTATAAACCTCTATAAGGTCATCCCTCAGTCTCTGAAGCTCCAGGGAATACAGCCCCAGTTTATTAAGCGTCTTCCTGTAACTCAAAACCTCGTAATATCCTTGTAAATCTTTTCTGTGCCGTCTCAGGATCTGTTGTTATAAGCTGTTTCAGAGATAGCAGGAACTGAAGATGCTGGAGAATCTGAGATAACAAGATATAGAGCTGGATGAACACAGCAGGGGAAGCAGCATCAGATGAGCAGGAAGGCTGACGTTTCGGGTCTAGACCCTTCTTCAGAAATGGGGGATGGGAAGGAGGTTCTGAAATAAATAGGGAGAGAGGAGGAGGCAGATAGAAGATGGATAGAGGAGAAGATAGGTGGAGAGGAGACAGACCGGTCAAAGAAGTGGGGATGGAGCCAGTTAAAGTGAGTGTAGGTAGAATGGAGATAGGTCAGTTCAGGGAGGACAGACAGGGCAAGGGGGCAGGATGAGGTTAGTAAGTAGGAGTAGGAAACTGAGTTGCTGTTCCTGCAACCTTCAGTAAAATCGTGGCACTGCAGGAGGCCTAGGATGGACATGTCGTCTGCGGAATGGGAGGGGGTGAGGGAGGAGGTGTAGGGGCACATATAACACTTCCTACGTTGCAGGGGAAAGTGCCAGGTGAGGTGGGGCTGGAGGGGAGTGTGGAGTGAACAAGGGAGTCACAGAGAGAGTGGTCCCTCCGGAAGACAAATAAAGGTGGGGAAGGAAAAATGTAGAGAGATCCACTGAAACACCATTCCCGGCACTGTTCCGTACAACCACAGGAAGTGCTACATCTGCCCCTACACCTCCCTCCTCAGCCCCATCCCAGGCCCAAGAAGACTTTCCACGTCAAGCAGATATCCACCTGCACATCTGCTAATGTGATATACTGTATCCGCTGTCCCCGTTGTGGCCTCCTCTACGTCGGGGAAACCAAGTGGAGGCTTGGGGACCACTTTGCACAACACCTATGCTTGGTTCGCACTGAACAACTGCACCTCCCAATCGTGAACCGTTTCAACTCCCCCTCCAATTCCTCAGACAATATGTCCGTCCTGGGCCTCCTGCAGTGCCACAACAGTTCTACTCGAAGGTTGCAGGAACAGCATTTCATATTTTGCTTGGGAATCCTGCAGCCCAATGGTATCAATGAGGACTTCACCAGCTTCAAAATCTCCCCTCCCCCTACCGCATCCCAAAACCAGCCCAGCTCGTCCTCACTTCCCTCACCTGTCCTTCCTCCCACCTATCTCCTCCTCTCACCTGAAGCCCCACCCCCATCGCCTACCTACTAACCTACATCCCCTTGACCTGTCCATCCTCCCTGGACTGACCTATTTCTTCCCTACCTCCCCACCTACACTCACCTTTACTGGCTCCATCCCCACCTCTTTGACCGGTCTGTCTCCTCTCCACCGATCTTCTCCTTTATCCATCTTCTACCCACCTCCCCCACTGTCCCTATTTATTTCAGAACCCCCTTCCCCCTCCCCCATTTCTGAAGCAGGGTCTAGGCCTGAAACATCAGCCTTCCTGCTCCTCTGATGCTGCTTGGCCTGCTGTGTTCATCCAGCTCTACACCTTGTTGTAATAAGCTTTTGCTTTTAACCGATAAGTCAGAGACTTTAAGTTGTGAACCAGTTACTGAATGCTTCCTGCAAGCAAGTGCAAGTCCCTGGAGAAAAGAAAGACTGACAAACAGCAAGTCCTGAGAAGTCAAAAGGAATAATCTTTGCAACCCCTGTGGAGCACTGACTTCCCAATTTGTCTCTCATGTCTGTCTTCATATGCATGTAGGGAAGGGCTTTATAAGGGGGAGGGGGCTACATTTTTAAACAGTAGGAGTTAGAAGTTGACAGTTCATAGATTCTAATGTCAGAACATGAGAAATAGGAGCAGGAGCAGGCTATCTGGCCTATTCAATAGGATCATGGCTAATCTTTTTGTGGACTCAGCTCCACTTACATGACCACTCATGATAACCCTTAATTCCTTTACTATTCAAAAATCTATCCATCTTTACCTTAAAAACATTCAGCTTGGTAGTTTCAGCTGCTTCACTGGGCAGGGAATTCCACAGATTCATAACCCTTTGGTGAAGAAGTTCCTTCTCAACTTGATCCTAAGTTGGATCCCCCTTATTTTGAGGCTATGCCCCCTAGTTCTAGTTTCACCTGCTTCTATCCTATCTATCCTCTTCATAATTTTATACGTTTCCAAAAGATCCCCCTCATTCTTCTAAATTCCAGTGAGTACAGTCCTATTCTACTCAATCTCTCCTCATAAGGCAACCTTCTCAATTCTGGAATCAACCTTGTGAACCTCCTCTGCACCACTCCAGTGCCAGGACATCCTTTCTTAAGTAAGGAAACTGTTCTCCAGGTGTGGCCTCACCAGCACACTATACATCTGCAGCACAAACTCCCTACTTTTAAACTCCACCCCTCCAGCAATGAAGGACAATATTCCATTTGCCTTCTTAATTACCTGCTGCACCTGCAATCCAACGTTTTGTCATTCGTGCATAAGGACACCTGGATCCCTCTGCACAGCAGCGTGCTGCAATTTTTCACCATTTAAATAATAGTCCATTTTATTGTTATTCCTACCAAAATGGAAGACCTCACATTTACCAATATTGAATTCCATCTGCCAGTCGAGGTAAGCAACTATTTATGTATAATAAACTGTATATTAAAAACAATGAAGTATTGCTTTCAAAGTGAATTGCTTGAAGAATGTTGGAATTCTGGAAGTTTTTTTTATTCATTCAAGATGTGTAAGTGTCATTTCCAAGGGCAGTATTTCTTAGCCACCCCTGACTACCCTGGAGAAGGTAGTGGGAGTTGCTATCTTGAACAAATGCAGTCCTGTACACATGCCTACAACGCCATCAAGAAAGGAATTCCAGAATTCACTGGACATCCATGAATTCAGTGCCATTGAAGGAACAGCAATAAATTTCCAAGTCAGGATGGTGAGTGATTTGACAAATTTCCTAAACAGTGGAGTTTCATTTGCAAACACCCCATCTTCAAGACACCTTCAACGCATTGGACTAACTGTATCAGTATGTGTTTCAACACTCAAGGGTGAAGGCTGCAGGTTCCTTTCAGTCCCATGTTATGAATGGAACAAGAACATAAGAACTAGGAATAGGCCGTTTGGCCCTTCAAGCCTGCTCTGCCATTCAGTAAGATCATGGCTGATCTTTCATTGGACTCAGCTCCACTTACTCGCATTCTCACCGTATCCCTTAAATCCTTTATTGTTCAGAAAAAAATCTACCTTAGCTTTAAAAACATTTACGGAAGTGACATCAAATACTTCACTGGACAAGGAATTCCATAGATTCTGAGTGAAGAAGTTCCTTCTCAATTCAGTCCTAAATCTGCTCTAATCTTGAGTCTATGCCCTCTTGTCTTGGCTTCACCTGCCAGTGGGAACATCCTCTCTACTTCTTATCTATTCCCTTCATAATTTTATATATTTCTATAACCTCCCCCCTCAATCTTCTGAATTCCAATGAATATAATTCCAATCTACTCAGTCTCTCCTCATCGCCAACCCCCTCAACTCCAGAATCAACCTATTGAATCTCCTCTGCACCCCCTCCAGTGCCAGTACGTCCTTCTTCAAGTAAGGAGACCAAAATTGCACACAGTTCCAGGTGTGGCCTCTCCAGCATCTTGTACAGCTGCAACTTAACCTCTCTGCTTTTAAACTCAATCCCTTTAGCAATGAAGGACAAAATTCCATTTGCTTTCCTAATTATTTGTTGTACCTGCAGACCAACCTTCTATGATTCATGGACAAGGACACCCAGGTCCCTCTGCATAGCCGTATGCTGCAACTTTTTACCATTCAGGTAATAATCCCTTTTACTATTACTCCTACCAAAATGCATGACTTCACATTTATTTACATTGTCTGCATTTATTTACATTTATATTCCATCTGCCAGACCTTTGCCCACTCACTCAACGTATCTATGTTTCTCTGCACACTTTGCTCTGCCACTCATCTTGGTGTCATCTGCAAACTTTGACGCCCTACACATGGTCCCCAACTCCAAATCATCTGTATAAATTGTAAATAATTGCGGTCCCAACACCGATCCCTGAGGCACACTACTAGTCACTGATTGCCAGCCAGAATAGTACTCATTTATCCCCACTCTTTGCTTCCTGTTAGTCAACCAAACCTCTATCCATGCTAATACTTTACCCCTAACTCCATGCATCCTTATCATATGCAGCAGCCTCTTGTGCAGCGCCTTGTCGAAGGCCTTTTGTAAATCTAGGTACACCACATCCACTGGGTCCCCATTGTCCATCTTGCTCGTAATGATTTCATAGAATTCCAAAAGATTTATCAAACATGACATGCCCTTCATGAACCCATGCTGCGTCTGCCCAATGCAACAATTTCTATCGAGATGCCTTGCTATTTCTTCCTTGATAGTAGACTCAAGCATCTTCCCCACTACAGAAGTTAAGCCAACTGGTCTATAATTCCCCGTCTTTTTTCTTCCTCCCTTTTTAAACAGTGGCGTCACATTTGCCATTTTCCAATCTGCTGGGACTGCCCCAGAGTCTGGCGAATTTTGGAAAATTGCCACGAATGCACCTGCTACTTCCCCCGCCAGCTCTTTTATCACCCTGGGACGCATTCCATCAGGGCCAGGAGACTTATCAATCCTTAGCTCCATTAGCTTTCCCAACACTACTTCTGCCGTAATAATGACTGTTTCCAGGTCCTCACCTACCTTCGTCTCTTTGTCAATTACTGGCATGTCATTAGTGTCCTCCACTGTGAAGACTGATACGAAATGCCTGTTCAATGCCTCAGCCATTTCATCATATCCCATAACTAAATTCCCCTTCTCATTCTCTAAAGGGCCAATGTTTACTTTAGCCACTCTTATACTACTCTGAAGGAAATGGTTTGATCTTGATGATTTAATTTAATATCATCACATGTAATGAGCTACAGTGAAAATATTGTTTTGTGTGCTAACCAGACAAGCCATACCTTATGTAAGTACGTTAGGGCAATAGAACAGAATGCAGAATATAATGTTACAACTAAATGGGTGAGAAATCTGGGAGAATTAGGTGAGAGATCCAGCAAGGCCTTTGTCAACATTAGGCGCAAGAAATCACATTTTGCGATCGAGTTCTGGGCACTGAAATTAGATCCTCACTAAAATCAAGTGTTTGCAATGAGTGCAGTAAAGACTTTGTATTCAATTCATGGAATTGTGGGTAGTACTGGCTAGGCCTGTGTTTATTATCCATCCCTAATTGGTTTTGAGAAGGTGGTGGTGAGCCTTGTATGAGACAGTCCCTGTATACCTCCTCTTCGCCAAGTGAGCCTTCTCTGGACTGCCTTCAAAGACAGACTATCTTTCTTTAGCTAAAGGATCCAAAACTGCTCACAAAATTGCAGTTTCTTTTATTCATTAGAGGTTGGTGTTGCTGGACTGAACAACAGTCTATCTCTAATCGCCCAAAGGGTAGTTAAGAGTCAGCCACAATGCTGTGGGTCTGGAAACACATGTAGGCCAGACCAGATCTGCCTTTCCAACACATTATTGATCCAGATAGGTTTTATAGTCATCACTCCAGGTATTCATTGATTTCAAATTCCACTTTCTACTGTAGCAGGATTGGAACCCAGTTCCTTATAGCATTACCCAGGTCTCCTGATAAATAGTCTAGTAGCACTGTCACTAGACCATCATCTCCCCAGTTTACTGGACTGATTTACTGGGCAGCATGGTAGCTCAGTGGTTAGCAGTGCTACCTCAGAGTGCCAGGGACCCGTGTTCAATTCCAGCATTGGGCGACTGCACGCATGGAGTTTGCACATTCTCCTGTTGTCTGTGAAGTTTCCTCTGGTGCTGAAGTTTCCTCCCAGTCTAAAGAAGTGTCGGCTAAGTGGATTAGCCATGGGAAATGTAGGGTAGGGAGGTGAGTCTGTGTGGGATGCTCTTTGGAGAGTTGGCATGGACTTGTCGGACTAAATGGTCAGTTTCCACACTATTCTATAGATTCCTGGGATGGCAGAACTGATGCACAAAGAGAGATTGGACAAATTAGAGCTATACACACTGCTGTTTAGAAAATTGAGTGCGTGGCTGACTTGAGTGGAACTTGGGACATAAACAAGAATAATGTTTTTTCCAGTCTAAACAAAAGTAGGCAAAAGGATAGTGTGTTATCATCCAAGTGAGGAAGTGGAGACAATGTCAAATACAAGTTGGTAATGGATGGACAGAAGTCCAGCTGGTGGTAGTTCTTTCTGAGTACAGCAACAAAACTTAACAAGTTCCTTGCAAAATAGGTTATATAAGCATTAGGAAAACACAGGCCATAATAGCAAGCATTTAGACGGGATAACAGAAAGATGTATGGAAGTTGAAAGGTGGCCATTTTGCTATTTACACCCAACAGATGAGGTAGTGGGGAATCCCCAAACATGATTTCAACCTACCCCTTTAATTCAGATCCCAGCTTTCAAAGTGCCATTTAACTGGGCTGAAAAAGACTAGCAAACCCCAAGCCTAAAACTCCGAGTTGAAATTCACTGAAAATCAGCGAATGTTAATTTCAAAAAATTTCATGGAGCGTTTCTCTTTCTGTGAGCTCTAGTGAGTTTTTTTCAGACAATTCCTGCTATTCCCCCATTGTAGCACTACTCTCACACTATCGTGGGTTCAGCTGAGGAAGACATCATCATCATTGCGGGAATATTCCTGCATTTGTGCCACCAGGGCCACATTTGAATCCCAGCTATGAGTTGGTTCAATCGCCGCAAGGCACGAGCCACCAGTGAGAGAGCATGGCCGCACAATTCTGATAGTCATGGCCAAGAAAGGGAGGTGGGTGCCTAAGATCCCCAATGGGAACCTAGCCAATGGGGTGGTAGAGAGGGAGGAGCTTCCTCTTTCCTCTGGACCACCGGAGGACCGTGTGGCACTAGACCCTGCCAGCCTAGTCTGAAGTTGTTACCCAGGTCAGTGCAATATCCATTGTATAGATAAGAAGTCAGAGCAGAATAAGGCCATTTGGCCCATTGTGTCTGCTCTGCCATTTGATCGTGTTCAATATATTTCTGAACTGCATTCACCTGCCTTCTCCCGATAATCCTGCAATGTAAGGAGGTTAATGACATATTGCCTTTGGTAAAGGCTGGTGCCAGCAGCTTTCCTCTGTTACCACCAATGCTGCCACTGCACCCACTTCCCACCAAGGCTCATTCTCACCACTGCATGCAGCATCTTTCCTCAATTACTCTCACCAAACCCATCCAAAACTCCTGTCCCACATCACTAACTCTGCACATCCTCTGCACTGACTACACATTCACCTTATCTCCCTAAACACCTGCCCCCACTGCCTGCACCACTTACCACTAACAGCTGCACCAGACACTCTTTTCCCCATCAATCCCTTCCTCTGTCTCATCCCACGTGGAAGGATGACCAACATTCATCTCCTCATCCGCTACGAGGACCAAATCCTTGCCTTAGCGGGAGAGGCTGCTCAAGTGGTGATGCTAGTGATGCCTCCTGCCTTGTCAACCAAGTCATTGTCAAGTGCTCCCTTAAATTCCCCTGGGAATGTAGACTTAACATGGCTAAATGTTTTACCCCTATTTCACAAGTCATTCTACCTCTTATCTTCTGCAGGTATGAAAAGCATCTACATGGTCTCCACGAGCCTATCAGGACATCATCTTCCCCTCTACATCTGATGAAGGCACAGCAAGTTCAGAGGAAACGTCAACAGGATTTCTCTCCTGCACCCTCAAGCAACTTGGATATGGTCACCCTGTTGGGTATGTTAGATTCAGGAAGACATCAGTGCCATATCTATGGAGTTGACAGAGGAAGAAGCACTGCAGGTCACTGCCATTGACAGGACTGTCAGAGACCAGACACCCCACCCCGCCTCAGCCCTGGGCAACTATTAACGTCTTCATTCAAATGCAAGAACAGATGCAGGAGACAGAGGCAGGTTTGTCAATGACACTCGAGAAGCTGGATCAGAAGTTTGAGGAGTCCAGCAATGTCGGTTCTAGCATGCATCTGTCAGCTTGCCTCCAGGAGATGCTGGCAGCTGCCTCAGAGAATCAGATCCAATACACTCAGTGTCTGCAGATATACAGCACAGACTTACACCCCTTCAAGCTAGTCATTCTGCTTCTAACTCATATGTTCAATGCTCACATGACTCAGCAAATGTTTCTGAACAAGCATTTTACAAAAATGCAAAAGCGCCAACAGGCAGCTGATAACTAATGACATCAACCCAGTTGTTAATTTTCTTTCACATTTGAATCAAAAGAACAATTCTATCCAAATCCTATCAGTTCAAACGTTTTCCAGTTGAGCAGATTGAATGTTATATATCTAAATGTTGACCAATTCAAACTGTTGCTCCTAATGTAGCTAACTAACTGTGTTAAAGAGAGAAACCACAATTGTGCAGCATCTGCTTTAACCAATAAACAGTATATTAAACAGTAATTAAACATGAATGAGAGAAATTTCACAGAATTACATTCATTATTGAATGAAATTAATCAAGGTTACAACTGCATCAAATGCATCAATTAAAAAATCGAAATAAACCTAGGTAAGATCATGTAATTCCACTTATGTGCACTAAAAGCTAAGATTAAAAACAAGCTTCATAAAATGTGTGATTAGTGAAGATTAATTGTTTGAATTCCCTTTATGTTTTCACAGGTTCAGGGAGTTGCTGGCAAGGCAAGCATTTGTTGCCCATCCCTAATTGTCCCTGAACTGAATGGCTTGCTTGACCAGTTTAGTGGAGAGTTGATATTTTAATAATTATGGAAGTTTTCCAATTGTCTATCTGTCAAATGAAATGTCCTGTTTCCATGAGTGGGTGTTAAAAATTCAAATGCTATTCCCATAGTAAGAATTTTAGTTCTGTTGTTTAACATAGAACATAAAACATAGAAATGTACAGCTTCGGCCCACGATGTTGTGCCGTGAAATAATCCTAATCCAAAAATAAAATAACCTAACCTACATTCCCCTCAATTCACTGCTGTCCAGGTGCATGTCTAGCAGTCGCTTAAGTGTCACTAATGACTCCGCTTCCACGACTACCACTGGTAAACTATTCCATGCGCTCACAACTCTCTGGGTGAAGAACCTCCCTCTGACGTCTCCTCTATACCTTCCTCCTAACACCTTAAAACTATGACCGCTTGTGGCAGTCAATCCTGCCTTAGGGAAAAGTCTCTGGCTATCGACTCTATCCATGCCTCTCATTACCTTGTACACCTCAATCAGGTCACCTCTCTTCCTCCTTCTCTCCAGAGAGAAAAGTCCGAGCTCAGTCAACCTCTTCTTGTAAAACAAGCCCTCCAGTCCAGGCAGCATCCTGGTAAACCTCCTTTGCACCCTCTCCAAAGCCTCCACATCTTTCCTATAATAGGGCGATCAGATCTGGACACAATATTCCAAGTGTGGTCTCACCAGGGTTTTGTAGAGCTGCAGCATAACCTCACGGCTCTTAAACTCGATCCCCTTGTTAATGAAAGCCAAAACACCATATGCTTTCTTAACAACGTTATCCACGTG
This sequence comes from Stegostoma tigrinum, assembly GCF_030684315.1. Taxonomy (NCBI): domain Eukaryota; kingdom Metazoa; phylum Chordata; class Chondrichthyes; order Orectolobiformes; family Stegostomatidae; genus Stegostoma; species Stegostoma tigrinum. The sequence continues at coordinate 98,445,266 of NC_081361.1, forward strand.
GGTGGCAACTTTGAGGGAGCTATGCACTTGAACACCAAGATCCCTCTGTTCCTCCGCACTGCCGAGAATCGTGCCTTTAATCCTATAGTCAGCATTTAAGTTCGACCTTCCAAAATGCATCACTTAGCATTTATCCAGGTTGAAATCCATCTGCCATTTCTCAGCCCAGCTCTGCATACTGTCAATGTCTCGCTAAAGCCTGCAATAGCCCTCGATACTATCAATGGCACCTCCAACCTTTGTGTCATCAGCAAACATACTAACCCGCCTCTCAACCTCCTCATCCAAGTCATTTATAAAAACTACAAAGAGCAGAGACCCAAGAACAGAGCCCTGTGGGACACCACTCAGCACTGACCTCCAGGCAGAATACTTACCATCTACAACCACTCTCTGCCTCCTGTCAGCCAACCAATTCTGAATCCAGACAGCCAAATCACCCTGTATCCCATAAATTTTAAGTGGGAGTTGTATAAATATAAAATGATTGGTTCATCTGGTTTGAAAAAGATCTTTAGATTTATTCATGGCAGTGAATGGGCCTTTGGAAACATAGAAGGTACAAACAGGATGAGGCTATTCAGCCCTTCGAGCTGCTCTGCCATTCATCACGATCATGGCTGATTGTCTAACATAACAGCCAGTCCTGCTCTCTCCCCATAACCTTTGATCCCATTCACCCCAGGTGCCATTCCAAGCCACCTCATGAATACATTGAATGTTTTAGCACCAACTACATCCTGTGGTAATGAATTCCACAGGCTCACCACTCTTTGGATGAAGAAATGCCTCCTCATCTCCATCCTAAATGGTCTAGCCCAAATCCTCAGACTATGAGCCCTGGTTCTGGACATACCCACCATCAGGAACATCCTCTCTGCATCTACCCTGTCTAGCCCTTAAGCCTGTATGAAATTCTCCCTCATTCATCTGAACTCCAGCAAAAACAATCCTAAACTAGTCAACCTCTCCTTGTACATCAGTCCCATCATTCCCGGAAACAGCCTGGTAAACCTTTGCTGCACTTCCTTGAGAGCAAGAGCATCCTTTCTCAGAAAAGACGACCAAAACAGCACACAATATTCCAGGTGTGGTCTCACCAAGACCCTGTATAACTGCAACACATCCCTGCTCCTGTACTGGAAACCTCTCACAATGAAGGCTAACATACCATGTGCCTTCTTTACCACCTGCTGCACCTGCATGCTTACCTTCAGCAACTGGTGCACAAGGACACCCAGGTCCCACTGCATACTCCCCTCTCCCAATTTACAGCCATTCAGCTAGTAATGTGCCTTCTTGTTTTGGCTTCCAAAGTGAATAACCTCATATTGTTGCAAAATATACTACATCTGCCACTGATTTGCCCCTCACCCAACCTGTCAAGATCATGCTGAAGGATCTCTGTATCCTTGTCACAGTTCACTTTCCCACCCAACTTGGTATCATCTGCAAACTTTGAGATGTTACATTTTGTTCTCTCATCCAAATCATTAACTTATATTCTGAATAGCTGGGGTCCCAGACCCGATCCCTGTGGCACCCCAATAATTATTGCCTGTCAATTTGAAAAAGGGATTTATCCACCTACAATTCTATCAATTTTCCCAGCACCATTTCTCTACTAATATTGATCTCCCTCAATTCTTCACTGTCACTAAATCTTGCATTCTCCAACAATTCTGATATCTGATTTGTGTCCTCTTTTGTGAAGACAAACCAAAGTATGTATTCAGTTGCTCAGCCATTTCTTTTCCCCCTTTTACACATTCCCCTGTTTCTGTTTGTAGGGCACCTATATTTATCTTCACCAATCTTTTTCTATTAATGTACCGATAGAAGATCTCAGTGTCAGACTTTATATACTCTGCAAGCTTACTTTCATACTGTAATTTCCCCTTCTTAATCAATCCTTTGGTTCTTCTTTGCTGAATTATAATTTGCTCCCAATCCTCAGACATATAACTGTTCTTGACCGATCTGTATGCTTCTTTCTTGGATTGGATACCATCTCTAATTCCTTTGTAAGCCATGGACTGGCCCTCTTACTCATTTTGCTTTTACGCCAGACAGGAATAAACAGTTATTGCAGTTCCCCCATGCATTCCTTGAATGTTTGTCATTTGCTTATCCACTGTCATCCTTTTAAGTAACTCTCCTCAATCTATCAAGGCCAACTCACACCTCATATCTTCCCGGTTTTCTTCATTAAGATTCAGCACCCTACACTCTGAATCCACTACCTCACAATTTGATAGAATTTTTTTATCATGTCATGGTTGCTCATTCCCAAAGCATCTTGCACAGCTCAATTGGCAATGATTCCCTTCTCATTACATTGTACCCAGTCTAAGATGGCCTGCTCTCTAGTTAGTTCCTCCACATATTTATCAAGGAAACCATCCCATACACAGTCCAGGAATTCCTCCTCTACAGTATTGTGGCTAATTTAATTTGATTTACCCAATCAATGTACAAATTATCACATGTATCTCTGATTTCCTGTTTAATGCCATTTCCAACATCACCACTGCAGTTTGGGGGTCTATATAAAACATCCACTAATGGTTTTTATTCCACCATTTTGCCAGCATTTACTGCCCTGCCCTCATGGCCTTTGAGAAGGTGGTGCTGATCTGCCTTCTTGAACTACTTTGAACTGAGTATCTTATCTCACCATTTCCAAGGGCAATTAAAAATCAACTACATTGCTGTGTGTATGGAGTCATGTGTAGGCTAGATTGAGTAAGAACAGTAGATTTCCACTGATTGTTATGGCCACCATCACTGAGTCCAGCTTTCAATACCAGATTTTATGAAAGGAATATTAATTTAGCACTTATAGTTAGAAACACTCCATCACAATTTGTGTTTTGCCATGAAAGTTACATGTGCTCTGACATTCTACATTGATTGCACTCATTTGGATTTTCTTTACATTCACATTGTCCACAGCTATAACAATAACCATTTCTGTTCTTATCTGATTCTGATTCTGACTGAGATGTGTGTGAAGCAAATTAACAAGATGTTCAGATGCAGAAGAGAAAGTGATCACTTTTAAAATGAATTAGTGCTTTATTGTAATCCTGCCATTTATCCCGTGTTTTTCTGTTGTCAAATTTTGCTGGGACTGATGCAACAATCCTTAATAAGGAGCTTTGGGACATCACCAGCGATCGATTGTGAGATTGAATTGTGCATTGGGACACATGGCTGTTTTACCTTCAGGGATGATTCAGAGTGTGTACACGATTCAGAGATGATCCAGAATATGTGCATGATTCAGAATGTGTGCATGATTTTAAATCTGTATAAGATTCAGAGTGTATACATGATTCAGAGTTTGTACATGATTCAGAGTGTGTGCATGAACTCTACATAAATTTGTGGATTTGGTTGACAATTCTGAACACAGTGTTTACAGCAAACAGTGGACTAAATGTGCCGTAAATTAAAAATTGTGAAATATTCTTCCAAATTTACCAATAAAGTTTCCTTTTCTGAGCTAATACAAAGCCAGTTGTTTGTGCATTATTTGTGCATTGAGGATTAAACAGGTACAGAAAGCATCATGTAAGTTACTGACTGTGATCCAGGATCATTTCTTAGTTTCTCCCTTTAACCTGAACCATTGGTTTCAACAGGCATTACTTCCAGAACGAGATTGCTATCAACACCATGCTCCTTCCCAATTCACACCCCCATCCTGATATGGAAACATGTCACGGTGTCACAATCTCCAACCTCATCCTTAGCAGCATTGTGTGGGGTCAATTTTGCCACAAGAACCAAATGTTCTGTTTTGGCTTGTAGTTACTCATTTTATTACTTCTCTGTTCTATCAGTGTCAGTAGGGCTCTGCTCTTCACTGATCATATGGTTGATGATGTCACAAAGTGAAGGAGACAACTGAGAGGAGGATTTATCTGTGTGGTTCAACATGTAATTCACTCCTCCTCTTATCTGCTATTGTCAGTGAGCTTCACAAGAACTTGTCATTTGTTTTACCAGTTACATTGTTAAATTCTTCTGACTTGTTCTCACTAGGACACACACAAGAAAGACAAATTTTAAATGGGGCAATTTTTAATACTGACTGCAAAAACTGTGCTGATTTGATGGCAAGTTGACACTGGCTGGTTCTGCCAGCAGGAATCTATCATGTCTATGCCGTATTAAATTCAAAAAGACACATTTTCTAGAGAGGTCCCTGCGTATAAATATATGCCTCTTCTAGCAAGCAAAAAGTGTGTTAAAGTAGGTACGGCAATCTAGAGGGTAGGACTGAAGGAACCTCAGTCCCTGTATTTGTCTACTAAATGCAAGGGTTTTGAATTGGGGTGGCAGATTTTATTAAAGCACGTCCAAGCTGGACTGAGAACAACTACTTGATGATAAATCTACAGCAGGTCACGTGCTAGGCTTCGAAAGAGGTACTGGGGGTGGGGGGGAGAGTCCAGGCACAACATGTTACCTTTAGGGTGAAATGTAGGAGCAACAAGCCCAAGGAACCCTGGATATCTAGGAATATTCAGGACTGGATAAGAAGGAAAAGAGAGGCTTTTGGCCAGTACAAAGGTAGTAAATCAATGGAGACTCTAATCGGAGTAAAGAAGGTACAATTTGGAGAGCAAAGAAGGGACAGCAAAAATGTTGGCAGATAAACTTAGGGAGAATCTCAAGATATTCTACAAACATACTGTGGAGGAGCAAAACAAGGGAAAGAGTAGAGTTCATTTTGGACCGAAGGAACAATCTGTGCGGCAGAGGGTATTGGTGGGAAGTAACAGTTACTTCATATCTATCTTCACACAGGAACAGGATGTCGGTACAGAATTCAGGAAGAGGAACTATGAGGTTCTTCAGCACATTGGAGTGAGGAGATACTGGACATTCTGGGGGCTTAAAAATGGACAAGTCCACAGGTCCAGATGAGTTGTAACCCAGACAGCTGTGAGTGACAAGCTAGGAAATTACAGGAGCTCTGACTCCAAATTTAATATTTCTCTGGCCACCTGGGGGTGCTAGAGGACTGGAGGACAACTAATGCAGTAAGGCCAAGCAGCATCTCAGGAGCACAAAAGCTGACGTTTCGGGCCTAGACCCTTCACCAGAGAGAGCTCTAGCTCGAAACGCCAGCTTTTGTGCTCCTGAGATGCTGCTTGGCCTACTGTGTTCATCCAGCTTCACACTTTGTTAGCTTGGATTCTCCAGCATCTGCAGTTCCCATTATCTCTGACAGCTAATGCAGTGCTACTTTTCAAAAAAGGTGGTAAAGATAGATTTGTGAATTGCTGACGAGTCACACATCAGGAAGGAAACTATTGGAGAAAATTCTGAAGGAGAAACTTAATCTCCACTTAGACAGGCATCGTTTGATCAAGGATAGTCAGCAAGGCTTTGTCAGAGGGAGGTCATGGCGTACAAATCTGGTGAAATTTTTCAAGTAGGTGACCAAGTAATTGAGTAAAGACAGGGCAGTTTAAGAGGGTTTGACAAAGTGTCACATGGGAAACTGATGAAGAGGGTAAAAACTCAAGGGATTCAGGGTAACTTGACAAATTGAATCAAAAATTGACTTCGGGACAAGATACAGAGGTGGTGGTAGAAGGCTGTTTGTGTGACTGGAGCCTGGTGCGCACGAGTGTATCACTGGGATCAGTGCTGTGTCCCTTATTGCCTGTGATATTCATAAATGATGTAGATGAGAATGTGCGATGGAATGATAAGTTAATTTGAAGTTGATGCGATGACTAGCTGGACGATTGTCAGTGAGGAGAAAGGTCTTAGGTTGCAGGAGGATACAAATGGATGGATAAGTTCTTTGAGAAGGTGACCAAACAGGTAGATGAGAGTAAACCGGTTGATGAGGTGTATATGGATTTCAGAAAGGCATTCGATAAGGTTCCCCACAGTAGGCTAGCGAGTTTTGAGAAGATTTGTAGCTCAGGTTGAGGTTCTGGATGTGAGTTTGCTCGCTGAGCTGGAAGGTTAGTTTTCAGACGTTTTGTCACCATTCTAGGTAGCATCATCAGTGAGCCTCCGACGAAGCGCTGGTGTTATGTCCCGCTTTCTATTTATCTGTTTAGGTTTTGTTGGGTTGGTGATGTCATTTCCTGCGTTGGTGATGTCATTTCCTGTTCTTTTTCTCAGAGGATGGTAGATTGGCTCCAAATCAATGTGTTTGTTGATGGAGTTCCGGTTGGAATGCCACGCTTCTAGGAATTCTCGTGCGTGTCTCTGTTTGGCTTGTCCGAGGATGGATGTGTTGTCCCAATCAAAGAGGTGTCCTTCCTCATCTGTATGTAAGGATACGAGTGATAGTGGGTCATGTCATTTTGTGGCATCCACCACACACCGCAGCACAGAGGAACTACGCAGAGCAGAGGAAAATCACCGATACAGCATATTCAAAAAGAATGGGTACCCTATGAACACAGTCCACTGATTCCTCAGCAACAAACCCAAACAAACAGACAAAACGGGCTCAGAAACCATAACCACTCTCCCCTACATCAAAGACATTTCCGAAATGACTGCCAGACTACTCGGACCTCTTGGCATCAGGGTAGCCCACAAACCCACCAACACACTAAAACAGCAGCTAATGAATTTAAAAGATCCTATACAGACAACAAATAAAATGAACGTCATCTACAAAATACCTTGCAAGAACTGTGATAAACACTACATTGGACAAACAGGCAGAAAGTTAGCCACCAGGATACATGAACATCAACTAGCCACAAAAAGACATGGCCCACTATCACTAGTATCCTTACACACAGATGAGGAAGGACACCACTTTGATTGGGACAACACATCCATCCTAGGACAAGTCAAACAGAGAAACACACGAGAATTCCTAGAAGCATGGCATTCCAACCGGAACTCCATCAACAAACACATTGATTTGGAGCCAATCGACCATCCTCTGAGAAAAAGAACAGGAAATGACATTTCCAATGCAGGAAATGACATCACCAACCCAAGGAAACCTAAACAGATAAATAGAAAGCGGGACATAACACCAGCGCTTCATCGGAGGCACACTGATGATGTTACCTAGAATGGTGACGAAACGTCTGAAAACTAACCTTCCAGCTCAGCGAGCAAATCCACATCCAGAACAGTAGGCTATTGTACAAAATGTGGAGGAATGGGGTTGTGGGGGATATAGCAGTTTGGATCGGAAATTGGCTTGCTGAAAGAAGACAGAGGGTGGTAGTTGATGGGAAATGTTCATCCTGGAGACCAGTTACTAGTGGTGTACCGCAAGGGTCGGTGTTGGGTCCACTGCTGTTTGTCATTTTTATAAATGACCTGGATGAGGGCGTAGAGGGATGGGTTAGTAAATTTGCAGACGACACTAAGGTCGGTGGAGTTGTGGATAGTGACGAAGGATGCTGTAGGTTGCAGAGAGACATAGGTAAGCTGCACAGCTGGGCTGAGGGGTGGCAAATGCAGTTTAATGCAGACAAGTGTGAGGTGATGCACTTTGGTAGGAGTAACCAGAAGGCAAAGTACTGGGCTAATGGTAAGTTTCTTGGTAGTGTAGATGAGCAGAGAGATCTCGGTGTCCATGTACACAGATCCTTGAAAGTTGCCACCCAGGTTGACAGGGCTGTTAAGAAGGCATACAGTGTTTTAGCTTTTATTAATAGAGGGATCGAGTTCCGGAACCAAGAGGTTATGGTGCAGCTGTACAAAACTCTGGTGCGGCCGCACTTGGAGTATTGCGTACAGTTCTGGTCACCGCATTATAAGAAGGATGTGGAAGCTTTGGAAAGGGTGCAGAGGAGATTTACTAGGATGTTGCCTGGTATGGAGGGAAGGTCTTACGAGGGAAGGCTGAGGGACTTCAGGCTGTTTTCATTAGAGAGAAGAAGGTTGAGAGGTGACTTAATTGAAACATATAAAATAATCAGAGGGTTCGATAGGGTGGATAGGGAGAGCCTTTTTCCTAGGATGGTGACGGCGAGCATGAGAGGGCATAGCTTTAAATTGAGGGGTGAAAGATATAGGACAGATGTCAGAGGTAGTTTCTTTACTCAGAGAGTAGTAAGGGAATGGAACACTTTGCCTGCAACGGTAGTAGATTCGCCAACTTTAGGTACATTTAAGTCGTCATTGGACAAGCATATGGACGTACATGGAATAGTGTAGGTTAGATGGGCTTGAGATCGGTATGACAGGTCGGCACAACATCGAGGACCAAAGGGCCTGTACTGTGCTGTAATGTTCTATGTTCCAGGTCAGGTGCGCAGATGACTAGTAGATGGAATTTACCCCTCAGATGTGTAGGGGTTTGCACTTTGGAAGTAAGAACAAAGGTTGGGGAATACTAAATGAATGGCATGGCCCTAGGAAGCTCAAAGGAACTGAACAATCTTGGGAGCTTGTTCATAGATGCCTGAAGGTGGCACAACAGGTAATTGGGTGGTTAAGAAGGCTTATGGGACAATTGCCTTTATCAGACAAGGCATGGATTATAACAGCAGGGAGGTAATGTAATGTTGGAGGTTTACAAAACTTGGATTTCTGATGGCTGGAGTATGAGTGAACACTCTGCAGGAAGAATGTGATTGCACTGAAGGGGGTGTAGTAGAGATTCACCAGAATGTTACCTTCATATCATACTCACAGACCCCACCAGTCCCCCTCCACCGACACTCTCATCCGCCTAGCCGAACTCATCCTCACTCTCAACAACTTCTCTTTTGATTCCTCCCACTTCCTACAGACTAAGGGGGTGGCTATGGGTACCCGCATGGGCCCCAGCTATGCCTGCCCCTTTGGAGGTTACGTGGAACAGTCCCTCTTCCGCACCTACACTGGCCCCAAACCCCACCTCTTCCTCCGTTACAGTGATGACTGTATTGGCACTGCCTCGTGCTCGCAAGAGGAGCTCGAACAGTTCATCCATTTCAACGCCTTCCATCCCAACCTCAAGTTCACCTGGACCATCTCCAACACATCCTCACCTTCCTGGACCTTTCTGTGTACATCTCAGGCAACCACCAACAAACCCATGTCCATTTCAAGCCCACCAACTCCCAGAGCTACCTGGAATACACCTCCTCCCAAACACCTTCCTGTAAAAATTTCATCCCCTATTCCCAATTCCTTTGCCTCAGCCGCATCAGCTCCCAGGATGAGGCATTCCACTCCCACACATCCCAGATGTCCTCGTTCTTCAAGGGCCACAACTTCCCCCCCTGCAGTGGTCAAGAACGCCCTCGCACATATTTCCCGCACTGCATCCCTCACACCCCGCCCTCGCAATAACCGCCCCAAGAGAATCCCCTAGTCCTCGCAAAACACCCTACCAACCTCCAGATACAACGCATCATCGTCCGACACTTCTGCCATCTACAATCCAACCCCACCACCAAAGACATTTTTCCCACCCCACCCTTGTCTGCTTTCCAGAGAGACCACTCTCTCCACGACACCTTTGTTCGCTCCACACTCCCCTCCAACCCCAACACACCTGGCACTTTCCCCTGCAACCGCAGGAAGTGCTACACCTGCCCCCACACCTCCTCCCTCACCATCCCAGGCCCCAAGATGGCTTTCCACATCAAGCAGATGTTCACCTGCACATCCGCCAATGTGATATACTGCATCTGCTGTACCCGGTTGGGGTTCCTCTACATTGGGGAAACCAAGTGGAGGCTTGGGGACCGCATTGCAGAACACCTATGCTCAGTTCGCAATAAACAACTGCACCTCCCAGTCGTGAACCATTTCAACTCCCCCTCCCATTCCGCAGACGACATGTCCACCCTGGGCCTCCTGCAGTACCACAATGATGCCACCCGAAGGTTGCAGGAACAGAAACTCATATTCTGCTTGGGAACCCTGCAGCCCAATGGTATCAATGTGGATTTCACAAGCTTCAAAATCTCCCCTTCCCCCACTGCATCCCAAAAACAGCCCAGCTCTTCCCAGCCTGCCTAACCTGCTCTTCGTCTCACCTATCCCCTCCTCCCACCTCCTTCATTTCCTACCAACTGACTCATCCCGTGCCCTTGACCTGTCCATCCTCCCCGTACTGACCTATCCCCTCCCCACCTCCCCACCCATAGTCTCCTCTCCACCTATCTTCTCCTCTATCCATCTTCAGTCTGCCTCCCCCTCTCTCCCTATTCATTTCAGAACCCTCTCCCCATCCCCCTTTTCTGATGAATGGTCTAGGCCCGAAACATCAGCTTTCCTGCTCCTGAGATGCTGCTTGGCCTGCTGTGTTCATCCAGCTCCACATTTTGTTATCTTGGATTCTCCAGCATCAGCAGTTCCCATTATCTCTGGATAAGTTCAGGTTCTTTTCTTTGGATCAGAGAGGGGATCTGGCAGAGATTTATAACATTAAAAAGGACATGGATAGGGTGGATAGAAAGAAGCTGCCCCCTCAGTCAAAGGATCAATAACAAGGGGATCACACTTTTAGAATGATAAGCAGCAGATTTAGAGGGGCTTTGAGGAAAAATCTTTTCATTCAGAGGGTGGTAGGAATTTGAAGTGTACTGCCTGGGAAGATAGTTGAGGTCAGAAACCTTTCAAACATTGCAAAATACTTGGAAGGACAGTTGAAGTGTCATGTGATATCTGGTAGCAAGGGATTGTTTTATGAGCTAAGGCTCAACAGCTTGGGACTCTATTCACTGGAATTCAGAAGAATGAGAGGAGATCTCATTGAAAATTATGATTCTCAGGGAGTTTGACAGTAAATGCTGAGAGAATGTTTCCCCTCTCTTGAGAGTTGAGGACCAGAGGGAATAATCTCAGAATAAAGGGGCGTCAATTTCAGATTGAGATGAGGAGATATTTCTTCTCTCAGAGGGTTGTGAGTTTTTGGAACTCTTTGCTGCAGAGAGCAGAGGGGCAGGGTCCTTGTATGCATTTGGGACTGAGATAGGTAGATTCTTGATTACATGGGAAATCTAGGAAAAGCAGGAGAGTGGACATGAGGAATATTGAATCAGATGTTGAATGGTGGATCAGGCTCAAAGGGCAATCCTACGCCTGTTCCTAACTATTATGGTCTTAAGGCATTTAAGGCTATGGGCCAAGTGAGGGAAAGTGGGATGAGGGGAGGCAATAGTATATTTTTGGAAGTGCAGACTACTGGCTGAATACAACAAGGCATACAGGAGCAAAATTTGGCCATTCGACCCAACATGCCTGCTCCACAATTGGATCATGGCTGAAATGGTTCTCAATCCCATTATCCTGCCTTCTCCCCGTAATCTGTGATCCCCATTACATTCGAGGGTCTCTTCTGTCCTGCATGATTCTATGACTGTGGTTCAATGTTGAATTTTGACCATAAGAGAATGAAGGGAGCAGCGAACTTCTGTACAAAGTTACATTTGCCAGGGTGGAGTTTGCGTCAACATTTTCCTCTTGTCACACTAACTGAAATAGAGATAGAGAGCCAGGAGGTGGCATCATCACTCACATAAGGCTCAGTATAAATAATGCATCTCGCTGCGTCTGATAGATCTTCGTCCCCGGCCGAGAGGATGCGCTGGAGTTTGGTGTCGGCGCAGCTTATGGCGGTGCTGGCCCTGGAGATCCGCCTAGGTTCTACAATCCCATCCATCGGCTTCTGCCCATGTTCATCCCTAAAACTGTGCAACCAGCTGCCTGAGAACCATCAGTATCAAGTCGAGGTGGGTGTTTACAAACCATTCAATTCTCTTGTTGCCTCGAAGTTGTCTTTGGAAGGTCACTGCGCAGAAACACATGGAATGGAGCATTGGTGTGGGAGCTCCTGTCTTTCCCCATGTGCTGCGGCTCCTCTCTCTACCCCCTGCTCGGTTTTTTTCTTTCTGCTCGGTTGTGGGAATTGGGAGAAATTCTCCTCTTTAGGATGTTCATTCCCTCCCTCCTCGGGGATGGCCTGCCTTCGGCTAAGAAAGAGAGTGTCCCTCCCAGCCAGGCTCCAGTCCCACTCCGGATCCTGGGGGATCCAGGTTGGACAAGGGTCGTTGACACAAGCCAAGGATCAGGCCCAGGCTGAGTCCGGCTCAGGATCGGGGAAGCTGAGCCTGCTCAGATGCAGAGAAGATCCTATTGTCTACAATCCAGATGGGAAAGTGTGAAGCTTGCTCTAGTTACAGCCTGTGTGAAACAGGGGACTCGGGAAGACTGAGCAGAGCAAAAATACTTTAACAAGGGCAGCAGCAGGAAAACGTGTCCCTGATGTACAGTCTCTGAAATGAAGTGTGATCCACGCTGACAGTTTAATCCCGTGATTCAGGATTGCAGTCTGCACAGAATATTGATCTAAAGATTTGACCTCAGTCTTTGTAAAACTGAGATTCTGGTGTGGATTAAAGTAATACAATGTAACAATCCTGGGACAAACCATGGTGTAAAATGACAAAGTAACTGATTAGTAGTTGCTGAGGGTAGTATGCACTTCAGTGTAATGTTGCAAAGTGGAGAGTATGGACACAAATGATCCAGCAAATGACCCAAAGGCTCAAAGGTTTTCACGAAACTGCTGGATATAGTTCTTCTGGCAAAAGTTATCAAAGAGTATGGGAGGAAAGATGGAATTATCTATAATGGTATAGAATGCTAGAGCAGTCCCAAAGGGTCAAATGGCCTAGTCCTGCTTCTAGTTTGTGTGTTTCTAAGCAGAATTGATGACTGCTCTGTTCTCTACCAGGCTGTTGTCTTTGATAATACAGGACCTGAATGGAAACATTACGACTGGTCGAAGATTACGACAATTGTGGTTACACGTGATCATCCCTCTGAACTTCTGTGTCATGCTCATGCAAATGGGGTTCGGGTTGTCTGGAAAGGTATTGTAATGCACCTTCTCATGGAATAATATGTCTTTGTGCCTCCTAATGCATGAGGAATTGTAGGGAATTCCAAAAGGGAACATGCAGTTTGCAGTTTTCAGGCTGAACTGGAACATAATTGCTAGCATCAACAAGTTGGGCTGAATGGTCTGTTAATGTGCTGTGTATTTATTGTGATTAAATGGCTGTGCTATCTGTAACGGTCATGTTGAAGTTGCTCTGTTGCTCTGATAAAAGCCTTGCTGATTTTTCCGTATCCCATTTGTAACACAAGAAGCTTTTGACTACTCTTCTGATGTCTATACAATCTTACTTGCTGTTGGACTATTCTTTCATAAAATAATAGATACTTCTAGTTATAACATTGTGTGGGTTGCCTTGAGTGCTTTGTACCACATTTTCTGTGTTCAATATTCCCTGTGAACACTGATCTTTATCTCTTTGGTGTTGTTATCCACATTTATCGCGTACAATTTCAAATCAGTTTGGGCTCTTTGACCCCTCAAGGCTCCGTTACTTAATAAGATCATGGAGGGTCTGATAGTGGTCTCAACACCACTCACCTGCCCAACCCCAGTATTCTTGGACTTAAGATATGTTCCTTCTGAGCCATAAAAATATTTAATAACTCTCCTCCAGTTCTCTTCTGGATAAAAGAATTCCAAGTGCTAACCATCTTCTGAAGGAAAAAAAATACAACCCATTGCTTTCTTATATGGGTAACACCATATTTTTAAAACATGTGTCTATAATTGTCTCTACCACAAGACGACATTGTCAAATTGCCTCAGGATCTAATGTTTCAGTGAGAGCCCCTTATTCTTCTGAACTCCAATGGTTACAAGCTTCATCTCTCCAGCCTTTCATTACAAAATAACCACTTCATCCCAGCTACCTTCTCTGAATTACTTCTTGCCGAAAGATATCCATTTTGCGAAAAGGAGACCAAAATTGCATACAGTATGAAGAAGTGGTCTCACAAATCACAGTACAATTGTGGCAAAATGTCACTCCTGTTATTTTCCGTTCTTCTTGCAATAAATGTCAACATCCATGTGCTTTCCTTATTGCTAATAGTATTGTCACTACCTGCTTATGATCAGGAAGAAATTAAATATGGAGAAATTAAACTGAATTTGAGTTGAATTTGTCCTGCACTTTCATGTCAAAGTATTTCTGGATAATTCTGCACTTTGTTTTACTCAATTGAGAGACTTGGACACATCTGGCTGGCCAGCATTTATTGCCCCATCCCCAAGTGCACCTCAAGAAGATGGTGGTGCAGTCCATGCACTGTTGGTAGACACAAAAGGAGGGAATTCCAGAATTTTGACCCAGCAGAAGAGAAGGAATGACAATATATTTTCAAATCAAGGATGGTAAGTGTTTTGGAGGGGAACATGCAGGTGGGGATGTTCTTTCCACGTACACGTATCTGCTGACCTTGTCCTTCTAAATGGAAGTATTTGTGGGCTTGGAAGGTGCTGTCTGAGGATCTTTTGGAATTTCTGCAGTGCATCTTGTAAATGGTACACGCTGCTTCTTGCTGGGCATCGGTGGTGGAGGGAGTGAATGTTTGTGGATGTGGTGCCAATCACTGGGCTGCTTTGCCCTGAATAGTGTCAAGCTTCTTGAGTGTTGTTGGGGCTGCACCCATCCAGACAAGTGGTGGGTATTCCATCACAGTCCTGATGCTTTGAGAATGGTGGACAGACTCTGGGCAGTCAGCAGACGATTACCTGCCGCAGTATTCCTAGGTGGTCCACCTGGATTCATTTCTTTGTTTAGACTTTGTTGTGATTGATACAACTGAGTGGCTTCCTGGGTCATTTCAGAGGGCAGTTGAAAGCCAACAAAAGTGCTGTGGGTCTCCAGACACATGTAGTCACAACAGGTGAGGATGGCTTATTTCTTTCCCTGACAGACACTGGTGAACCCCCATATGGGTTTTTCTGACAATGCTTTCATGGTCATCTGTAGATCCTAATTCCAGATATTTGGTCAAATATATGCCAGTTTGTTCAGTGCATGGCAAGTTTTGGAGCATGTCTTCAATACTTTGATTTGGATTTTACGGTAGTCTTTGCCGTACTCAATGCCATTTCTTAATGTCAAAGGGAATGAACTGAGTTGGCATCTCAATTGAAAGCAGGCATTTGTGATGCTGGAGACATCAGGATGCCAAGATGGATCATTTACTTGTCACTTTTCAGTCATACAAGTGCTTTAGCTTTATCACCAATGTGCTGGTCACTCCTCTTTGAGGACAGGAATATGAATAGAACCTTGTCCTCCTCATCATTGACAACTAGATGTGGCAGGATGCCAATCTTAGATCTGTTGGCTATTGACTCATTTACTCCAGCATACCACATGCTGCTTCCACAGTTTGACATGCAGGTAGTCCGGTGATGTAGCTTCACTATGCTATATGGTGAGATCCTGGCATGCTGTTCTGCACTCTTCACTGAACTGAGATCAATCACAAGGTCAAAGATTGTGATTAAATACAGTTCTGTTGCTGCAATAACCCAACATATCTCATGGATGCTCAATTTTGCTGGTTCTGATGTGCATTTATCTTAGTTGCCACAGTGATACTGCCACACAATACGGTGTATGATATCCTGAGTTTGAAGATGGGGTTTTGTCATGTTTATTCCTTCTTCTTTTATCACCATTTGCCACTGATCCAGTCTAGCAGCTTTGTCCTACAGGACTCAGCCATCTTGGTCAATAATGGTACTACCAGATCACTCTTGGTGTTGGATACTGTAATCCTCTATCCACGTATCTTCTGCACAGAATGCTTCCTCAAAGTAATACTTCAGCATGGAGGTACACTGATTCATCAGCTGAGGTACAGCTTACGGTAACAAGGAAGAGAATTCTTTGCTCATCTTTGCCTTAACACCATAAGACATTAGATGTAGGTTCAGAAGTAGGCTATTCAGACCTCCGGGTCTACTCCACCATTCACTGAGATCGTGGCTGATCTGATAATCCTCAATTTCACAATTCCTCAATGCCTCTCATAATTTTGTATACCTTACTCAGATTTCCCACTGCCTTCAGCCTTCTCTGGTGTAAGGAAAATAAATACAGTCTATCCAGTCTCTCCTCATAACTGAGACTTTCCATCCCAGTCACCATCCTGGTGAAATAACAAGGTGCAGAGCTGAATGAACACAGCAGGCCAAGCAGCATCAGAGGAGCAGGAAGGCTGATGTTTCGGGCCTAGACCCTTCTTCAGCTTTCCTGCTCCTCTGATGCTGCTTGTTCTGCTGTGTTCATCCAGCTCTGCACCGTGTTAGCTCAGATTCTCCTACCATCTCTGAAACCATCCTGGTGAATCACCTCTGCAACCTCTCCAACGTAATCACATCCTTCCAATAGTTCGACAATCAGAACTGCACACAGTATTCCACCTGTGGCCTAACCAATGTTTTGTAAAGTTCTAACAACTTTCTTACTCCTATATTCTACACTGCAGCTAATGAAGGCGAACATCCCATAATATGTAAGAAGGTCCTGAGAATGTAAAAGGTACCATGCGAATGCAAATTTGAAATAACTCTTCCTCCGTTCCTTTCCGCTTGAAGCTCTAGTTTTGCTTGGTAAAGTGTTGGGAGACTGTCTGTTCCTGGACTGAAGTTTTAAAAGTATGCTTCTTTATGCCTCAGCTGATGTACAACTGAAGATTTTGGCAGACTTGTCTCAACAATCGAATTGGATTAATCAAAATGTGAATCTCATAAACGATCTGTTTCTGGATGGAGT
Organism: Stegostoma tigrinum; assembly: GCF_030684315.1. Lineage (NCBI taxonomy): Eukaryota > Metazoa > Chordata > Chondrichthyes > Orectolobiformes > Stegostomatidae > Stegostoma > Stegostoma tigrinum. The sequence goes on from NC_081361.1 coordinate 98,461,873, forward strand.
GCATCTCGATATAATGGGCCATGTTTCACATGTTCATGAACTACTCAAGTTTGTTGCACAAGTTAAAGATATCTTCAGACAAAGAATACCTGGATCACAGGTAAAAGATTTCGAAAATGGCATTGAGGCAAACTATATTTTAACTAACTAGGCATTTATAAATAAACATGGATCTTTTTTCCTGGACAGGTGATTTCTAGTTGCTGTTTCTTAGACCATCATCCTGCCATAAGGCAGTTGTAAGATATGTTATGTTGAATCAACTTCAGCTACAGGTACAGCAGGTCTCGGTAATGCAGCAATTTGAGCCTCCAGTGAGACAGCTGGATCGACGCACAGCTTCCACCATTGTCTAGATCTGAATTGTAACTTTCACATGTGTTTAAGAATGACACAGCACAGAAGGAGACCATTTGGCCCATCAGCCCTGTGCTTTCTGTTTGTAAAAGGCACCCAGTGACTCCCATTTCCCTGCTCTCTGCCCATTGCTCTCCAGTTTATCTCATATCTTTATCCAGTTCCCTTTTGAAAGTTGCTGTCGAATCAACTTCCACGCTGCATTTCAACTCCACATGTAAAACACTCATCTCACCTTGTGTCGGGCTCTTGTGGCAATTCTCTGAAATCTGTGAATCCTGTTTATGAGCCTCCTGCCCAGGGAAATGTTTTGTCCTTATTTACTCCATGAAGACTCTTGGTAAAGAAGAGGAAATTGTCTGTTTATACGGACCCTGCATGATCCTCCATGAGTTACTCATTTACAAAGGGTTCTTCTGAAATTAAGGACCCTTTAAGTAGAATGGAGAACTCTAAACATTTTTACTGGTAATGTTTGCAACAGAAAAGTTATTATCAAAATGTTGACACATGACAAGATGTGACTAATACAGGCTACTTTGAATGAGGTCTTAAGTTCAAGCTCAAGAATGTCTTCTGGTTAAGGCATCGATTCCATCAGCCTCACAAATCCTGCCTTCTGCCGACATACCTGATCTGAGCTGGGACGTTGAAGGGCACTGTGTACCTCAAAAAATCACTGAATATTTTCAGTGCCAAAGGAGGTCATTCAGCTCTATTGCCTGCACCTATGGGTATTTTAATTTATAGCCAATCTCCTGCGTTTTCTCCATAACGCTGCACATTGTTTGTATTTAATAATATTAGAGTGCCTCAAATTAATATGCCTGAAGCACATTTCCAGGCAGTGCATTCCAGACCCTCATTACACACTGAGTGAAAAAGGTTTTTTCTCACTTCGTCATAGAGGTGTACAGATGTACTGGACAGAAACAACACCTTTGGTCCAACTCTTCCATGCTGAGCAGATAGTGTAAATTAATTCAGTCCCATTTGCCAACATTTGGCCCATATCCCTCTAAACCCTTCGTACACATGTACCCATCCAGATGCCTTATAAATGTTGTAATTGTATTCTCCTCCACCACATTAGCTGGCACTTCATTCCGTGCATGCACCAGCCTCTGTGTGAAAAAGCTGCCCTTATGTCCTTTTATACCTTTCCCCTCTCACCTTAAACCTATGCCTTCTAGTTTTGGACTCCCCTACTCTGGGGAAAGACCTTGGCTACTCACCCTATCCATGCTTCTCAAGATTGTGTGAACTTCTATAGGATCGCCCCTCAGCCCTTGCTGCTCTAGGGAAAGTGATCCCAGCCCAATCAGCCTCTCCTTAAGTTCAAACTCTCCAATGCTGGCGACATTCTTGAAAATCTTTTCTGAACCCTTTCATGTTTTCAACATCTTGCCTATAGCAGGGAGACCAGAATTGAGAGTACTGCAAAAGTGGTCTAACTAATACCCTATAGAGCCTCAAAGTGGCATCCCAACTCCTATGCTCAATGCACTGACCAATAAAGGCAAGCACACTTAATGCCTTCTTCACTACCCCGTCTACCTGCAACTCCACTTTCAATGAACTATGAACCTGAACTCCAAGGTCTCTTTGTTTGGCAACACTCCCCAGGATCTTACCATTAAGTATGTCCGTCCTGCCTTGATTTATTCCATCAAAATGTAGCACCTCACATTTATCTGGATGAAACATCCATCTGCCACTCCTTGGCCCATTAGCCCATCTGATCAAGATTCCATTGTACTCTATGGTAACCTCCTTCACTCTCCACTGCACCACCAATTTTGGTGTCATCTGAAAACTTACTCACCACACCACCTACATTCACATCCAGATCATTTATATAAATGACAAAAAGCAGTGGTCACAGCACTGATCCTTGTGGCTCACTGCTGGTTACAGGCCTCCAGTCTGAAAAGCAATCCTCCACCCTCTGTCTCCTACCTTTGAGCCAGTTTTGTATCCAAATGGCTAGTTCTCCCTGTATCCATGTGCTCTAACCTTGTTAACCAGTCTACCGTGCGGAGGCTTGTTGAACGCCTTGCTGAAGTCCATACAGTCAATGTCCACCATCTGCCTTCATCAATCCTCTGCATCACTTCTTCAAAAACCTCAATTTAGTGAGATATAATTTCCCATGCACAAAGCCATGTTTACAATCCCCGACTAGTCCTTGCCTTTTCAATTACCTGTCCATCAGAATCCTCTCCAACAACTGACCCGCACTGATGTCAGGTTTACCAGTCTATAGATCCCTGGCTTTTCCTTTCCATCTTTAATAATGGCACCAAGTTAACCAGCCTGAGGACTTTCAGCACCTCACCCATGGTTATCAATGATACAAATATCTCAGCTAGGGGCCCAGCTATCACTTCCCTAGCTTCCCACAAAGTTCTAGGCTACACCTGATTAGGTCCTGGGGATGTATCCACCTTTATGCATTTTAAGACATCTAGAATGTCCTCCTGTATAATACGAACAGTTTTCAAGATATCACTATTTATTCCCCCAAGTTATCTGGTTTGCTTATCCTTCTCCACAGTAAACACTGAAGCAAAATACTCGTTTAGTATCTTACCCATCTCTTCCGCTTCCAAATATAGGTGGTCTTGCTGATCTTTAAGAGGCCCTATTCTCTCCCATGTTGTTTTTTTGTCCTTAATATATTTGTAAAATCCTGTTGGGATTATCCTTAACCCTATTTGCCAAAGCTATCTGTGTCCCGTATTTGTCCTTCTGACTCCCTCTTAAGTATACTTCTACTGTCTTTATACTCTTCTCGGGATTTGTTCGATCTCTACTATCTGTACTTCTCATTTTTTTTCTTTTGCAGAACACTTTAAAACTGTGCTCTTTTGTTCTTGATCCAGCTATGAGTCACAGCTATTTCTCCCTCTCCATTCTGTCCAGACCTCTCATGATTTTGAAAATTCTATCCTTCCCCTCTCTGAGCAGAATAATCCCAAACTCTCTAATATTTCCTCATGGCTAAAGGGTCTTGTCAGTGGATCAATTCTCATGAACCTCTGCTGCTGTCTCTCCAATGTACTCACATTCTTTGTATACAGCAGCATCCAGAACTATACACAGTATTCCAGCTGAGGTTTAACTGTGTATTATACCAAACATCATGACCTCTCTGCTCTTGTACTCTTAAGGCCCCATTTATGAAGCCGAGAATATTTTCTGGTCTATTAACTCTTATGTCTACTTGCCCTGTTACTTTTGTGACTAATGTAAATTTATACACGTCTCCCTGTTCGTGAATGCCCTTTCGAATAGTACCCTTACTTTATACTGTCTCTCTGTGCCAAAGGTCATCACACTGTGTCACATTGAACTTCATCCATCATCTGTCTGAGTACTCCACCCGACATTTCAATGTCTTCTTGATGACCTACACTGCTCGTCTCGTAGTTTGCAATTCTCTGAAGCGTTCTGTCACTCACAGACTAATATTATCCCTTGCACTCCAAGGTTTAGATTCCCTACAGTGTGGAAACAGGCCCTTCGGCCCAACAAGTCCACAACGCCCCTTGAAGCATGCCACCCAGACCCATCCCCCTGTAACCCACACACCCCTGAACACTATGGACAATTTAGCATAGCTGATCAACCTAGGCTGCACATCTTTGGATTGTGGGAGGAAACTGGAGCATCCGGAGGAAACCCACACAGACAGTCGCCCAAGGCTGGAATCGAACTTGGGTCCATGGTGCTATGAGGCTGCAGTGCTAACCATTGAGCCACCGTGCTACCCCGGTCTAGATACATTATCAGGAAAGCAAGGATCCCACGATTGACACTTGGGAAATTCCATGACAAACATTCCACCAGCTTGAAAAGCACACATTAACTATTACTCTCTGCTTCCTACCCCTCAGTCAATATTATGTCCATGTTGCTGCTGTCTCTTTTATTCCATGATCCACAATTTTTTTCACAAGCCGGTTGTGTGGCATTGTATTGAATGTCATCTTCAAGTCTTTTTAATGTCTTCTATCAGGTCCCCCTGAACCTTCTCTGTGCCAAAGAAAACAACCCAAACTTATTCAACTTATTCAGCCTGTCTTGATGGATAAACCGCTCCATTCTGAGCAACATCTCTTCTGCACCCCCTCCAGTGCAATCCTACAATGTGGTAGCCAGAACTGCACATAGTGCTCCGGACGTGGCCTAACCAAAGTTCTGTATAGCTCCGCGATGACCTCCCTGCTCTTATAATCAATGCCCTGGCTGATAAAGGCAAGTATCTCCTATGCTTTCTTAACCACCCTGTTAGCCTGGCCTACCACCTTAAGGCATCTGTGAACAAGAACCCCAAGATCCCTCTGATCCTCTGAGCTTCATAGTGTCCTGCCATTTATTGAGTGCTCCCTTATCTTGTTCCTTCTTCAAAAGCGCATCACCTTACATTTATCAGGATTAAATTCCACCTGCCATTGATCTGCCCATCCCATCAATCCATTTTTACACTCCTGCAACCTTCCTCCTCATTGTCAACCACCTGGCCAATCTTTTGTCAATTTCAAACTAACTTGTCGTCCTCCCACATTTCATCTAAATCATTTATGAATAACACAGAAAGTAAGGGACCCAACACTGATCCCTGTGGCACACCACCGCACACCAAGCTCCAGTTGCACAAACATGCTGCCAGACCTGCTGAGCTTTTCCAGCAAGTTTTTGTTCCTGATTTACAACATCCACAGTTCTTTCTGTTTTTATTTGATGACCACCCACCGTCTCCTATCACTAAGTCATTTGTGCAAACAACTTTTATAATCACCATGTACGTTTACCTGCCTTATCAGTTTCCCATATGAGACCTTGTCAAAGGCCTTGCTGAAATCCATATCAACTACATTAACTGTTCTGTCATCATTTAATCACTTGGTGATGTTCGTGAAAAATCCCACCAGATTCTTTACCAGATTTCCACTTCCATCTGACAACGCCACACTGACTATCCTGATCAAAACCTTGCCTCTCTAAGTGGAGATTAATTTTCTGCTTTACTATTTTCTCCAATAGTTTCTGGTCCACTAATGCTCAACTCAACTGATTTGTAGTTGCCTGCCCTTTCTCTACTATCTGTCTTGGAAAGTACAATGTACAATGATCAATGTTCCCTCAATGTTCTCCCTCTGTCACTTGATCTACTTGTGCTACCTCATTGCTAGGATCCCAGTGTAGCTGTGCCTCCTTTCTTATTGGGCTAGACACACATTTCTGCAGGAAATTCTTTCTGAAGAAGGATCCCGACCAGAAACGTCAATTTTTCCTGCTCCACTGATGCTGCCTCACCTGCTATGTTTCCCCAGCTCCATACTGTGTTATCTCTGAGCATCAACAGTTCATACTATCTCTGAGAGAACGACAACCCGGTGTTGTGTGATTTCTGACCTAATCACATTTCAAACGACGTCATCTCCTTTTCATATCTTCATTATTCCTTCACAGGATATGGGGGTCATGGCCAGGTCAGCATTTTTTGCACATCCCTAAATGCTGAGAGGGCAGTTAAGTGACAGCCACGTTGCTGTGGGTCTGGAGTCACATGTAGTCCAGACCAGGTAAGGATGGCAGTTTACTTCCCTAAAGGACGTTAATGAACCGAGGGTTTTTTCAACAATCAACAATAGTTGTCATGAGACTCTTAATTTTAGATATTTATTAAATTCAAATTCAACATTCTGCTATGGTAGAATTCAAACCCTGGTCCCCAGAACTTTACTAAGGATTCTAGATTAATAACCCAGTGATTATACTTCCAGGCCATCATCACTCCTTACATATTTGAGATGTTTTAATTATTTTGCTCTTTGTACCACTGAAATTATCGCCCTCTATTTTGCTTTTACCTCTCTTTCATTTTTTCACTCTTGCCATTGCCTCTAATTCAAATACTTTAATTGCAACTGAATTTTAACCATTTCCAAAGATTCTGATTTCATTCTTGGCAATTGTAAATGCTGAGTTATTGCTGCAATTACAACACCTTTCCTCAGGGACAAAGGCAATCCCAACTTCAGTTTGTCCCCCAGTTCTGAAACCTCTACATTCCTGACCTTCTGTAAACCACCCAAAGTGGCTGCTTACTCCCCCAGGAAATTCTGTGTGGAGTCATTATTACACAAGGTAATCCCTCTGTAAACCAACCGAATGCAACACAAAAAAAAACAAGAAACAGAAGTTGCTGGGAAAGCTCTGCAGATCTGGCAGCATCTGTGAAGAAAAATCAGAGTTAATGTTTCAGGTCTGGTGACCCTGCCTTAGAACCATAAATGCATCCTTTGGCAAAAATGCAATTCAGCAAAATAGCTACGATTCTCACATGCTGTCGCCCTTCAGTCCAGAAGAAAGAAACAACCTGCCCCTTTTGATTTTCAAGAGGAAGATTCGTAATCTAAGACTTCATTCTTGCAGAGGACTCAAGCTTTGAGCTCAGCAGCCAGTAGGAATCTTCAACTAACTGAAGGCCAAACTGAAAAACTTCCTGAGTCTGGGTGAGCCCTGATCCTAGCCGTTCAGGCTTCTTCAGTCTCAGTTTAAAAGAAAAATACCCAGGGAAACTTCACAAACTGTTTACCAACTGCCCGTCAGAAGCAGACATTCTGTTACCACTGTGGCAACACCTCTCTGCAACAGAAACAACACAGAACATATCTCTCTTAAAGACACAGTACTGTCACACTCCCCACTTGCCTGGATGAGTGCAGCACCATCAATAATCAATAAGTGTGACAGTATCCAGGACAGAGATGCTAGCTTGATTGGCACCACATAAACAAACATCCACTCCATGCACACTCAGTAGGAGTATTAAATAATTTCTATAAGATGCACTGCAGAAATTCACCAAAGATTTTTCAACAGTCCAAACTGACCAGTCAAACCTTGAAACTACTATCACAGGTTTCCAGAGGACAAGGGCAGCAGAGGCATGAAAACACCACATGCAAGTTCCCCTCCAAGCCATTAACTTTCCTGACTTGGAAATATATCGTCGTTCCTTCAATATTGCTGAGACAAAAGTCTGGAATTCCCTCTCTGAGGGCATATTGAGTTTACCTATAGCGTATGGACTGCAGTGGTTCAAGAAATCAACTCATCACCGCCTTCTCAACGGCAACAAAGGACAGGAATAAATGCTGTCCCAGACAGTAATGCCCACATCCCAGAAATAAATTATGAAACTAGTTCTGGTCCCCACACTTTAAGAGGTATGTGATATTCCTTAAGACCATGCACTAGACACTCATCAAAGTTGTTACGAGTTGCAGGAGTTGAGCTCCAATTTAAGTCTGGGGCAACTGGAGCTATTCTTGGATCAAGGAAGATTGAAGGGAGATCTGACTGAAGTGCAAAAGATTATGACAGATTTAGAAAAAAGTACATAAGTATAAAGTATACAGGGGGAGCCTGGGACTGTCTGGGTTGCAACACAGAGCACTGGTTGAGATATGATGGGCCAAGTGGCCTCTTCCTGTGGTGTAATGTGATCAGTGGTGTTCTTCTATTCTGTAAATTTCACAGTTCTCATGAACCATTCACATTTGGCAGTGCTTCAAAGAACCACACAGGGTAAAATCACACCGGGCGGCACGGTGGCTCAGCGGTTAGCACTGCAGCCTCACAGCACCAGGGACTGGGGTTCGATTCCAACTTGGGGCGACTGTCTGTGTGGAGTTTGCACATTCTCCCTGGGTCTGCGTGGGTTTCCTCCGGGTGCTCCGGTTTCATCCCACAATCCAGAGATGTGCAGGCCAGGTGGATCGTCCATGCTAAATTGCCCATAGTGTTCAGGGGTGTTGTGGGTTATAGGGGGATGAATTGGGGTGGGATGCTTCAAGGGGCGGTGCGGACTTGTTGGGCTGAAGGGCCTGTTTCCACACTGCAGGGAATCTAATCTAATCTAAAAGTTCAGCACAACATCATGGTCTGAAGGGCCTGTACTGTTGTTCTATGTTCTGTAATGTTAGTCTTATTAATTTTCTCTTGCTGTTTGGTCCGTAGGTCTCAGTAAGTATTCCTTGGACACCAGTCTGTCCAGATGGCAAGTGCTATGATTATGCATCAATGGCACAGTCCTGTGACTTTTTATATGTGAAGGCCCATGACATACGAAGTGATGTGAGGGATGAATGCTTTGCAAAAGCAAATGCTCCCTATGACGAGACGTTATCAGGTATGAACCTTATGATCTTCTGGCAGATGGTATGCCTGCTCCATATCAATGTTAACTTACAGACTATTAACCTAAGAACTCTCCCATGTCCTAGCCCACTAAAACACACACCTGGCCTTGTTATCACATCGCCTGCTATTTCACACCACCTGTTGTTAGTCACTAGCAGTCCCCATTAACAGAGATTGTGGGAACTGCCAATGCTGGAGTCTGAGATAACAAGGTGTAGAGCTGGAGGAACACGGCAGGCCAGGCAGCACCAGAAGAGCAGGAAAGCTGATGTTTTGGGTCTGGACCCTTCTTCAAAAATGGGGGAGTGGAAGAGGGCTCTGAAATAAATGGGGGAGCAGTGATAGAAGGCGGATAGTGGAGCAGATAGGTGGAGAGAAGCTGGACAGGTAAAGGAGGCAGGGATGAAGCTAGTAGAGGTCAGTGGAGGTAGGAAGTGGGGATGGGGGTTGCTCAATGAGGTGGGAGGAGCGGATAGGTGGAAGAGAAGGTGGACAGGTCAAGGAGGTGGGGATGAGAGGGCAGGGCTGGTCTTGAGATGAGGTTGGAGGTGGGGAGAGTTTGAAGCTCGTAAAGTCCACATTGAGACCATTGGGTTGTAGGGTTCCAAGGTGGAATATGAGGTGTTGTTCCAGTTTTCGTGTGGCATCATTGTGATACTGGAGGACACCCATGATGGATATGTCATCCAGGGAGTCGGGGGGTGGGTTGGGGGCGGCAAGGGGAGTTGAAGTGGTTCGCAACTGCATCATTCTCTGCCACTTCCGCCACCAGCAATCTGACCCTACTACCAAGGTTATATTTCCCTCCCCACCCTTAACTGCCTCTCTCTGTGACTCCCTCATCCACTCCACGCTCTCCGCTAGCCTCACCACCCCTGGCACTTTTCCCTGCAACTGCAGGAGGTGCTACACCTGCCCCTATACCTCCCCCTCACCCCCATCCCAGGCCCCAAAAAAAACCTTCCACACCAAACGTGTTCACCTGCACATCCGCTAATGTGGCCTATTGTATCTGCTGTTCCCAATGTGGCCTCCTCTACATCGGGGAGACCAAGTGGAGACTTGGAGGCTGCTTTGTAGAGCACCCATGCTCGGTGACAAACAACTGCACCTTCCAGTTGCGAACCACTTCAACTCCCTCTCCCACTCCTTGGATGACATGTCCATCCTGGGCCTCCTCCAGTGTCACAACGATGCCACCCAGAAACTGGAAGAACAACACGTCATATTCCACCTTGGAACCCTACAACCCAATGGTCTCAATGGAGACTTTACAAGCTTCAAAATCTCCCCACCCTCAAACCAAGACCAGCACCCCCTCTCATCCCCGCCTACTTGACCTGTCCGACTTCTCGCCGCCTATCTGCTCCACTATCCATCTTCTATCACCACTACCCGCTCTCCATTTATTTCAGAATGCCCTTACCCCCTGCCATTTCTGAAGAAGGGCCCAGACCTGAAATATCAGCTTTCCTGCTCCTCTGATGCTGCTTGGCCTGCTGTATTCATCCAGCTCTACACCTTGTTATCTTACTTCACATTATCAGCTATTCAGCCTCCCAGCCAGATTGCTATTAACTCCTTTGTCAGTCCAACTGATCCTCTCTCTGTTTGGGAACTGTCCCCAACTATTGTCCACCCATTACTGGCCCAACCCCACCCATCTTCTTTAGAATTAGAATTAGCTTTGATTGTCACAAACTCACTGGCATGAGTAGAGTGAAAAGTTTATAAGCTACCATTTATGGTGCCATCTTAGATAACAATACCGAGGCACAGAATCTGAGTCCAAAGCAGACAACTAAATAAAGCAAGTTCAGATGTTAAAACATTACAGCCCTTCTTACTAAAGTGTACAAAAACAAAGGAACACAGTTGATATTAAAATCACAGTCTGTAAGCTTCTGGTCATGTTCGGGTTGGACACTTCCAAAGGCTTGACCTCATTCTGACCACTGACTTGGGCGATCTGTTCCCTCTCTCACCATCGACCCCAGAACAGCCTGCTCTCCCTCTCTCGCCATCGGCCCCAGAACAGCCTGCTCTCCCTCTCTCGCCATCGGCCCCAGAACAGCCTGTTCCCCCTCTCTCACCATCGACCCCAGAACAGCCTGTTCCCCCTCTCTCACCATCAGCCCCAGAACAGCCTGTTCCCCCTCTCTCACCATCAGCCCCAGAACAGCCTGTTCCCATTCTCGCCATTGGCCCCAGAACAGCCTGTTCCCGTTCTCGCCATCGACCCCAGAACAGCCTGTTCCCGTTCTCGCCATCGGCCCCAGAACAGCCTGTTACCACGCTCACCATTGGCCCTAGAACAGCCTGTTCCTGCGCTCACCACCTGCACTTGCTCTGTGCACAATGCTCCGGGGCTGCTTCCCTAAATGCTGCTGTCCAGCTCTCCCCTGAGCTGCTCTGAAACCCTTAGGAGTTTCTTCAAAGTCACTTTTATGCCTGGCTGGTAGTGACAAGCTTTAAATACCTCCCCAAAAGTACCCCGCCCAATCTTCACCAGCTTCTTGTACTTCCTGACGATCTTCTGCATATAAACTGCCATTTACCTAGCTAAGTTTTGAGGAAGGGTCACCAGACCTGAAATGTTAACTCTGATTCTTCATACAGGTGCTGCCAGATGTGCTGAACTTTTCCAGCAACTTCTGTTTTTATTCCTGATTTACAGCATCCGCAGTTCTTTTGGTTTTTACTTTGCAATACATTTCTGCCCATTTAGGTCTGTCTGAGTATATCAGACTGGGTGTTGATTCCAAAAAGCTCATACTAGGACTCCTCTGGTATGGTTATGACTACCCTTGTGACCATCTCTCTGAGGTAAGGAGAAATGGTTAGTTTGCATTATGCAAGAAATGAGAGTAAAATTGTTTTTTGGAAACAAATTCCTCTGGCACACTCATGGCTCCATCATTGCATCTAGTTTGGAAACTCATGTTATTTTGAAATTCGTTTCATTCTAGAATTTTTCAGAAATGTTACAATTTCGGTACCTGTCCTCCACTCACTTTTCTCTAATTTACACTGACACGCTGTCTGCCTCGATGTTATTCATGCCAATTAATATTGTAATTCATCAGGATGTTCCAAGATTTGTGTTCTTGTAAATAAAATATTATAAATTCATATGAATTGCACAGTAGATTGTAAATTGCACAGATTCAAAGAATATTGGAAATGTAGTAGAAGGTTCAATCCTTCAAATCTGTCCATGGTTCTGTTCGATATTTCCTAATCTACCTGAACTCCCAAACTCTTAAGA